>NC_136073.1:881328670-881841170 GCF_964261635.1 Lissotriton helveticus
TGAGTAACTCCATGGATGAGTGGCAGAGTGTGAGTGTCTGTATAGGTGTATGAGTGCATATGATAGTGTTGTAAAGATGAGTGATTGTATGTATGAATGATTGTATGGGTGAATGAGTGAATGTGTGTGTAGACGTAGGAATCAGTGAGTGCGTATGTAGTAACTAGTATTGGTGTGTCAATGGTTTCAAAAATTATACTCTGTATTTAACACTGGGTGTAACAGAGGTTATATTAAAGTGTGAGGAGATGCATTGTATTGTCACATTAATGATATCATCATTGATGTGACCATTGATGTCAAATGAGATATCATCAGTGATGTCATTTGAGATGTCATCAGTGATGTCATCAGTGATGTCACTGACCATGTCATGAATGATGTAATATGTGACATCATCAGCAGTGGATTGCGGGTGCGCGATATATAGTTAGTGCAACTAACTATATATGGAATTTCAATGGTTTTGTGTGAGTAAAATAAGGTTTTCTAAATGCTAATTCCTAACTATATATGGTCTATAACCTATGGTTTTTTCAGTGAATTTTCAAGGTTTTGTAAATGCTAATTCCTAACTATATATGGTCTATAACCTATGTTTTTTTCTGTGAATTTCATTGGTTTTTTAACAGCTAATATCTGTAGCTGTAAAATGTATTCTTCTTTAAATCCAAAAATATATTTTATATGTTTATGAATAATTTTTTTTTAAAATATTTTTTTTTCTACGTTCCCGCTTCGCGAATCGGGAAGCTTCCCGTTAGCTGACCTTGATGCCGCGAAATAGACCGCGAGCCGGTAAACGTTTCTTTACCGCAAGTGCCGCGTTAGAAAACAACATCGTGACGCCTCCCGTCCGCATGACGTTCCACGTTGTCGCGTGATACGTCATATGACGTGCTACGTTAGCGAACTGGTACGCGAAGCGAGTCGCAAAGCGCAGGTTTCTGGAAGCAAACCGTGAGGCCCTGCAAAGCGCTTAACGTAAACACAGCAAGTCATGTGACTTGGTAATAACACTTTTCATTGGTTCATTTCACTTTTGGTTTCCTAATGATGTAAGACTAGGTCATATAATCTAAAATGAACACTTTTGATTGGTTGAGAACTCTTGTTTTTCCCAAATGATGAAAATCCCTCCTTCTTTCCTCACTCTGACTTTCATCATTGTGAGAGAAAGACCCTTTGTGATCACTGAGCAATGGCTTCTTTAGTAGCTTCAGCTGGTGCTTCCCCACCACCTCCACCACATCCAAGGAAGAGTGGACCACCTGCTCAAGTTATAATTCAACAAGAAGAGGAAGAAGAGGAACAGGACGACGAGCACGAAGAGAGGCAGTTTTTGCCTGAGCAGCCCAAGACGTCTCACCGGAAAGAAAACTTCATTTGGCAATTTTTTTAAATTCCCAAAGGTCAGAAAAAAGTAAATGCAAGATACGTAACTTGCCTTATATGTCAAGATAGACTGTCCAGAGGAACCGAGAAAAAATACAGTTTCGGAAACTACACAATGCATCGCCATATGACTAGGTGGCATCCTAACAACTACAGTGCTGCACAGTTTCGGAACGACCTAGATAATCTCCCTATTATGGCCAGAAGATCTGTTGTACCGGAAGTAACGGGACCAGAGGGCAGGGAGATGGTGCCAAATATACAAATGAAATTTGGTGAAGTAAAACACATCTGCGTATTTTGCGATGGATTAATTTCCTACGGAGAAAGAAGCATCACTCTGATCAACAGAGCTATTGACTATCATATGCAAGTTTGTACGAAACGCCCAAAATAATAAATACTTCTTTTTTTGTTTTGTTGCTCCTGTTGAGCCCTTTACAATGAATCGTTTTCATTGCCCCCTCCAAGAAAAACCCCAAAAAAATAAAACTGTTCAGAAAAATTCAAAAAAAGTAAAAAAATGTTCCGAAAAATAATAAAAAAAATATAAAACAACAAAAACAATTAAAAAAAAAGTTCTTTTCAGAACTACCTCCCCGTTATTAAAAAATTGGTACAATATTTGGAACTGTGCCAACCTCTATTTCTCTTAGTTCGCTTCCCAGTTCGCTCGCCGGTACGCGAACCGGAAGCGAACCAAAAACAGTAAGTATAAGGGAAGGAAACAGACACTTATGTTAAAAGAAAGACAGCTATAGGGGAGTAAACTAGAGATACTATTACCCGTAATCCACTGCTGATGATGTCACATATTACATCATTCATGACATGCTCAGTGACATCATCAGCAGAGGATTGCGGGTTTTTTGGCAACGTGCCTTATCGACGGTTTAATAACGCTGCCTTTTGCTTTATATAAGTTTTCAAATTGTATGAAATATATACCAATAGGTCGTTATGAACCTTTAGGTAGTGCTTTTCTTCATGAGGTCTGGTCGCTTCCATACACATACAGATGTTTCAAAGATGATCAAGAAGTTTATCTGAATGGAGAGGAATGCACTGAGACGCCAGATCATTCACTAATGTGTAGGCACATACAGTTACACGGTTCATGCAACAAACACCGACCAAATATGGCTTGCGTGTTGCAAGGCACGCCAGTTCCTGCTATCATCCCCACGTTCAAGTTGTTGGAAAATGGTAGTTATTTGATGCTCAATAATGAAGATTGTTCTGAGTTAATTAAAAGTATTCCTTTTATCGTAACAGTAAGTGAACGGGTTATTTGCTGCAGAAATGTTCTATTTCCTCCCACACATGAACATAGGGAGTTTTCAATCTGGCCACAAATACCAACCTTGGGACAGATTTCAACGGCATGGCAAGAATAAGAGCTCTTTTGTCTCAGAGAGAGGTGGCCTTGAGTTCGGCCCGTGAAACTTTCGTGCTTCACATAGCGAACACCCGTACAGAGGTGCAGACCCTTTTCAATTAAGATTTGCCTTTCAATTTCAGCAAGATCGTTCCGACTATCTTTAACGCATCCTCCACAAAGGCCCTGGCGCACTTTTTTAAAGTTGTTACCAGTGGTCTCGTGACTTCATTTGAGAAAATCTTTGGAGTCATCCCTGCTTCCTTTCATTATATTTTCTCCACTCTGCTTCGTGGATTGGCATTTTTACTTGCATTACCAGCGGACGCTCTTGTGCTTTTTTACATTTTTAAATATGGATGTCCCTCCTATGCAACCTCCCACCCTGCAGATGCTGACACTGTTCCGCAATCGCATGCTAGAATATTATGGCACAATGCCGTTGGCGATATTAAGCACGGCATATGGATTATCTTTTCGATTCTCCTACTTCACCTGTGTCCAGCCTGTATTTCACTGCCTGACCTGTGATTTCGATTGGGCCATTGATTTGTGTCTCTGCGGACCGGTTTCTCCTGACGTCGACTTTAATCAGCTGATGACTCCTATCATTACTCACGAGTTGGTTTGTCCTGGCGAAAGGATTATGGCTGTGGCATTGATGCATGGACTACTTGGTCCCTGGAATTTACTGGCGGCAGCACAGTCTTTCTTGGAACAGAGCTTTCTTGAAAACCCACCGAGCTGTCCTCTGATGGTGATAGAGGATCCGGTGCTGGGAGAGCACGTATGTTCTTTTCCGCTTTTAAATTGGATGGCTGAACTGTTTTCGGATGAAGACGGTGACTTCCTATTGGAGGCTGTTGCAGCTTATTTTGCATACACAGTTATGTCATAGACCTTTTTCATGTTTGATATGCTGAGTACTAGCATTTCATTGACAATTCATTGACTTATTTGTCAAGTTTTTATTATTTACCTTGCCTATTGGCTTAAGACTCGATAAAGTACTTTGCTGTTTTATTTTTCTTTAGCATTAAATTTTCCTAGTTTTTAATGCTTTACCTTGCGGACCGTCCACATATAAACTTGCAATCTACTCTCATGAGATGGCACTTCTATTATCTTATTCAGTTCGTTTCCGGATCATGGGGAGGTGTCATCTAGGTCCTGGATATCTTTACACCGTGTTAAGTTAGCATGGGCTCATTACCGGTTTAAACGCCATTTTTCCTTTTTTGCAACTTCTGCACACGACACTTAGTTGTTGCTTTAGCTTTCCACCTAGTAGTTCATCGTGGTTTACATGAGAATAATATGTTATTGCTCTACTATCTGCTTTGCTTGTTAAACTATATCTGTACAGCGAGTGCTAAAGTTTCAAGAACAACACGATACAGAATTGTTATGAGGTCTGATCTCCACGACTTCATACTCATAACATAAGTGCAACTTCTGCCAATTCTGGGCATGAGGCGAGTTTTATATTGCTTTGCCGAACACACATACACAACAGTTGATGCGGTTCACATGAAGAGAGAGCTGGTGTATGCTGATGTGATTCCTTCAAATCTAAGACACTAAAGTATGGGCACGCCCTAAACCAACACAAAGAGACCTTCTTAGCAAATAATATAATATGTGTATTAGGGAGGGTGAGATATAAGCAGCCGCGGGCCGTGGAGGGAGTTACGGTGAGGCAGGGAGGCGGGGAGGTGGAGAAGCAGGGTGGAGCCCTCTCTACCTTGCCCCTCCCCCTCCCCGCCTCCCTGCCCCACCGTAACTCCCTCCACGGCCCGCGGCTGCTTATAAGTGTTGCTAACTCTTATTCATTTACAGCATGTTAACATACTGTCACCATTCGCTTTTTATGTACTAGTAACTATGCTGGTAATTTTGCTACTGATAATATGTGTACTTGTATTCTCCACCCTGCTTCTCCCCCTCCCCGCCTCCCTGCCTCACCGTAACTCCCTCCACGGCCCGCGGCTGCTTATAAGTGTTGCTAACTCTTATTCATTTACAGCATGTTAACATACTGTCACCATTCGCTTTTTATGTACTACTGACTATGCTGGTAATTTTGCTACTGATAATATGTGTACTTGTATAATCTAAGATACTACGCCTCAGAAGACGGCATTAGTAAATAAACATTTCAAATACACATGTGTTCTTCTTAACTCCATGTTCTGGTTTCTAAGAAATATATAACGACCGACTGTTCATGAGTTCCACGTATCCTGAGGTACTATAAATTCATATTCTGGATTGTCTAAACATTGAGAGTTTGTTATATCCAATGTGACACTGTACCTAGCTTGCTAAGGAGTTTTTGATTACTAACGTGAGTTTTGGGACACCCTAATTCGCTGAGGTTCCAATCCTCTGTCCACAGTTCTGTGTGAGAACAGAAACCCTGCGACAGGGGCACCCCCGACCCTTGCTGGAGCTTCATCACACTTGCGATACAACTCCAGCCATGCGCCACCTTTACGGCACAGATACATCACGCATCTGTGCTGTTTTTGCCCCATGATGCGCCGCATTGTAAATGCAGCACACCATAGGTGACGGAACAGCGGCACAGAATGACTAACACATCCCTGGTGATGCGCCAGTCATCATAAATGTATCCCTATGCTTCTTATCTTGTTAGAGATGAACCGCCATATGTATCATCAAAGTTTTTTGCATTTCCTAAATAGCGAACTTTAAGGAATAAATAGCGATTCTTTACCATTCCTAGTTTGCGATTAGCTATTTGCTAATTACAAATTACCCATTCATTTCCTTCATTTCCATAGGGCGGTTGGACTCACTTTTAGCTCGAACGGCTGAATGGATTTGCACGAAACTTGGCAAAATTGTAGGGACTGGTAGCCCGATGTGCCTTTGCTATGTCTCAAGATATATGCTCCAGTGGTTTTTACGAAAATTAACTTTGAAAAATATATATTGGGCTACATTGGCCTATATATATGTTGGAGCCCAAATGTAGCCCAATGTAGCCCAATGAAGCCCAATGTAGCTCAATGTAGCCCAAAGATGGCCGCCAGACACACAAAAAAACAAATGTAGCCCAAATATCAGCCAGATGTAGCCCAACTATAGCCCAGTGACAGAATGACCAATCCGCTTCGCAAACCTCCGTTACGCGAAGCGGAGCGCTGTTACAGATATATATCTTTTTTTGAACGTTAATTTCTCAAAATCCACTGGAGCACATATATTGAGACCTAGCAAAGGCACATCGGGCTACCAGTCCCTACAATTTTGCCAAGTTTCGTGCAAATCCATTCAGCCGTTCGATTATTATTATTATTTTTTTTTTTTGCCCCGCGGGGCCCTTTTAAAACCTCCACATCAAACCTAGGGGGTCAGCGAGGATCTACTATTCCCCCTTATGGTCATTTGCCCCTTCGCTTTGGCCTCCTCTTGTCTCTCGATCCTACCGAGAGACAAGATGGCGGCCGCTACGGACTGTTTGGAATGTTGACAGACGCCAGAGAACCAATCAGCTTCGCTTCACAAAGCTCCGTTGCGCGAAAAGTACGCGTCCTGGGCCGCTGCCCGGTCCGCTGTTACAGATATATATCTTTTTTTAAACGTTAATTTCTCAAAATCCACTGGAGCACATATATTGAGACCTACAAAAGGCACATCGGGCTACCAGTCCCTACAATTTTGCCAAGTTTCGTGCAAATCCATTCAGCCGTTCGGGCTAAAAGTGAGGCCAACCGCCCTATGGAAAACTCAATGTTAAAAACACGTTTTGGGACCCCCCTTTTTTCTCGGCCCCCACTGGACGAACCCCCCCCAAATTTTCAAGGGCTGCTCAGAAACAAAATGTGCCATTTTCCTGAAAATTTCAGCCAATTCCGTCCACAAACGCCAAAGTTATTAGACATAGAATTTTCAAAAAACCCATAGAGAAAAAATCCTAACTATATATACCTACTGGCGACCGCCAGTAGGTAATATATATATATATATATATATATATATATATATATATATATATATATATATATATATATCACAAAAATACAATTTAAAGGGTGTTTATTCCTTGTACAACATGTTTCGGCTTTAGAAGCCTTGCTCACGTAAAGGAAGAATGCTCAGATGTGTCTTAATAAAGTGCTTCAACAACAGTGTCCGGTATATAAACAAATACAAAGGACAACATTTCTGTTTAAACACCGTCTGTGGCAGCCATCTTGTAGTGTGGTGAAATACCACACAACCTACGATATACAAATACAAAAAGAATAATACTGAGAACCAAGTGTGTCTCAAACAAATCATATGTAGTTATGAGGTAAAATACCACCATTTTGGAAATTATACTCAGTAAATCCAATACCAGACCACATGATCTCTCACCAAGTGCAGTAACTAGATGGTGAAAAACAGAACAAGCATCATATAAATCTGAAATCATATTTCCAAAATAGAGCCCAAACATAGGGTTAGTCATAATGCTCATGTCCTGAGGTTTTCAGGAGGTGATTGCTTGCTCGTTGATCAATTGTTCTTATAATGCAGTTATCATTTAAAATACATAAGTGCCATTATCACTTACAAAATGTAATAAATGTGGTAATAAACATACAAAACCACAAGTTGATCTGCTGCCTAAACGTACCGATCATAGGAAAAAATCTAAAGGGACGGTGGTAAGAGTACATACGTATAGACCGGATGCTCTAATCATAATGTTGTGAAAAAAGTGCTCGATGACTTCACACAGAGTGAAGATAGAGGTGCCCGTGAAGTTGAATACAGTGATGGGCCATTCCCTGTGCGTCTGTAGGATAAAAAGAAATAATAAAAAATAATAAATATAAATAAATGTGATATGAGATTAGGTTAAAAACAGCGAATAGTTATCTTGTTCTGATGTAACATAAAAATGCAGCAATCCGAAGGGATATCAAGGAATATAATGATACTTCACAATTGAAAATAAACATAAATCATACCATCATGTCTAGAAACATCTAGAAAAAAGGAAAAAGCAAGAATAGTATGTGTATGTACCTGTCTATCTCGCAGAGATTGTGCACAAAGGCAAAGTTGTCTGCAATGTAATCTAGGTTTTGAGATGTACCGCTAACTCCTCATCTTGATTGAGCCCCCCGGATCCTTAGTTTGGAACTGAATGATATATTTAGACTCTTTTTGTCTTAATTTAAGTTCTCTGTTGCCTCCCCTGGGTGATCTCTCAATCTGTTCCAGGATGAAAAATCTCAAATCTGATGGATTGGAGAAATGTGCATCTCTGAAATGTCTGGCCACTGGGTACTTTCCATCTTTGTGTATGATAGCGCGATAGTGTTCAAGCACTCGTTTTTTGGCTAGTAGTGTCGTGCTGCCAATGTACCACTTCTTGCATGGACATTCAATGACATAAATGGCGAAGGTGGTACTGCATGTCATGAATTGGTTGATGTCTTTCTGGACCCCATTGTAACTTAACTGCTTGGTGAAAGTGCTGTTCTTACAGGCCTTGCAATGACCACAAGGAAAGAGTCCCTTAAGGCCATGCTGGTGTCTGTCAGAATAATTGGTGATATCACTCCGAACAAGCATGTCCCTTATGCTTCTGCTCTTTCTGTAAGTGATACAAGGTCTTACAGGGAATGCCCTCACCTATCACATTGTCGTTTCTCAGGGAGTCCCAGTTTTTGCATAACACCTTGAGCACTTGTTGTGTCTCACAGTTGTATGTCATGATCAGACGTGTATTGTTCTCAGTTTCATTCAAGGAGTTTTCAGCTTTGTCTGCCAATGTCTCCATTCTAGATATGCTGTTAGCTTTTTCTTTTTCTTTTTTGAGTACCCATTCTGGGTAACCTCGGGCACGAAATCTAGTAAGCATGACCTCACGTTCTAGTCGATATGCCGCATCAGTATTGCAGTTTCTCCTAGCCCTCAACAGTTCATCATATGGAATGCTCCACTTGAGTGGCTCTGGATGACTGCTGAGGGCATGGAATACTGTTTCCTTTTTTCAAGGTGTTTTTAGGCATGATCGTATGATTTATGTTTATTTTCAATTGTGAAGTATCATTATATTCCTTGATCTCCCTTCGGATTGCTGCATTTTTATGTTACAGCAGAACAAGATAACTATTCGCTGTTTTTAACCTAATCTCATATCACATTTATTTATATTTATTATTTTTTCTTATTTCTTTTTATCCTACCTATGCACAGGGAATGGCCCATCACTGTATTCACCTTCAGGGGCACCTCTATCTTCACTCTGTGTGAAGTCACCGAGTACTTTTTTCACAACATTATTTATACAGGAAGTACATATGATGAGTGAGTACATGTATGAGTGACTATATAGAACTGTTGGTGAATGAGTGGGTGTGTATGTAGATTTTGGAATTACTCAATAGGTTGTTCTAACTGGAATTGGTATCTCCATTTTTTTGAAAATATTAGTTTCTATATTTGATCGTGTGTTATATTACAGTGAGAGAAGGTCTGCCACAAGGATGATGTCATCAGTGATGTCATCAGGGATGTCATTTGAGATGTCATCAGTGATGTCATGAATGATGTGACTGACCATGTCATGAGTGATGTAAAATGTGACGTCATCAGCAGTGCATTGCGGGCACGCGAGTTATAGTTAGCTGAACTAACTATAACGGAGGAATTTCAATGGTTTTGTATTTGAGAAATGTCCAGCTAACTATAACATGGGTGAAACATATGGTTTTTTCAGTGAATTTGCAAGGTTTTTTAAATGCTAACTCCTAACTATAACGTGTGTGAAACCTATGGTTTTTGCAATGAATTTGCAAGGTTTTTTAAATGCTAATTCCTAACTATAACGTGTGTGAAACCTATGGTTTTTTCAGTGAATTTCAAAGGTTTTGTAAATGATAAGTTATAAATATATTAATTATTATGTCTTTCTTTTTATACTAATTTCTTATACTTTTAATATAAATATTTATATGTATTTAATTTTTTTAGATTATATTTCATATTCTTATTATAAAATGATAACAAAACTAAATTGCAAAGTAATTTTTGGATTAATTATTGCTTGACTTCGGTTGCAAGTATAACACAACTCCAGCAATGCTCTGGGGCCCTATGCTCACAAAGCTGTATCAATCCTTACACCTGCTTCAAGCATGTGCAAGGTTTTGACGCAGCATAAGCTCAAAAGTGACTGAATTAAATGTTATACATTTCACGCAGTCACTTTTAGGAGGCGTTGCTGCACCCCCTTCTGCACAGGAAAGCCTCTTCTGGCACAGGGCTTTACAATGTAAAGCACCCTCCAGATGCGTCACATTGTTAATAGCATACACCATGGCACATCTTTTGCACCACCGCTGTGTCACAAAAGGGATGCAAGGCTGTGTAAAAGAGGCACAAGGGGATTGTAAATCCGCCCCTAACACATACAAATTCACCCAGGCAGTTTCACCAGCAGCGCAAATTGAAGCATAGACTTCTGACATATTTATGTACATATGTTACATTCAAGTGCTTCGCACATACTACATTATACTATAGGTAAACACCTTATAGATTTATGCTGTAGCACTTCCTTATAGTTCTGCACTTTCACATTTTCCATACACTAGTAATATATTCATTCATTCATTTATGAACTACACATTGATTCTGACAAACTTTTACACAGTAACATAGAAATATAGTTCTTTCTTTGACCAGTGAAGGTAGTTATAAAAAGAACAGTTTTTTTTGTTTTTTAGGTTTTGTATTTTTTTTGTGTTTTCTCAACAAATTCCAAGCGGAACAAAAGAATGAAAAAAAGAACAACTAATGTCGAGGACAGCAATGATCCTGTATCCTGCGTTAAATCAGGTCTATAGACTGTTCCCCATAACCCAAAAGTTGATCGCAATAAATGCAAAGAATTTTAACTTTAGTAAAGTCAGAGTCAATATGTGGGTGTGGACTGCTTGCTGAAAATGCTGCCGCAGTTGATGTGCTTGGTGTACCACCAGGTGTGTTCTCCTGCAACCTCCGTCTTTCAGCTCGAGCAAAGTTCTTGGGGTGCAAGTTCTTTACGTGTCACACCATATTTGCTGTGCCAAAGGAGTATTTTTTACATGGATCACCCCTTGAAAGAGTTGCTTGGCAAATTTTACAGGTTACTTTTGCGGCATTAACCTTTTTTTGACCCTCTGGAAAAGTGAAAAACTTCCAAATTAGAGCTTCTTTCCTCTTCTTTGGAGCTTCTTCAGGAAATGAATATTCCTCTGAAGAACTGCTGGAAGATGACTCCATTGCTCTTATTATGGTGATCTTCCTTCTATTTGAGAATATTCTCACAACAAATGCTTCTTCTTAGAAAGTCAAAGTCGAATGATTATAATGGGACGGAACTTTCAACACTCGCACTAGGAAAAGTTACGAACCAATCAAATCTTTACTTTTAAAGTTACATGGCTTTGCGTACGCTTATGATGCGCTTGCGCAGCTCTTTCAATACGAGTACGCATGATGTTCTACCGCGATTTGTGTAATTCTTTTTAAAAGTAATATAGAATTATTGAAAGTATTTAAGAAAAATCATAGTTATCCCAAATGTCTGCCCTTACTATCTACATTAAATACATACATGTTTTAAACCAAGTAGAAACATTGCCTCCTTTCGCGTATAGAACGCTGTACATGACGTCACACGAAGCTTTAATGCGACGCGTAACGTCAAAGCATATTCGTACCGTATGCGCGGGTACACACTGAGTATGATAAGCAGTACAAACTATGGTGCGATCACCCTCTCAGTGACAAATCGGAGCACAGGGCGAGCTAAGGACAATGATTAGAAGTGCTGACTCATTGCACATCCGATTCTGGGTCTGCCTCTGCGTACATTATAACACCACCCCCATCTCTCTCTGTTGTTAATTGTTAGTGCACACACTAATACTTGAACATGCGCGGTGCACGCCCGCTCACACTACCCACATGCCACCACCTAGCATGCTTGCTATCATTTAGCCTGGAAACCAATACATTACCCAATGAGATGTCCCCCAGGGCCATAATTCTTACAGACCGTGAAAACGCTACCAATGACGGCCCTGGGCTTGGTTTGGTCAGCCCCCGCGGTTCCCATATAATGCGGGCACATGTGAGCACGCTCTCTTTTGCCTGCCTGTGCTGCGGTGACAGACAGACTCAGCGAAACTTTCAAAACACGACAAAAGATGACAGAAGCAAAGGTAAGAGAAGACGTCACAACATCAGCCTCCACTGTAAACTGTATATGCATAATGCTATTTTTTTATCCTTCATATGGCTTTCCTACCCCTCAATGGTTTTAAATTGTACTTACATAATTGAAATATTTCTATATAAGTCACGAGGTCCTATACACCTCTAATCTTAAAAATTGTGCGTGCATAAATTTCGGTGTCGTATTTCTGTACTACCCCACGTGCTTAGGCCTCTATTATTATTAATTGTGCGTCCATAATACTATTTTCTTTTCTGCGTCACGACGCCGTCCCAGCCCTCTATTAACTTATTGATCTTCCTTTGTTTCCTGGAGCAGCAACAGTCTTAACTACGGAATATTAAGAACCCACATTAAAATTCACTTTTGATAGTAGTTACGCAACTCAGTTTACAATGACTAATCAAAATGTCCTTTTGTTTCCTTCACCAAACATCGTTCAGAAGCAACCACGGCCTATCGAGCAAGAGCAATGGAATTCTCTGCAACTTATTGAATATACTTTGACGTATAGGCAGACTTCAAGTCGAATGGTGAACTCCGGTGGCCGCACTCTTTATACAAGGTAAGCACAGCAGACTAGATCTACAAAGCCTTCATAGCAATGCAATAGAAATAAGTCGCCATAACGGGCGTCAGTAACGTAGTAGGCACTTCCATATAGACACCACTTGAACGCGGCACTATAACAACGGAAATATACCAGGTACACTGCACTCGTAAAACTGTACTATTAGCTTTATTTGTGAAACGAGAGAGGGCCATATTATCAAGCCTTGGCGACAAAATTATCGCCACTTTATCGGCAGCAAACTGCCGCTAAAGTGGCCATAATAGGTTTGATAATATGCTGTATGGAATTCCAATCGAAGCTCATGTTAGATGTGTAGGACATCTGACATGAGCTTCGATTGGAAATCCATAGAGCGTACTATCAAACCCATTATCGCCACTTTAGCGACACTTTCCTGCCGATAAAGTGGCAATAATTTTGTCGCCCAGCCTTGATATTATGGCTCAGAGTGCGTAGTGACAACTGGAAACGCTCCCTCTTGACCTATAAATACATTTATCTTCGAAATGATTCTCAAACACAGGGCATACACCAACAATGTCTACACAAAAAGTGAATTGTTTCTCATTTTATTTCATTTTTCAGTAAAAAAATCTTTTTTTCTTCCATTTTGATCATAATTCTCAGATATATCACTTATAAAAATATATACATTCTGCAAGAAAGCTTCGGAAAATATATTTGTCACCACAACGAAGCTATACATATATGTCTTGAGTTATACAAATACATACAAACCAAAGTCAATTAAATGTGCAAAAAACAGGTATAGAGCCACACACGCACAACACATACATACTTCCTAAACATCCATCCCATCACAAAAACAACAAAAAACATTTGTATCCTATAGCATTGAATCTGGTGTCCAATACATGACCAAAGTCATGAGATTTACAAGAAAAGGGGAGGAGAAGGTCGACGCGTTTCGGTGGAAAAGACAGGAGTACGGACCACCTTCTTCAGGACCAGTCAGATACAGTGCGGTATAGGACCTCTAAACCTGGAATGCGAATCTTCCCAAAAGACGAACATATATGTAGAGGTGTTTCTACAGGATTGCAGCAGCCTATCACACGATATGATATAAGGAGGACGGAGATATTACTCATCCATTCTATACATTTACTGGTAATGCGAAAAAATAGTCAACAAATGGTACCTGGAGGTTTGCCAAAATTAGTGGGACCAGAATCATATTGCTTTTTATCGATGAGATTAGGGCGGCTGTCTGTAAGGTATACAAGATGGCAAAAAATGTGTGGCAGGGAGCGGTTATTTGCAGTCTCTAAGTTTAACTTTTTCTTCGTTAAAGGTGTAGAGGGGACACCACCTTTTTAAGTGTTTATCGAGTGCAGAATGACTGTCATAATCGTCACCAGAATGAGATGCATGCCAACGCGTTATGAAGATACGAAATTCCTAGTCCCCTTCGCAAGCCGCCACCGCCATCGTCCTCGGTTTGTTCAGAGTGCGTAGTGTACAGCAGCTTCTCTTTAAAATCTATAATTACCTCCGAGCAGTAACAACAGATAGGTTACAACAGTCTGACAAACAGATCATCAACCTTATTACGCCACTTTTGAGTGACTTTTAACATGGGTAAAGTGATGCAAGGAACTAGTAAATCTACGTCTGGTTCAACAAAAAATCTCAACTCCAGAGTCTGCGACACAGTTTTAATGTTTTCTCTCTCTCTCACTCTCTGTGACATCATTTCTCTATCTCTCTTAAACTTAGACACTGCTGCTTACTTAGACGGGTAGAAGATCAGCCCACCTGAAGTTTTGCATCCTACTGCCTGCAGTGTTTGGCAGCAAGGTTTATACAACGGTAAGCACAGAGGCCTAGATCTACAAATCCTTCATACGAATGCATTAGAAATAAGTCCCCAAAACGGGCATCAGTAACGCAATAGGCACTTCCATATAGACGCCACTTGAACGCGGCACTATAACAGAACTGTAATGCACGAGTCACACTGCACATGTAAAACTGTAGAGTTACCACAACTTGTAATGCTTCAGCTCATTTACTCACATCTACATAATTCTAAACTCTAATTTTCTTTTTTCTTTTGCAGATTACCTATCAAACATCCTTTGGAGTCAACTTCAAAATTTGTTTATGCTATTGTTTTTTTAAAGTTATTCTTCTAGTTGTTTATTATATAGTTATCATTGAGTTTTGTTTATATTTATTGTTTAATAAAAGTTAATAAAAAAAACGACATACTTCTTTTATGTTGAAATACTATAGTAAGATATTCAAGACTAGGATTGAAAACTACTGAGTTCTAACTAACTCACATAATAAATATAACGGAGAGAAACTACTAAAATGGCGGTGGACGGAGTACTGATACTGGTAGGACAGATGCACAGCTATTTGTATAATTGAATGGGTTTCTCAATATTTTAGGTGCTCCATAAGTAACGTCAAGTCTCCCACGACGCCAATTACACTGTACAACAACTGTGAGGCCAGTGGACCACTGGTCCCATCCTTTTGTGCACACTGATTACTCCTCACTGGAAATAGAGATTCACACTCCGTTTTAAATGTTCAAATCTTTGGTATTTTTATTCTAGAAATGTTTTGCAAAAGGTCTCCAAATCATATATTTGATAATCGTTTTTTATCCATTTTCAACATATAACACAATCCTTTAAACAGATCCAATGCATTTTGGGCCCGTTAATCGGCCCTTCATCAGGGAAAGGACACTATAGATATAAAACATAAGCAAACAGCCTGTCAGTAATTATTATATGTAGGTATGTACATAACGGGGTATGTGCAGCTAATTATGGGAGGGTTCGTGATGTAACTACGTGTGGGGTTAGATTGTCACCTTAAAAAACTTTCATGCCCGTGTGAAAATCAAGGTTTGTGAGACGTCTCTTACGTGTCATGTTTATCGGGTTAGCATGGTTCAACTCTGTAGAACAAAGAGTTGAAAAAGCATATTATAATAATATCGCGTATTGAAGTTATAACTAACCCGTTGATCATGGGATAGTCCGTGAACTAACCTGGAGGTTCTTCTCAGAGTCGGTTCAATCGTGTTTCGTTTGTGCACGCCGGTCAGTACGGTTACGCCGGTGACCGCGTCTGGTCCTATTATTGAGTGCCGATCACGTGGTTAGTAAAGAGTGAAGATAGACTATGCAGTTCCCGAAAGTGCAGTAAAAGAAAGTAGGCATAATGTTAATATTTGCCAAATATCAGAAGTACATATATGCGTTCACGGTCAATATAGAAGTAAGAGATAACGAAGTAAAAAATAACGAAGTAAAAAATAACGATTGCACGGGAAGTTATGTGATCCCTAAAAAAATATGTGTGGGAGGATGCGAACCCTTCAGGGTGGGAGTGGTAAACCAGAGTCTAAAGTGAGTGTGCTATTAAATCATGAATGGAGGTAGTCCATTGTGGTTGACAGGTATTTGCAAAACATACATGAATGAAATTCAAAGCAAAAATGCAAAATAATAAATCATACATCACAGTGAAATCTCACAGGGATTACTATATCGATGCCAGAGCAATTTTACAGGTAACAAGAAAGTTCAATTCTGACATTAAGGCCGAATGGCTTCTGTGTTGAAAGTTTTTGTATCCAGGTGTTTTCTCTTTGGAGTAAAAATTTGGTATTGTCTCTACCTTCAATTTTTGGGATGGTTTCCAATATGGTAAACTTGATTTGAGAAATGTTGTGTTTTTCTTCAATGAAATGTGTTGCCCCTGATGATTTCATATTTTTGAGACGAATGTTTGATTTATGTTCGGTAAGTCTGGTTTTGATTTTGCGCTCTGTTTTACCAATGTATAATTTGCCGCATGGGCATTTTAGAGCATAGATGACATTGCTTGAGTCGCATGTGGCGTTGACCTTGAGTTTGACTTTGTAACCTTTCATGGGATGGTTGATTTTGTTTCCTTTAATGATGCTATTGCAGTTTCCGCAATTAAAACATGGTTTAGTGCCTGTGTATTTGGTAGTTATTGCAGGTTTATGTTGTACCAGTTCTCCTAGGTTGCATGCTCTGGTAAAAGCAAACAGTGGAGGTTCCAAAAAAATTTGATTGAAATCAGGTTCCAAGTTCAATAGTGACCAATGTTGGTGTATGATCCTCTTGAATGTTGTGCTTGAGGTAGAATATTTCGAAACTACCACTATGCGGGTCTGTTGTTTTTTTGGGCTGGATTGGAGCAGTTTTTTCCTGTCTATATTAGAGATCTTCTGTTTGGATTCCTCAATGATGTTTTCTGGATATCCTCTGTTGCGGAATTTAGTGGCGATTTCATCAATTCTTTGTTGCACTTTGTTCGAGTCTGATGTTATTCTTTTGGCGCGTGCCATCTGTGAGAAGGGAAGGTATTTTTTCAAGTTCGGTTCATGAAAGCTTGTGAAATGAAGCATGTTGTTTCTGTCTGTGGACTTTGTAAAAAGATCAGTTTCAAAACCATGTGTGTTTATGGAAACTTTAACGTCTAGGAAGTTAACCGATTTATCTGATATTTCCCAGGTTAACTGGATCCGTTCATCAATTTGGTTAAATTCCATGAGAGCCCTTAGTAGTTCTTCCTTGGTGTTTTTCCATACGATAAAGATGTCATCAATGTAGCGTATTAGAAGTTTCAAATTGTCTGTCCATCTCTTATTGGCAAAGATGTGGGTCTCCTCATAGTATTGCATAAAGATGTTGGCGTATACAGGCGCGGCTGAATTGCCCATGGCCATTCCAACAAGTTGTAGATACCATGTGTCTTGATGTTTGAAATAACTTTGGTACAGTGTGAAGAGCATAAGCTCCATCAAAAACGTTTGAAAAGGTGCATCCAAGTCGGTGTTTAGTAAAGCTTATTCAATAGCTTCTATGCCCAGGGAATGGGGTATAGAAGTGTAAAGTGAACGCACGTCCGCAGTGCAGAGTATCAATTTGTCTTCTGTATCAAGTATCAAATTTTGTAGTATGGAAATGAAGTGAGTAGTATCTTTGGTATATGTTCTCATGGCTTGTACCGTAGGCTGGAGATATTTATCTAGGAGTTGTCCAATTGGTTCGTGTAGGCTGCCACATGTAGAGACTATAGGTCTCAGAGGAGGGTCCATCATATTTTTATGTATTTTGGGTACCATTCTTAGAGTTGGACTCTTTGGGTTGAGTTTTGTGAGAAAATTCTTAGTTTTGTGGTTGATTGTATCTGTTTCATATGCTTTATCTAGGATGTTTTGAAGAGTCTTCATAAATTCAACTGTGGGGTTATTGTCCAATTTCATATATGTGGTGGTATCAGAAATGTGTTCCATCACTTTAGAGTCATACATAGTTCTGTTCATAATAACTAGGGCTCCCCCTTTGTCAGCTTTGGTACAAATGATTTGACTGTTGGTTGATATTCTTTTAAGAGTGTCCAAATCCTTTTGTGTTATGTTTTTAAGTTTTTTATTTGAGTGTTTGATACTGAGAAGATCTTGTTTAACTCTATTCTCGAATAAGTCAAGCGTCTTGTGGCTGACCGGAGATTGAAAGGTGCTAGGTGGTCTTAAACCTAGTAGTTGATCAGGTTCATCACTGGTTTGTTGAGGTAACACGTTATCGAAGAAGTGGCGTAATCGGAGTTTACGCATAAGTTTGAAAAAACTTACTTCCAATTCAAGGTTGTTTGTGGTGGTAGTTGGTACAAATGACGTGCCCTTCTGCAATAGTTGAATTTCATGGTTGGTCAAATGGTAGTCACTAATGTTGATGACCAGTTGTTCTATGTTAAGGTTTTCTTCCCTTTCTTGTCTTTGATGGTCCCCGTTGTGCTTCTCGTTGTGGGTGGTTCTATCTCCTTTTCCTTTTCTTTTATTTTGTCCTCTCTGGGGTCTCCTTTTTGTGATTGGCCCTGTTCTAAAAAAGGATTTGACTCTGTTTGTAGACTAGTTGTTGGTTGTTGTGCTTGGGTAGTATCCGGAATTTTAGATAATGGTTGAGTTCTCCCTGTTCTTTGGGTGGTGTCACTGTCTGATGAGGAGGTCTCCGTTTGAGAGGTATAGGGTTTGTTCCTTCTTTTTTGTGCATAAACTTCGGCCCATGTGTAGACCTCTCCGAGTCTATAATCAAGAGTATCCCTCTTATATTTGCGAATCTTCAGTTCGTTGATGTCATTAGTATGTTTATCGATTTGTACTTGTATGTCGTCTAGTATGGTCTTAAGTTCCTCCTCAGATAACATCTTAGATAATTCCGTTGACACTTCAGAAATCTCCGTGGTTAGCTCTTCAAGTATTCCAGATAGTTCTTCAATAATTAAAAGAATCAAATCCAGAGAACATTTATTAAGGATTTCGTACCATCTTTCCTGGAATTTTTTGGAATTTTTACAAAGGGATGGTTTCAAGGCAATTCTTAGGCCCCTCGGTATGCGTTGGTTGCGATGATATTTAACGAGTGTACTCGCATGAAGTTGTTGGTTAATTCGTCTCTTAGTGAGATATATTAGTTGTCTTATGTGTTGCTCTTTAGAACGAGTAGTAGTTTCCTGTGAGTTTTCTTCCCTGATAAGCGCATGTATGCGGTCCGCTTCATCTGGTTTAAACGTAAATGTAGAATCTCTGGCCTCCGTGCTTTTCGAAATTTCTTCAAAGTTGCTCATATTGATTAGTTGCGTGCTATCCGTCCTGTTGAGGACACAAAGAAGTAAAACACTGATACTGGTAGGACAGATGCACAGCTATTTGTATAATTGAATGGGTTTCTCAATATTTTAGGTGCTCCATAAGTAACGTCAAGTGTCCCACGACGTCAATTACACTGTACAACAACTGTGAGGCCAGTGGACCACTGGTCCCATCCTTATGTGCACACTGATTACTCCTCACTGGAAATAGAGGATTCACACTCCGTTTTAAATGTTCAAATCTTTGGTATTTTTATTCTAGAAATGTTTTGCAAAAGGTCTCCAAATCATATATTTGATAATCGTTTTTTATCCATTTTCAACATATAACACAATCCTTTAAACAGATCTAATGCATTTCGGGCCCGTTAATCGGCCCTACATCAGGGAAAGGACACTATAGATATAAAACATAAGCAAACAGCCTGTCAGTAATTATTATATGTAGGTATGTACATAACGGGGTATGTGCAGCTAATTATGGGAGGGTTCGTGATGTAACTACGTGTGGGGTTAGATTGTCACCTTAAAAAACTTTCATGCCCGTGTGAAAATCAAGGTTTGTGAGACGTCTCTTACGTGTCATGTTTATCGGGTTAGCATGGTTCAACTCTGTAGAACAAAGAGTGGACGGAATACGTAATCAACGTTTGGCGCCTCGGCACTACCTTTCAAATAAATATATAAAAAATATGACTATTAATACTGTACAAAAGTATAGCACCGGATGAATCACACGAACTGGGAAAAGGGAAGCGACAGATTTCCTAACTGATATAAAGAAAGGTTTGCTTGTTGAACTTGAAAAAAAAGAAAACGTGAACTTCGAAATGACGCTGACCATACGAAGAGAGTACAACTGCTACACCAAAAAAAAGGAAAGCTTTACATACAAAAGGCAATACATTATCGCCGCTTTTATCGACAGGAAACTGCCGATAAGGCGGCGATAATGTCCTTGATAATAGGCCCTTGTCACTTCCCATAGCAGCCCAGGTTCTGATCCTAACCTGGGCTGCTATGGTTATTCACAAGAGCATATTATCAAGCCCATTATCACAGCTTTATCTGCAGTTTCCTGCCGATAAAAGCGACGATAATGTATCGCCTTTTGTTCATAATATGGCCCATTGCTCTTTTTTTGAACCAATAAACTTAGGTGCATATCATCAAGGACCGATGTTACAATTATCGCCATTTTATTGCCAGGAAACTGCCCATACAATGACGATAATGAGCTTGATAATACTGCCTTCTTATTTCCCATAGAAGCCCATATTAACACCAGAACATAGCCTTCTATGGAAATTTACAAGGACGTATTATCAAGCCCACCCTCCCAACATTAACAAAAAAAACATAGGCCCTTGTAAATTCACATAGAAGCCCAGGTTCTGATCCTAACCTAGGCTGCTATGTTTATTCACAGGTACATATTATCAAACCCATTATCTCCGCTTTATCTGCAGTTTCCTGCCAAGAAAAGCGACGATAATGTATCGCCTTTTGTTGATAATATGGCCCATTGCTCTTTTTTTTGACCAGTAAACTTAGGTGCATATTATCAAGGATCGGTGTTAAAATTATCACCGTTTTATTGGCAAGAAACTGCCGATAAAACGGCGATAATGAGCTTGATAATACGGCCTTGTTATTTCCCATAGAAGCCCATGTTAACATCAGAACATAGGCTTCTATGGGAATTAAAAGGACGTATTATCAAGCCCACCCTCCCAACATCAATAAAAACTGCAGACAATGCAGGTACCCGAAACTGGAAGGTCATTTTACATATTACTGCCCCAGAAAGGTGGCGTTCCCCGCGACGTGTACGAGAAGAGAGAGAGAGCTCAAAACATTTTTTAGACCTGAGGGGTGCCGCTCACCGAGACTGCGGGGAGTAGGACCGTAACCCCCCCCACATACTTCAAAATAAAACCAGAGGAGTGCCGTTCCACAGTGCTCGGGGCACCTTACAAGCCCCCATTATGCAGAAAAATTGCCCCCGTAATTTGCCCCCCCCCGGAACCTAATGAATAAAACGGACTTTTTTTTCACCTTTTCCACCGCGTACAAGTACTGCACGAGTACCCCGCCATTTCTTATTTAAAAAAATAATAATAATTGAGCCTAAAGATCCATGTACCACCCCCTGACCAAGACTATAGCCTCAGCATGTTTCTACCCTGCCCCCTTTCCTTATTTCTCAACTTTGTTTTACTGTTTTCTTATGACTCTGCTCTCCCGACTAACAACATGGCTGCCAACACTTCCTGGTTTGGCGTATTGACAGCCAATCAGCATGAAGCTCCTGCTCGTAATTGTAGGTATTTACATATGCGTACGCCGCGATTTTTCTTTAAAAAAATAAAATAGAAAATAGACCCTAAACATTCATGTACGACCCCCTGAGAAAGCCTAGAGGGTCAGAATGTCTCTACCGTACCCCCTTCCCTAATTTCTCAACTTTGTTTAACTATTTTCTTGTGACTCGGTTCTAGCGAGGCACAAGATGGCCGCCAACACTTCCTGGTTTCGAGTGTTGACAGACAGTTCACAGCCAATCAGCATGCAGCTCGCGCTCGTAATTTAACAGATTTCAGTACGCGTACTGAACTCCGATTCTAGATATGGCTATGATTTTACTTGCAATTTTCACAGAAACTACTGAACGGATTTACACCATTTAACAAAAAGCACAATCTGCGAACTGAACTCTACCTCTCTGCCAAATTTCGTGTAATTCCGTTCAGCCGTTCGGGCTGTAGTCCTGGCTAAAGGTCCCTATGGAAAATTGCATGGGGAAAACACGTTTTGGGACCCCCCTTTTTTCTCGGCCCCCATTTGACGAATCACCCCCAAACTTTCAGGGAAGGAGCGGAACCCAGCAGGCCATTTACTTGGAGAAATTCACAAAGATTCGTCCACCTCGCCAAAGTTATTCCAAATAGAATGTTGCGGATTTTCTATGGAAACTAGGTCCTAACTATAACAACCTACTGGTGACCGCCAGTAGGTAATATATATATACCGAGAAGGTTATTGTGAACTTGCCGGTTTCATGTAATGTTCTAGCTTTGCCTAAATTAGGGAATCAAAAACATTTTTATTTATATCATTGTAATGTATTTCTCTGTGACTTTGTTAATTGAATTTGCATATGTATTTATATATTTATATAACTTATTGCACACATGTCAATATTTATTAATTAATTTATTTAAATTATTGGCTAGTCTCTACTAGGATCGGGCACTTGCCAATACTGTTAATATAACTGCAAATTTCCACCTTGTCAGCCATTATGGTATTATGTCTTCTATATCTATGCAATGAGATTGCCACCAATCAAAGTATCAGATTCCCTGCACTAGCACTTTAAATACCATCATGCCTATTCTCTGGGCGTCATGTGATCAAGGCCTCCGTTGAGGCTGAAACGCGGCATGCCGGCTATTGTTGTTGCTGCACTTATTTGAAAATAAAGAAAACTTCACCTGCACTCCTGGGTCTGCTGTTGCTTATTCCTTTGGGGAACGATCCTTCAAGTATATATATATATATATATATATATATATATATATATATATATATATATATATATATTCACTGAAAAAACCATAGGTTATAGACCATATATAGTTAGGAATTAGCATTTAAAAAACCTTATTTTACTCACACAAAACCATTGAAATTCCATATATAGTTAGTTGCACTAACTATATATCGCGCACCTGCAATCCACTGCTGATCATGTCACATATTACATCATTCATGACATGGTCAGTGACATCACTGATGACATCACTGATGACATCTCAAATGACATCACTGATGACATCACTGATGACAACATCCAGTGACTGTATGTTTCTGTAAAGTTAAAATATGTCTTACATATTGAAGAATGAGTGGATGTATAAGTGTCTGGATGAAGGATTTAGTAGGTGCGTGACTGACTGTATGAGTGAGTGATTAAATGTGTCTCACTGAATGCATGGGTTAGTGACTAAACTGTCTTAATTTGTGCATCATTATGTCTGTTGTTCTGTAAACTGCTGCATGTGTTGATCATTAGCTATACGAGAGGCTATATGTGTTATTAATTGGTTGCCCAAGTATTTCTATGGGAGATTGACTTTGTGTGGGGGTGGCTGGAAGGTGTGTGACTCTATGCATAGATGTGTGAACAGTTTATTCACTAGGTGTATGAGTTCAAGAGTGCATGTGGAAACAGCTACATGGGCAGTTGACTGTGTGCATGAGTGTATTGATGAGTGAATGGATATCTCAATGCTACATGTCATAGTAAGTACATATGTAAAACACAGTACATGTGAGAGTTGGCATATATAAATAACTGTGCATGAGAGCCACCGAATGAGTGAGTGGTTGTATCGATCATTGTGAACTTGTATCAGGGATTGTATAAGAGAGTAAATATGTGTTAGTATATGTTTCAATAAGTAAGGTGTGTTTAACTGTATAGTTGAAGAAATGGAGATGAGATTGTTTCTTTGCATGACTGACTGGGTGTGTGAGTAACTCCATGGATGAGTGGCAGTGTGTGAGTGTCTGTATACACTGAGTGTATCTAAGGTTATATTAGAGTCTGAAGAGGTTTATCGTATTAGCACAAGAATGATGTCAAATGAGATGTCATCAGTGATGTCATCAGTGATGTCATTTGAGATGTCATCAGTGATGTCATCAGTGATGTCACTGACCATGTCATGAATGATGTAATATGTGACATGATCAGCAGTGGATTGCAGGTGCGCGATATATAGTTAGTGCAACTAACTATATATGGAATTTCAATGGTTTTGTGTGAGTAAAATAAGGTTTTTTAAATGCTAATTCCTAACTATATATGGTCTATAACCTATGGTTTTTTCAGTGAATTTTCAAGGTTTTGTAAATGCTAATTCCTAACTATATATGGTCTATAACCTATGGTTTTTTCAGTGAATTTCAATGGTTTTTTAATAGCAAATATCATAAGCTGTCGAATGTCAAGTACGTGGTAAGTGAAAACATTTTCGTGTTTATGCACACTGATCTGCTTTGAATGGTGCCCCCCCCCCTCATTTCTATTAGGAGTACTCTCTCTTTGCAGATAGTGAAAGGTAGTTAACGCAGGTCTTTGCCCCCATTGTAATCCGTCGTGCCTGCTTCTCTCTCCATTTGATTGATTGTTATCCAAGTATTTACTGTTTTAGAATTAGTTCTCTTTGGTTCATTCTCTATTTACAAACAAACACAGAGTCGCAATACTCTGTTTAGTCTTTGCAGATAACGAAAAATCGTGTAAAAAAAAAAGAAAAGGAATCGAGCAAAATCAGTAGGCCACTAATGGGATCTCTTTTTGACCTCGCTAAAATAGAAACATTAGGAACAACCCCTCATGACAAATACAAAACTAGTGAGATGAACTGAACTCCACACAATGATGGCTGCAAAACAGCTCGGCTCCGCCACCCACCCCGCCCAAAATAACGATAAAGAACGGCTGCCATGATTGGTTGCGGAATGACCACGACGGAGCTACGAAATGGTGCTGCTCTCATGCTAACCCCAGCTTCAGTCTGAAACATCCAGAAACACTGTAGACTACCAATTCGATCAGTTCCGGTAGCGCCCCAATGTAACCCGGTAGAGAAGAACTAGCTCTCCCCTCTTTGACTGATGGTTCTTGTTGCCTGTCCCTTCTGTTGTCATTTAACAGAACTATTTAGCCTGCTGAAAGGGGTTGTGTTCCGACCGCTGGTTGGTGGAGACATTTTGACTAAATTCTGTACCTGCGTTGTCGCGTAATGCGTCATATGACGCGCCGCGTTAGCGCATCCGGAAGTCATCCGGGGCGCGCAGCTCGTAACGTAAGCATAACAAGTCATGTGACTTGTTAATAAAACTTTTCATTGGTTCATTTTACTTTTCTTATTGTAATGATGAAAGGCTTGGTCATATGACCTAAAAATTACGCTTTTCATTACTTCCGAACATTATTTTTTCTTAAATATATGTTATAATGTTCCAGGCTAATGTACTTTCCCGGAAATTTTACAACTGTCCTGCAAGTAAAATATATTCTTTTTTCGAGAAAAAGAGCGTTTCTTCGTCCCATGACGGAGCCGTTGAGCAAAAGAGGGTCGACCTGCTGTCTTAGTCGCCGATACGCCTGAATATGAGATTCTTATCGATCACTTTATGTTGCAGGAATAGCCCTTGACCATTTATCTTTACTGCGTTCCTTCGTATTATACCTTTTACCCTTCATGTAATTGGTCTGCTTTATTTCACTTGCCTTTTAATGATTCTAAAACAGTCACTATTATTAAAAACTTTACCAATGTATATACTACTACCATGTTTTCTTTTAAAAACCTTTATTGTGAAAATTTCATTATACAAATACGAGCCTATAACCACGTGGGCCTGCCACAGAGCAAACTGTAATCGTATATGATGAATAGACATTTACACTGTAGAGGAACGTAACGGGCGGGCCATTAGGTTGCAAGAACTAAGGTGTCTAACAGTTACGGAATCGGTGGACGTACATTTTATAATTAAAATACGACAGGGCCAGTTACAATAAAATTATCTAGATATACATTTGCGGGCAAGTACCATGGGTGACGTTAATTCGAACTTTCAACAGTACAGTAATCAATAACACATCAGAACTTAATATCAATAGGGATGTCGAAATATTCAATCAATTCTCCTCCCCGCCCGCCATGTGCTTCAAAACTGCATACGTATCTCGTGATTTCAAGGTTCTGCAACCAGTACACAACAAGGAGTTACGAGTCCCATTTATTCCGGCGCCATTTTGGGCGAGGACGGGCAGGTCCAGGATATAGTCAAAATGTCTCTACCAACCATCGACTATGATGATGTTCATATGCTGTATTTATTAGAGTAACACTCATCTGTCCACATGAAATTAATTTGCCACAATCTAAACATGTCATTTTAATCTTTCCAAAGTTCTTCTAAATATTTGGGACCGTTTCCCTTGCCTCTGAAGCTCTCAGTGCCACTTCTTTGATGAATGTACTAGCAGGTCAGGGGTTCTCCTCCAAATCTCTCTTTTATGCAGCACTATAATTAATTGGTGCCACCTCTCCATATGACGATGCATGGTATAGTTACCACAACTATATTTTTTTTCGGTTCCTCTGGAGAGTTCATCGTGGCAGATGAAGCGTGTAACGTACCGGGCATTTACCTTTTTTTGCATGTACAGGAAAGGAAAAAAAAATCGAGCGTCCGAGTTCTAAATTGTCCCAGGGCCATTTTGGTGGACCAGGCCCAAATCCAAAGAACAGCCATCTCACAGGCTAATGGGGCGACCCACGCCGAGTTTCAGCATTGTAGGATGACCACACAAGTACAGCAACTTGCTAGACATCACCTCGGTGCCATCCGGATCTCGGCGCCCCACTGCAGATGAAGTGCCTCTCAACTATGAAACCACCACGGTGACATCCGGATCTTGGCGCGTTGTGCTGCCTTCGGCCTATTCGCACATCGGTCCGCTACTGACGCCATCTCACAGGCTAATGGGGCGACCCACGCCGAGTTTCAGCATTGTAGGATGACCACACCAGTACAGCAACTTGCTAGACATCACCTCGGTGCCATCCGGATCTCGGCGCCCCACTGCAGATGAAGTGCCTCTCAACTATGAAACCACCACGGTGACATCCGGATCTTGGCGCGTTGTGCTGCCTTCGGCCTATTCGCACATCGGTCCGCTACTGACGCCATCTCACAGGCTAATGGGGCGACCCACGCCGAGTTTCAGCATTGTAGAATGACCACACCAACTTGCTAGACATCACCTCAGTGCCATCCGAATCTTGGCATCTCAACGCCTAGTGGTATCTTCCATACAAAAAATATTGTTACGCTGCCTTTGGCCCCATTCGCACATCAGTCCGCAACTTAGACATCACCTCGGTGCCATCCGGATCTTGGCATCTCAGCGCCTTGTGGTGTCAGTCAGAAAATATTGTTGCGCTGCCTTTGGCCCCATTCGCACATCGGTCCGCTACTGACGCCATCTCACAGGCCAACGGGGCGCCCCACGCCGACTTTCAACATTGTAGGATGGCCACAGAAGTGCGACAACTTACTAGACACCACCTCGGTGCCATCCGGATCTTGGCGCGTTGTGCTGCCTTCGGCCTATTCGCACATCGGTCCGCTACTGACGCAAACTCACAGGCCAACGGGGCGCCCCACGCCGACTTTCAGCATTGTAGGATGGCCACACCAGTGCTGCAACTTGCTGGACACCACCTCGGTGCCATCCGGATCTTGGCGCGTTGTATTGCCTTCGGCCTATTCGCACATCGGTCCGCTACTGACGCCGCCTCACGTGCCAACGTATTTTCTCCGCATTTTATACCCTATGCCGCATAACAGGTCATGTGACTTGTTTATAAAACTTTTCATTGGTTCATTTTACTTTTGGTTTCCGAATGATGGAAGGCTTGATCATATGACCTAAAAACAACACTTTTCATTGGATGAAAACTTTTTTTTTCCCCCAAACGATGAAAGCCCCACCTTGTTTCTGGATGTTTCAGACTAAACTGGCATCAGCATGAGAGCACCACCATCTCGTAGCTCCGTCGTGGTCATTCCGCGAGCAATCATGGCAGCCGCTCCCCACCAGAAGCCTGCAGGAGTCGGGGCCCCCAAAACTTTTGATGAATTCTCAAGGCGGAGGGGACGCTTTCGAGAATGGGGTCCAAGACCTAGCAGACAAGCGTCCGATTTCCAAGGTGTCCCAGGGCCATTTCAGTGGACCACGCCCAAAAAGGAAAGAGCCTGCCGCCATTTTGAGAGTCCTGTGGCAGCCGCCTATCGCTGCACCGCAAGAGTGGGCGCAACTCAGCTGAATGGCGGATTTTGACACAGTGGACCAAAAGCGGACGGAATGGCAACTGAAACGGTAAAGGGGCGCCCCACTAAAACAGATGAGACTCCACCTGGAGAGGCCCGTTCACGCCGCCTCCCCCGGGGCGCTCCACGCCGTTATTCGGAGCAGCATTGTAGGATACCAAAACCAGTGCGGCAACTTACTGGACATCACCTTGGTGCCATCGTTCTGCTGCCTTGGAACTATTCGCACAACAGTTTGCTACTGATGACCCACCCCCCGCGACGCCCCACGCCGTTATTTGCTGGGTGGCAACTTACTAGACATCACTTTCGTGTCATCTAGATTTCGGCGCGTTCTGCTGCCTTGGAACTATTCGCACAACAGTTTGCTACTGATGACCCACCCCCCGCGACGCCCCACGCCGGAAATCTGGACGTTGTGCTGCGTTGGGACTATTCGCACAGCCGACCGCTACTTCGTTGTTTTTCCCTAAAAATGTTTATATGTTATTACTATTTTTGTTTTCTTGTATATATTTATAAATTATTAAAGTTTTATAATCTTACTACTTTGTCGGAGTGCTATATATTTTTAATGTGACACATAATTGTAAAAACTTTGATGTACAAAGAGTCATCCCTGGAATCTTCCGCTTCACGCTCGGTCCCCTCCCCAATCACAATACAGGATGGTTTTCAGATAATAGCAACGCTTCTGCTGTGACGGATCTCATCGAGTGTGGGCCTTGATCTACTATAACTCCTTTGAAGAGGGGTGATTCTTTACAGCTGTGGCCATAAACTACATCTGCAGGGCTAGCTGATAGCCTAGGACCGGCCTGGACAATCGGACACAGAGGAAAAGGAGTGTCAGAGGGTGCGGTAGTGAATAGGGCGAAAGGGAGGTGTCGGGCGGGCACAGGGTGTGATTCTCAGGGAAGAGCAGCGCAGATGGGGGGAGGTTTATTACCCATGCATAAGACAGAGAGCGGGGGTGACCACTGCCTGGGTGAGATGCTTGCGAGGGTGGGGAGCCATGCTAAGGATCGAAGGCGTGCACAGAGTGGGTCTGGTCAAGGCATCTAAAATGGCTGCCGTGCACGACAAAAGTGTGGCATTTGAAAAAAGACAAGATGGCGCACACAATGTTTTTCAACAATTCCTGATTTCCTTCGAATCGAACGTTAACAGACGTTGGGGCATATTACCAAAGTTAAGCGATATTTATCCCTAACGATGCATTGCAAAGATTTTTTTACCGTCAGAAATTATCGCAGATAAACCTTGCTATTATCAAGGTTTATCGCAAATACGATAAAAAACGAGCGCAATGCATTAATATCGCTGAAAACTCCGCGATATTCATGCATTACCGAGCTAATGCTCTTAGCCATGTTATCCACCTCCCATTGGATAACATGGCTAAAAACTGCTCAGGGCATCTGTTACTTTTTGGAGATATTCGCGCTTATCTCGAATATTTCCAAAAGTTGATAATAGGAGATAGCGATGTTAGCGACTGTTTCCAGTCGCTAACATCTTGGCATGCCCACTTTGCATGTCATTAGTGATAAATATCACTCACATGCAAAGTGGGACCCAAGATGGTCGCTATCTCCTACTAGCCGTCGCTAACTGGTGTTAGCAACAGCTAGGTAATACAGATATAATTTTATCTCCGCGAAGCGGAGCGCTGTTACAGATATATATCTTGTTTTTGAACGTTAATTTCTCAAAATGCACTGAAGCACATATATTGAGACATAGCAAAGGCACATCGGGCTACCAGTCCCTAATATTTTACCAAGTTTCGTGCAAATCCATTCAGCCGTTCGATTATTATTATTATTTTTTTTTTTTGCCCCGCGGGGCCCTTTTAAAACCTCCACATCAAACCTAGGGGGTCAGCGAGGATCTACTATGCCCCCTTATGGTCATTTGCCCCTTCGCTTTGGCCTCCTCTTGTCTCTCGATCCTACCGAGAGACAAGATGGCGGCCGCTACGTACTGTTTGGAATGTTTACAGACACCGGAGAGCCAATCAGCTTCGCTTCGCAAAGCTCCGTAACGCGAAAAGTACGCGAAGCGGTGCGCTGTTACAGATATATATCTTTTTTTGAACGTTAATTTCTCAAAATCCACTGAAGCACATATATTGAGACCTAGCAAAGGCACATCGGGCTACCACCAGTCCCTACAATTTTGCCAAGTTTCGTGCAAATCCATTCAGCCGTTCGATTATTATTATTATTATTTTTTTTTGCCCCGCGGGGCCCTTTTAAAACCTCCACATCAAACCTAGGGGGTCAGCGAGGATCTACTATGCCCCCTTACAGTTATTTCCCCCTTTGTTTTGACCTCCTCTTGTCTCTCGATCCTACCGAGAGACAAGATGGCGGCCGCTACGGACTGTTTGGAATGTTGACAGACGCCGGAGAACCAATCAGCTTCGCTTCACAAAGCTCCGTTGCGCGAAAAGTCCGCGAACCAGAGCGCTGCCCGGTCCGCTGTTACAGATATATATCTTTTTTTAAACGTTAATTTCTCAAAATCCACTGGAGCACATATATTGAGACCTACAAAAGGCACATCGGGCTACCAGTCCCTACAATTTTGCCAAGTTTCGTGCAAATCCATTCAGCCGTTCGGGCTAAAAGTGAGGCCAACCGCCCTATGGAAAACTCAATGTTAAAAACACGTTTTGGGACCCCCCTTTTTTCTCGGCCCCCACTGGACGAACCCCCCCCAAATTTTCAAGGGCTGCTCAGAAACAAAATGTGCCATTTTCCTGAAAATTTCAGCCAATTCCGTCCACAAACGCCAAAGTTATTAGACATAGAATTTTCAAAAAACCCATAGAGAAAAAATCCTAACTATATATACCTACTGGCGACCGCCAGTAGGTAATATACATATATATATATTCACTGAAAAAACCATAGGTTATAGACCATATATAGTTAGGAATTAGCATTTACAAAACCTTGAAAATTCACTGAAAAAACCATAGGTTATAGACCATATATAGTTAGGAATTAGCATTTACTAAACCTTATTTTACTCACACAAAACCATTGAAATTCCATATATAGTTAGTTGCACTAACTATATATCGCGCACCCGCAATCCACTGCTGATGATGTCACATATTACATCATTCATGACATGGTCAGTGACATCACTGATGACATCACTGATGACATCTCAAATGACATCACTGATGACATCACTGATGACATCTCAAATGACATCACTGATGACATCATGACACACCAATACCAGTTACTACATACGCACTCACTGATTCCTACGTCTACACACACATTCACTCATTCACCCATACAATAACTCATACATACAGTCACTTATTATTACAACACTATCATATGCACTCATACACCTATGCAGACAGTCACACACTGCCACTCATCCATGGAGTTACTCACACACCAAGTCAGTCCTGTAAAGAATCAATCACACTTCCATTTCTTCATCTATACAGTTAAACACAGAACACCATACTTCAGTGACATCACTGATGACATCACTAATGACATCTGAAATGACATCACTGATGACATCTCAAATGACATCACTGATGACATCATGACACACCAATACCAGTTACTACATACGCACTCACTGATTCGTACGTCTACACACACATTCACTCATTCACCCATACAATTACTCATACATACAGTCAGTTATTATTAGAACACTATCATATGCACTCATACACCTAGTCAGTCCTGTGAAGAATCAATCACACTTCGATTTCCTCATCTATAGTTAAACACAGAACACCATACTTTTCACACATATACTAACACATACTTACTCTCTTATACAATCACTGATACAAGTACACATTGATATGCACAGAGTCACACACCTCCCAGCCAGCCACACACACACTCAGTCTTCCATACATCCAGTCATTCTTCAATATGTAAAACGTATTTAAACTTTACAAAAACACACAGACACTAGATGATGTCATCAGTGATGTCATTTGAGATGTCATCAGTGATGTCATCAGTGATGTCACTGACCATGTCATGAATGATGTAATATGTGACATCATCAGCAGTGGATTGCGGGTGCGCGATATATAGTTAGTGCAACTAACTATATATGGAATTTCAATGGTTTTGTGTGAGTAAAATAAGGTTTAGTAAATGCTAATTCCTAACTATATATGGTCTATAACCTATGGTTTTTTCAGTGAATTTTCAAGGTTTTGTAAATGCTAATTCCTAACTATATATGGTCTATAACCTATGGTTTTTTCAGTGAATTTCATTGGTTTTTTAACAGCTAATATCTGTAGCTGTAAAATTTATTCTTCTTTAAATCCAAAAATATATTTTATATGTTTATGAATAATTATTTTTTTAAATATTTTTTTTTCTTCGTTCCCGCTTCGCGAATCGGGAACCTTACAGTAAAAAAATGTTCAGAAAAATAAAAAAAAAAGTTCTTTTCAGAACTACCTCCCCGTTATTAAAAAATTGGTACAATATTTGGAACTGTGCCAACCTCTATTTCTCTTAGTTCGCTTCCTAGTTCGCTCGCTGGTACGCGAACTGGAAGCGAACCAAAAACAGTAAGTATAAGGGAAGGAAACACACACTTATGTTAAAAGAAAGACAGCTATAGGGGAGTAAACTAGAGATACTATTACCCATAATCCACTACTGATGATGTCACATATTACATCATTCATGACATGCTCAGTGACATCATCAGCAGAGGATTGCGGGTTTTTTGGCAACATGCCTTATCGACGGTTTAATAACGCTGCCTTTTGCTTTATATAAGTTTTCAAATTGTATGAAATATATACCAATAGGTCTTTATGAACCTTTAGGTAGTGCTTTTGTTCATGAGGTCTGGTCGCTTCCATACACATACAGATGTTTCAAAGATGATCAAGAAGTTTATCTGAATGGAGAGGAATGCACTGAGACGCCAGATCATTCACTAATGTGTAGGCACATACAGTTACACGATTCATGCAACAAACAGCGACCAAATATGGCTTGCGTGATGCAAGGCACGCCAGTTCCTGCTATCATCCCCACGTTCAAGTTGTTGGAAAATGGTAGTTATTTGATGCTCAATAATGAAGATTGTTCTGAGTTAATTAAAAGTATTCCTTTTATCGTAACAGTAAGTGAACGGGTTATTTGCTGCAGAAATGTTCTATTTCCTCCCACACATGAACATAGGGAGTTTTCAATCTGGCCACAAATACCAACCTTGGGACACGTTTCAACAGCATGACAAGAATAAGAGCTCTTTTGTCTCAGAGAGAGGTGGCCTTGAGTTCGGCCCGTGAAACTTTCGTACTTCACATAGCGAACACCCGTACACAGGTTTGCCTTTCAATTTCAGCAACATGTTTCCGACTATCTTTAACGCATCCTCCACAAAATCCCTGGCACACTTTTTTAAAGTTGTTACCAGTGGTCTCGTGACTTCATTTGAGAAAATCTTTGGAGTCATCCCTACTCCCTTTCATTCCATTTTCTCCACTCTGGTTCGTGGATTGCATTTTTACTTGCATTACCAGCGGACGCTCTTGTACTTTTTTACATTTTTAAATATGGATGTCCCTCCTATGCAACCTCCGACCCTGCAGCTGCTGACACTGTTCCGCAATCGCATGCTAGAATATTATGGCACAATGCCGTTGGCGATATTAAGCACGGCATATGGATTATCTTTTCGGTTCTCCTACTTCACCTGTGTCCAGCCTGTATTTCACTGCCTGACCTGTGATTTCGATTGGGCCATTGATTTGTGTCTCTGCGGACCGGTTTCTCCTGACGTCGACTTTAATCAGCTGATGACTCCTATCATTACTCACGAGTTGATTTGTCCTGGCGAAAGGATTATGGCTGTGGCATTGATGCATGGACTACTTGGTCCCTGGAATTTACTGGCGGCAGCACAGTCTTTCTTGGAACACAGCTTTCTTGAAAACCCACCGAGCTGTCCTCTGATGGTGATAGAGGATCCGGTGCTGGGAGAGCACGTATGTTCTTTTCCGCTTTTAAATTGGATGGCTGAACTGTTTTCGGATGAAGACGGTGACTTCCTGTTGGAGGCTGTTGCAGCTTATTTTGCATACACAGTTATGTCATAGACCTTTTTCATGTTTCATATGCTGAGTACTAGCATTTCATTGACAATTCATTGACTTAATTGTCAAGTTTTTATTATTTACCTTGCCTATTGGCTTAAGACTCGATAAAGTACTTGGCTGTTTTATTTTTCTTTAGCATTGAATTTTCCTAGTTTTTAATGCTTTACCTTGCGGACCGTCCACATATAAACTTGCAATCTGCTCTCATGAGATGGCACTTCTATTATCTTATTCAGTTCGTTTCCGGATCATGAGGAGGTGTCATCTAGGTCCTGGATATCTTTACACCGTGTTAAGTTAGCATGGGCTCATTACCGGTTTAAACGCCATTTTTCCTTTTTTGCAACTTCTGCACACGACATTTAGTTGTTGCTTTAGCTTTCCACCTAGTAGTTCATCGTGGTTTACATGAGAATAATATGTTATTGCTCTACTATCTGCTTTGCTTGTTAAACTATATCTGTACAGCGAGTGCTAAAGTTTCAAGAACAACACGATACAGAATTGTTATGAGGTCTGATCTCCACGACTTCATACTCATAACATAAGTGCAACTTCTGCCAATTCTGGGCATGAGGCGGGTTTTATATTGCTTTGCCGAACACACATACACAACAGTTGATGCGGTTCACATGAAGAGAGAGCTGGTGTATGCTGATGTGATTCCTTCAAATCTAAGACACTAAAGTATGGGCACGCCCTAAACCAACACAAAGAGACCTTCTTAGCAAATAATATAATATGTGTATTAGGGAGGGTGAGATATAAGCAGCCGCGGGCCGTGGAGGGAGTTACGGTGAGGCAGGGAGGCGGGGAGGGGGAGAAGCAGGGTGGAGCCCTCTCTACCTTGCCCCTCCCCCTCCCCGCCTCCCTGCCCCACCGTAACTCCCTCCACGGCCCGCGGCTGCTTATAAGTGTTGCTAACTCTTATTCATTTACAGCATGTTAACATACTGTCACCATTCGCTTTTTATGTACTAGTAACTATGCTGGTAATTTTGCTACTGATAATATGTGTACTTGTATTCTCCACCCTGCTTCTCCCCCTCCCCGCCTCCATGCCTCACCGTAACTCCCTCCACGGCCCGCGGCTGCTTATAAGTGTTGCTAACTCTTATTCATTTACAGCATGTTAACATACTATCACCATTCACTTTTTATGTACTAGTAACTATGCTGGTAATTTTGCTACTGATAATATGTGTACTTTTATTATCTAAGGTACTACGCCTGAGAAGACGGCATTAGTAAATAAACATTTCAAATACACATGTGTTCTTCTTAACTCCATGTTCTGGTTTCTAAGAAATATATAACGACCGACTGTTCATGAGTTCCACGTATCCTGAGGTACTATAAGTTCATATTCTGGATTGTCTAAACATTGAGAGTTTGTTATATCCAATGTGACACTGTACCTAGCTTGCTAAATAGTTTTTGATTACTAACGTGAGTTTTGGGACACCCTAATTCGCCGAGGTTCCAATCCTCTGTCCACAGTTCTGTGTGAGAACAGAAACCCTGCGACAGGGGCACCCCCGACCCTTGCTGGAGCTTCATCACACTTGCGATACAACTCCAGCAATGCGCCACCTTTACGGCACAGATACATCACGCATCTGTGCTGTTTTTGCCCCGTGATGCGCCGCATTGTAAATGCAGCACACCATAGGTGACGGAACAGCGGCACAGAATGACTAACACATCCCTGGTGATGCGCCAGTCATCATAAATCTATCCCTATGCTTCTTATCTTGTTAGAGATGAACCGCCATATGTATCATCAAAGTTATTTGCATTTCCTAAATAGCGAACTTTAAGGAATAAATAGCGATTCTTTACCATTCCTAGTTTGCGATGAGCTATTTGCTAATTAGCCGAATGTAGCCCAATGAAGCCCAATGTAGCCCAATGTAGCCCAAAGATGGCCGCCAGACACACAAAAAAACAAATGTAGCCCAAATATCAGCCAGATGTAGCCCAACTATAGCCCAGTGACAGAATGACCAATCAGCTTCGCAAACCTCCGTTACGCGAAGCGGAGCGCTGTTACAGATATATATCTTTTTTTGAACGTTAATTTCTCAAAATCCACTGGAGCACATATATTGAGACCTAGCAAAGGCACATCGGGCTACCAGTCCCTAATATTTTGCCAAGTTTCGTGCAAATCCATTCAGCCGTTCAATTATTATTTTTATTATTTTTTTTTGCCCCGCGGGGCCCTTTTAAAACCTCCACATCAAACCTAGGGGGTCAGCGAGGATCTACTATGCCCCCTTATAGTTATTTCCCCCTTTGTTTTGACCTCCTCTTGTCTCTCGATCCTACCGAGAGACAAGATGGCGGCCGCTACGGACTGTTTGGAATGTTGACAGACGCCGGAGAACCAATCAGCTTCGCTTCACAAAGCTCCGTTGCGCGAAAAGTCCGCGAACCAGAGCGCTAACCGGTCCGCTGTTACAGATATATATCTTTTTTTAAACGTTAATTTCTCAAAATCCACTGGAGCACATATATTGAGACCTACAAAAGGCACATCGGGCTACCAGTCCCTACAATTTTGCCAAGTTTCGTGCAAATCCATTCAGCCGTTCGGGCTAAAAGTGAGGCCAACCGCCCTATGGAAAACTCAATGTTAAAAACACGTTTTGGGACCCCCCTTTTTTCTCGGCCCCCCCTTGACGAACCCCCCCCAAATTTTCAAGGGCTGCTCAGAAACAAAATGTGCCATTTTCCTGAAAATTTCAGCCAATTCCGTCCACAAACGCCAAAGTTATTAGACATAGAATTTTCAAAAAACCCATAGAGAAAAAATCCTAACTATATATACCTACTGGCGACCGCCAGTAGGTAATGTATATACATATACATATATATATTCACTGAAAAAAACATAGGTTATAGACCATATATAGTTAGGAATTAGCATTTACAAAACCTTGAAAATTCACTGAAAAAACCATAGGTTATAGACCATATATAGTTAGGTATTAGCATTTAAAAAACCTTATTTTACTCACACAAAACCATTGAAATTCCATATATAGTTAGTTGCACTAACTATATATCGCGCACCTGCAATCCACTGCTGATCATGTCACATATTACATCATTCATGACATGGTCAGTGACATCACTGATGACATCACTGATGACATCTCAAATGACATCACTGATGACATCACTGATGACAACATCCAGTGACTGTATGTTTCTGTAAAGTTAAAATATGTCTTACATATTGAAGAATGAGTGGATGTATAAGTGTCTGGATGAAGGATTTAGTAGGTGCGTGACTGACTGTATGAGTGAGTGATTAAATGTGTCTCACTGAATGCATGGGTTAGTGACTAAACTGTCTTAATTTGTGCATCATTATGTCTGTTGTTCTGTAAACTGCTACATGTGTTGATCATTAGCTATACGAGAGGCTATATGTGTTATTAATTGGTTGCCCAAGTATTTCTATGGGAGATTGACTTTGTGTGGGGGTGGCTGGAAGGTGTGTGACTCTATGCATAGATGTGTGAACAGTTTATTCACTAGGTGTATGAGTTCAAGAGTGCATGTGGAAACAGCTACATGGGCAGTTGACTGTGTGCATGAGTGTATTGATGAGTGAATGGATATCTCAATGCTACATGTCATAGTAAGTACATATGTAAAACACAGTACATGTGAGAGTTGGCATATATAAATAACTGTGCATGAGAGCCACCGAATGAGTGAGTGGTTGTATCGATCATTGTGAACTTGTATCAGGGATTGTATAAGAGAGTAAATATGTGTTAGTATATGTTTCAATAAGTAAGGTGTGTTTAACTGTATAGTTGAAGAAATGGAGATGAGATTGTTTCTTTGCATGACTGACTGGGTGTGTGAGTAACTCCATGGATGAGTGGCAGTGTGTGAGTGTCTGTATACACTGAGTGTATCTAAGGTTATATTAGAGTCTGAAGAGGTTTATCGTATTAGCACAAGAATGATGTCAAATGAGATGTCATCAGTGATGTCATCAGTGATGTCATTTGAGATGTCATCAGTGATGTCATCAGTGATGTCACTGACCATGTCATGAATGATGTAATATGTGACATCATCAGCAGTGGATTGCGGGTGCGCGATATATAGTTAGTGCAACTAACTATATATGGAATTTCAATGGTTTTGTGTGAGTAAAATAAGGTTTAGTAAATGCTAATTCCTAACTATATATGGTCTATAACCTATGGTTTTTTCAGTGAATTTTCAAGGTTTTGTAAATGCTAATTCCTAACTATATATGGTCTATAACCTATGGTTTTTTCAGTGAATTTCATTGGTTTTTTAACAGCTAATATCTGTAGCTGTAAAATTTATTCTTCTTTAAATCCAAAAATATATTTTATATGTTTATGAATAATTATTTTTTTAAATATTTTTTTTTCTTCGTTCCCGCTTCGCGAATCGGGAACCTTACAGTAAAAAAATGTTCAGAAAAATAAAAAAAAAAGTTCTTTTCAGAACTACCTCCCCGTTATTAAAAAATTGGTACAATATTTGGAACTGTGCCAACCTCTATTTCTCTTAGTTCGCTTCCTAGTTCGCTCGCTGGTACGCGAACTGGAAGCGAACCAAAAACAGTAAGTATAAGGGAAGGAAACACACACTTATGTTAAAAGAAAGACAGCTATAGGGGAGTAAACTAGAGATACTATTACCCATAATCCACTACTGATGATGTCACATATTACATCATTCATGACATGCTCAGTGACATCATCAGCAGAGGATTGCGGGTTTTTTGGCAACATGCCTTATCGACGGTTTAATAACGCTGCCTTTTGCTTTATATAAGTTTTCAAATTGTATGAAATATATACCAATAGGTCTTTATGAACCTTTAGGTAGTGCTTTTGTTCATGAGGTCTGGTCGCTTCCATACACATACAGATGTTTCAAAGATGATCAAGAAGTTTATCTGAATGGAGAGGAATGCACTGAGACGCCAGATCATTCACTAATGTGTAGGCACATACAGTTACACGATTCATGCAACAAACAGCGACCAAATATGGCTTGCGTGATGCAAGGCACGCCAGTTCCTGCTATCATCCCCACGTTCAAGTTGTTGGAAAATGGTAGTTATTTGATGCTCAATAATGAAGATTGTTCTGAGTTAATTAAAAGTATTCCTTTTATCGTAACAGTAAGTGAACGGGTTATTTGCTGCAGAAATGTTCTATTTCCTCCCACACATGAACATAGGGAGTTTTCAATCTGGCCACAAATACCAACCTTGGGACACGTTTCAACAGCATGACAAGAATAAGAGCTCTTTTGTCTCAGAGAGAGGTGGCCTTGAGTTCGGCCCGTGAAACTTTCGTACTTCACATAGCGAACACCCGTACACAGGTTTGCCTTTCAATTTCAGCAACATGTTTCCGACTATCTTTAACGCATCCTCCACAAAATCCCTGGCACACTTTTTTAAAGTTGTTACCAGTGGTCTCGTGACTTCATTTGAGAAAATCTTTGGAGTCATCCCTACTCCCTTTCATTCCATTTTCTCCACTCTGGTTCGTGGATTGCATTTTTACTTGCATTACCAGCGGACGCTCTTGTACTTTTTTACATTTTTAAATATGGATGTCCCTCCTATGCAACCTCCGACCCTGCAGCTGCTGACACTGTTCCGCAATCGCATGCTAGAATATTATGGCACAATGCCGTTGGCGATATTAAGCACGGCATATGGATTATCTTTTCGGTTCTCCTACTTCACCTGTGTCCAGCCTGTATTTCACTGCCTGACCTGTGATTTCGATTGGGCCATTGATTTGTGTCTCTGCGGACCGGTTTCTCCTGACGTCGACTTTAATCAGCTGATGACTCCTATCATTACTCACGAGTTGATTTGTCCTGGCGAAAGGATTATGGCTGTGGCATTGATGCATGGACTACTTGGTCCCTGGAATTTACTGGCGGCAGCACAGTCTTTCTTGGAACACAGCTTTCTTGAAAACCCACCGAGCTGTCCTCTGATGGTGATAGAGGATCCGGTGCTGGGAGAGCACGTATGTTCTTTTCCGCTTTTAAATTGGATGGCTGAACTGTTTTCGGATGAAGACGGTGACTTCCTGTTGGAGGCTGTTGCAGCTTATTTTGCATACACAGTTATGTCATAGACCTTTTTCATGTTTCATATGCTGAGTACTAGCATTTCATTGACAATTCATTGACTTAATTGTCAAGTTTTTATTATTTACCTTGCCTATTGGCTTAAGACTCGATAAAGTACTTGGCTGTTTTATTTTTCTTTAGCATTGAATTTTCCTAGTTTTTAATGCTTTACCTTGCGGACCGTCCACATATAAACTTGCAATCTGCTCTCATGAGATGGCACTTCTATTATCTTATTCAGTTCGTTTCCGGATCATGAGGAGGTGTCATCTAGGTCCTGGATATCTTTACACCGTGTTAAGTTAGCATGGGCTCATTACCGGTTTAAACGCCATTTTTCCTTTTTTGCAACTTCTGCACACGACATTTAGTTGTTGCTTTAGCTTTCCACCTAGTAGTTCATCGTGGTTTACATGAGAATAATATGTTATTGCTCTACTATCTGCTTTGCTTGTTAAACTATATCTGTACAGCGAGTGCTAAAGTTTCAAGAACAACACGATACAGAATTGTTATGAGGTCTGATCTCCACGACTTCATACTCATAACATAAGTGCAACTTCTGCCAATTCTGGGCATGAGGCGGGTTTTATATTGCTTTGCCGAACACACATACACAACAGTTGATGCGGTTCACATGAAGAGAGAGCTGGTGTATGCTGATGTGATTCCTTCAAATCTAAGACACTAAAGTATGGGCACGCCCTAAACCAACACAAAGAGACCTTCTTAGCAAATAATATAATATGTGTATTAGGGAGGGTGAGATATAAGCAGCCGCGGGCCGTGGAGGGAGTTACGGTGAGGCAGGGAGGCGGGGAGGGGGAGAAGCAGGGTGGAGCCCTCTCTACCTTGCCCCTCCCCCTCCCCGCCTCCCTGCCCCACCGTAACTCCCTCCACGGCCCGCGGCTGCTTATAAGTGTTGCTAACTCTTATTCATTTACAGCATGTTAACATACTGTCACCATTCGCTTTTTATGTACTAGTAACTATGCTGGTAATTTTGCTACTGATAATATGTGTACTTGTATTCTCCACCCTGCTTCTCCCCCTCCCCGCCTCCATGCCTCACCGTAACTCCCTCCACGGCCCGCGGCTGCTTATAAGTGTTGCTAACTCTTATTCATTTACAGCATGTTAACATACTATCACCATTCACTTTTTATGTACTAGTAACTATGCTGGTAATTTTGCTACTGATAATATGTGTACTTTTATTATCTAAGGTACTACGCCTGAGAAGACGGCATTAGTAAATAAACATTTCAAATACACATGTGTTCTTCTTAACTCCATGTTCTGGTTTCTAAGAAATATATAACGACCGACTGTTCATGAGTTCCACGTATCCTGAGGTACTATAAGTTCATATTCTGGATTGTCTAAACATTGAGAGTTTGTTATATCCAATGTGACACTGTACCTAGCTTGCTAAATAGTTTTTGATTACTAACGTGAGTTTTGGGACACCCTAATTCGCCGAGGTTCCAATCCTCTGTCCACAGTTCTGTGTGAGAACAGAAACCCTGCGACAGGGGCACCCCCGACCCTTGCTGGAGCTTCATCACACTTGCGATACAACTCCAGCAATGCGCCACCTTTACGGCACAGATACATCACGCATCTGTGCTGTTTTTGCCCCGTGATGCGCCGCATTGTAAATGCAGCACACCATAGGTGACGGAACAGCGGCACAGAATGACTAACACATCCCTGGTGATGCGCCAGTCATCATAAATCTATCCCTATGCTTCTTATCTTGTTAGAGATGAACCGCCATATGTATCATCAAAGTTATTTGCATTTCCTAAATAGCGAACTTTAAGGAATAAATAGCGATTCTTTACCATTCCTAGTTTGCGATGAGCTATTTGCTAATTAGCCGAATGTAGCCCAATGAAGCCCAATGTAGCCCAATGTAGCCCAAAGATGGCCGCCAGACACACAAAAAAACAAATGTAGCCCAAATATCAGCCAGATGTAGCCCAACTATAGCCCAGTGACAGAATGACCAATCAGCTTCGCAAACCTCCGTTACGCGAAGCGGAGCGCTGTTACAGATATATATCTTTTTTTGAACGTTAATTTCTCAAAATCCACTGGAGCACATATATTGAGACCTAGCAAAGGCACATCGGGCTACCAGTCCCTAATATTTTGCCAAGTTTCGTGCAAATCCATTCAGCCGTTCAATTATTATTTTTATTATTTTTTTTTGCCCCGCGGGGCCCTTTTAAAACCTCCACATCAAACCTAGGGGGTCAGCGAGGATCTACTATGCCCCCTTATAGTTATTTCCCCCTTTGTTTTGACCTCCTCTTGTCTCTCGATCCTACCGAGAGACAAGATGGCGGCCGCTACGGACTGTTTGGAATGTTGACAGACGCCGGAGAACCAATCAGCTTCGCTTCACAAAGCTCCGTTGCGCGAAAAGTCCGCGAACCAGAGCGCTAACCGGTCCGCTGTTACAGATATATATCTTTTTTTAAACGTTAATTTCTCAAAATCCACTGGAGCACATATATTGAGACCTACAAAAGGCACATCGGGCTACCAGTCCCTACAATTTTGCCAAGTTTCGTGCAAATCCATTCAGCCGTTCGGGCTAAAAGTGAGGCCAACCGCCCTATGGAAAACTCAATGTTAAAAACACGTTTTGGGACCCCCCTTTTTTCTCGGCCCCCCCTTGACGAACCCCCCCCAAATTTTCAAGGGCTGCTCAGAAACAAAATGTGCCATTTTCCTGAAAATTTCAGCCAATTCCGTCCACAAACGCCAAAGTTATTAGACATAGAATTTTCAAAAAACCCATAGAGAAAAAATCCTAACTATATATACCTACTGGCGACCGCCAGTAGGTAATGTATATACATATACATATATATATTCACTGAAAAAACCATAGGTTATAGACCATATATAGTTAGGAATTAGCATTTACAAAACCTTGAAAATTCACTGAAAAAACCATAGGTTATAGACCATATATAGTTAGGTATTAGCATTTAAAAAACCTTATTTTACTCACACAAAACCATTGAAATTCCATATATAGTTAGTTGCACTAACTATATATCGCGCACCTGCAATCCACTGCTGATCATGTCACATATTACATCATTCATGACATGGTCAGTGACATCACTGATGACATCACTGATGACATCTCAAATGACATCACTGATGACATCACTGATGACAACATCCAGTGACTGTATGTTTCTGTAAAGTTAAAATATGTCTTACATATTGAAGAATGAGTGGATGTATAAGTGTCTGGATGAAGGATTTAGTAGGTGCGTGACTGACTGTATGAGTGAGTGATTAAATGTGTCTCACTGAATGCATGGGTTAGTGACTAAACTGTCTTAATTTGTGCATCATTATGTCTGTTGTTCTGTAAACTGCTGCATGTGTTGATCATTAGCTATACGAGAGGCTATATGTGTTATTAATTGGTTGCCCAAGTATTTCTATGGGAGATTGACTTTGTGTGGGGGTGGCTGGAAGGTGTGTGACTCTATGCATAGATGTGTGAACAGTTTATTCACTAGGTGTATGAGTTCAAGAGTGCATGTGGAAACAGCTACATGGGCAGTTGACTGTGTGCATGAGTGTATTGATGAGTGAATGGATATCTCAATGCTACATGTCATAGTAAGTACATATGTAAAACACAGTACATGTGAGAGTTGGCATATATAAATAACTGTGCATGAGAGCCACCGAATGAGTGAGTGGTTGTATCGATCATTGTGAACTTGTATCAGGGATTGTATAAGAGAGTAAATATGTGTTAGTATATGTTTCAATAAGTAAGGTGTGTTTAACTGTATAGTTGAAGAAATGGAGATGAGATTGTTTCTTTGCATGACTGACTGGGTGTGTGAGTAACTCCATGGATGAGTGGCAGTGTGTGAGTGTCTGTATACACTGAGTGTATCTAAGGTTATATTAGAGTCTGAAGAGGTTTATCGTATTAGCACAAGAATGATGTCAAATGAGATGTCATCAGTGATGTCATCAGTGATGTCATTTGAGATGTCATCAGTGATGTCATCAATGATGTCACTGACCATGTCATGAATGATGTAATATGTGACATGATCAGCAGTGGATTGCAGGTGCGCGATATATAGTTAGTGCAACTAACTATATATGGAATTTCAATGGTTTTGTGTGAGTAAAATAAGGTTTTTTAAATGCTAATTCCTAACTATATATGGTCTATAACCTATGGTTTTTTCAGTGAATTTTCAAGGTTTTGTAAATGCTAATTCCTAACTATATATGGTCTATAACCTATGGTTTTTTCAGTGAATTTCAATGGTTTTTTAATAGCAAATATCATAAGCTGTCGAATGTCAAGTACGTGGTAAGTGAAAACATTTTCGTGTTTATGCACACTGATCTGCTTTGAATGGTGCCCCCCCCCCCCTCATTTCTATTAGGAGTACTCTCTCTTTGCAGATAGTGAAAGGTAGTTAACGCAGGTCTTTGCCCCCATTGTAATCCGTCGTGCCTGCTTCTCTCTCCATTTGATTGATTGTTATCCAAGTATTTACTGTTTTAGAATTAGTTCTCTTTGGTTCATTCTCTATTTACAAACAAACACAGAGTCGCAATACTCTGTTTAGTCTTTGCAGATAACGAAAAATCGTGTAAAAAAAAAAGAAAAGGAATCGAGCAAAATCAGTAGGCCACTAATGGGATCTCTTTTTGACCTCGCTAAAATAGAAACATTAGGAACAACCCCTCATGACAAATACAAAACTAGTGAGATGAACTGAACTCCACACAATGATGGCTGCAAAACAGCTCGGCTCCGCCACCCACCCCGCCCAAAATAACGATAAAGAACGGCTGCCATGATTGGTTGCGGAATGACCACGACGGAGCTACGAAATGGTGCTGCTCTCATGCTAACCCCAGCTTCAGTCTGAAACATCCAGAAACACTGTAGACTACCAATTCGATCAGTTCCGGTAGCGCCCCAATGTAACCCGGTAGAGAAGAACTAGCTCTCCCCTCTTTGACTGATGGTTCTTGTTGCCTGTCCCTTCTGTTGTCATTTAACAGAACTATTTAGCCTGCTGAAAGGGGTTGTGTTCCGACCGCTGGTTGGTGGAGACATTTTGACTATATTCTGTACCTGCGTTGTCGCGTAATGCGTCATATGACGCGCCGCGTTAGCGCATCCGGAAGTCATCCGGGGCGCGCAGCGCGTAACGTAAGCATAACAAGTCATGTGACTTGTTAATAAAACTTTTCATTGGTTCATTTTACTTTTCTTATTGTAATGATGAAAGGCTTGGTCATATGACCTAAAAATTACGCTTTTCATTACTTCCGAACATTATTTTTTCTTAAATATATGTTATAATGTTCCAGGCTAATGTACTTTCCCGGAAATTTTACAACTGTCCTGCAAGTAAAATATATTCTTTTTTCGAGAAAAAGAGCGTTTCTTCGTCCCATGACGGAGCCGTTGAGCAAAAGAGGGTCGACCTGCTGTCTTAGTCGCCGATACGCCTGAATATGAGATTCTTATCGATCACTTTATGTTGCAGGAATAGAAAACACAACAGCCCTTGACCATTTATCTTTACTGCGTTCCTTCGTATTATACCTTTTACCCTTCATGTAATTGGTCTGCTTTATTTCACTTGCCTTTTAATGATTCTAAAACAGTCACTATTATTAAAAACTTTACCAATGTATATACTACTACCATGTTTTCTTTTAAAAACCTTTATTGTGAAAATTTCATTATACAAATACGAGCCTATAACCACGTGGGCCTGCCACAGAGCAAACTGTAATCGTATATGATGAATAGACATTTACACTGTAGAGGAACGTAACGGGCGGGCCATTAGGTTGCAAGAACTAAGGTGTCTAACAGTTACGGAATCGGTGGACGTACATTTTATAATTAAAATACGACAGGGCCAGTTACAATAAAATTATCTAGATATACATTTGCGGGCAAGTACCATGGGTGACGTTAATTCGAACTTTCAACAGTACAGTAATCAATAACACATCAGAACTTAATATCAATAGGGATGTCGAAATATTCAATCAATTCTCCTCCCCGCCCGCCATGTGCTTCAAAACTGCATACGTATCTCGTGATTTCAAGGTTCTGCAACCAGTACACAACAAGGAGTTACGAGTCCCATTTATTCCGGCGCCATTTTGGGCGAGGACGGGCAGGTCCAGGATATAGTCAAAATGTCTCTACCAACCATCGACTATGATGATGTTCATATGCTGTATTTATTAGAGTAACACTCATCTGTCCACATGAAATTAATTTGCCACAATCTAAACATGTCATTTTAATCTTTCCAAAGTTCTTCTAAATATTTGGGACCGTTTCCCTTGCCTCTGAAGCTCTCAGTGCCACTTCTTTGATGAATGTACTAGCAGGTCAGGGGTTCTCCTCCAAATCTCTCTTTTATGCAGCACTATAATTAATTGGTGCCACCTCTCCATATGACGATGCATGGTATAGTTACCACAACTATATTTTTTTTCGGTTCCTCTGGAGAGTTCATCGTGGCAGATGAAGCGTGTAACGTACCGGGCATTTACCTTTTTTTGCATGTACAGGAAAGGAAAAAAAAATCGAGCGTCCGAGTTCTAAATTGTCCCAGGGCCATTTTGGTGGACCAGGCCCAAATCCAAAGAACAGCCATCTCACAGGCTAATGGGGCGACCCACGCCGAGTTTCAGCATTGTAGGATGACCACACAAGTACAGCAACTTGCTAGACATCACCTCGGTGCCATCCGGATCTCGGCGCCCCACTGCAGATGAAGTGCCTCTCAACTATGAAACCACCACGGTGACATCCGGATCTTGGCGCGTTGTGCTGCCTTCGGCCTATTCGCACATCGGTCCGCTACTGACGCCATCTCACAGGCTAATGGGGCGACCCACGCCGAGTTTCAGCATTGTAGGATGACCACACCAGTACAGCAACTTGCTAGACATCACCTCGGTGCCATCCGGATCTCGGCGCCCCACTGCAGATGAAGTGCCTCTCAACTATGAAACCACCACGGTGACATCCGGATCTTGGCGCGTTGTGCTGCCTTCGGCCTATTCGCACATCGGTCCGCTACTGACGCCATCTCACAGGCTAATGGGGCGACCCACGCCGAGTTTCAGCATTGTAGAATGACCACACCAACTTGCTAGACATCACCTCAGTGCCATCCGAATCTTGGCATCTCAACGCCTAGTGGTATCTTCCATACAAAAAATATTGTTACGCTGCCTTTGGCCCCATTCGCACATCAGTCCGCAACTTAGACATCACCTCGGTGCCATCCGGATCTTGGCATCTCAGCGCCTTGTGGTGTCAGTCAGAAAATATTGTTGCGCTGCCTTTGGCCCCATTCGCACATCGGTCCGCTACTGACGCCATCTCACAGGCCAACGGGGCGCCCCACGCCGACTTTCAACATTGTAGGATGGCCACAGAAGTGCGACAACTTACTAGACACCACCTCGGTGCCATCCGGATCTTGGCGCGTTGTGCTGCCTTCGGCCTATTCGCACATCGGTCCGCTACTGACGCAAACTCACAGGCCAACGGGGCGCCCCACGCCGACTTTCAGCATTGTAGGATGGCCACACCAGTGCTGCAACTTGCTGGACACCACCTCGGTGCCATCCGGATCTTGGCGCGTTGTATTGCCTTCGGCCTATTCGCACATCGGTCCGCTACTGACGCCGCCTCACGTGCCAACGTATTTTCTCCGCATTTTATACCCTATGCCGCATAACAGGTCATGTGACTTGTTTATAAAACTTTTCATTGGTTCATTTTACTTTTGGTTTCCGAATGATGGAAGGCTTGATCATATGACCTAAAAACAACACTTTTCATTGGATGAAAACTTTTTTTTTCCCCCAAACGATGAAAGCCCCACCTTGTTTCTGGATGTTTCAGACTAAACTGGCATCAGCATGAGAGCACCACCATCTCGTAGCTCCGTCGTGGTCATTCCGCGAGCAATCATGGCAGCCGCTCCCCACCAGAAGCCTGCAGGAGTCGGGGCCCCCAAAACTTTTGATGAATTCTCAAGGCGGAGGGGACGCTTTCGAGAATGGGGTCCAAGACCTAGCAGACAAGCGTCCGATTTCCAAGGTGTCCCAGGGCCATTTCAGTGGACCACGCCCAAAAAGGAAAGAGCCTGCCGCCATTTTGAGAGTCCTGTGGCAGCCGCCTATCGCTGCACCGCAAGAGTGGGCGCAACTCAGCTGAATGGCGGATTTTGACACAGTGGACCAAAAGCGGACGGAATGGCAACTGAAACGGTAAAGGGGCGCCCCACTAAAACAGATGAGACTCCACCTGGAGAGGCCCGTTCACGCCGCCTCCCCCGGGGCGCTCCACGCCGTTATTCGGAGCAGCATTGTAGGATACCAAAACCAGTGCGGCAACTTACTGGACATCACCTTGGTGCCATCGTTCTGCTGCCTTGGAACTATTCGCACAACAGTTTGCTACTGATGACCCACCCCCCGCGACGCCCCACGCCGTTATTTGCTGGGTGGCAACTTACTAGACATCACTTTCGTGTCATCTAGATTTCGGCGCGTTCTGCTGCCTTGGAACTATTCGCACAACAGTTTGCTACTGATGACCCACCCCCCGCGACGCCCCACGCCGGAAATCTGGACGTTGTGCTGCGTTGGGACTATTCGCACAGCCGACCGCTACTTCGTTGTTTTTCTCTAAAAATGTTTATATGTTATTACTATTTTTGTTTTCTTGTATATATTTATAAATTATTAAAGTTTTATAATCTTACTACTTTGTCGGAGTGCTATATATTTTTAATGTGACACATAATTGTAAAAACTTTGATGTACAAAGAGTCATCCCTGGAATCTTCCGCTTCACGCTCGGTCCCCTCCCCAATCACAATACAGGATGGTTTTCAGATAATAGCAACGCTTCTGCTGTGACGGATCTCATCGAGTGTGGGCCTTGATCTACTATAACTCCTTTGAAGAGGGGTGATTCTTTACAGCTGTGGCCATAAACTACATCTGCAGGGCTAGCTGATAGCCTAGGACCGGCCTGGACAATCGGACACAGAGGAAAAGGAGTGTCAGAGGGTGCGGTAGTGAATAGGGCGAAAGGGAGGTGTCGGGCGGGCACAGGGTGTGATTCTCAGGGAAGAGCAGCGCAGATGGGGGGAGGTTTATTACCCATGCATAAGACAGAGAGCGGGGGTGACCACTGCCTGGGTGAGATGCTTGCGAGGGTGGGGAGCCATGCTAAGGATCGAAGGCGTGCACAGAGTGGGTCTGGTCAAGGCATCTAAAATGGCTGCCGTGCACGACAAAAGTGTGGCATTTGAAAAAAGACAAGATGGCGCACACAATGTTTTTCAACAATTCCTGATTTCCTTCGAATCGAACGTTAACAGACGTTGGGGCATATTACCAAAGTTAAGCGATATTTATCCCTAACGATGCATTGCAAAGATTTTTTTACCGTCAGAAATTATCGCAGATAAACCTTGCTATTATCAAGGTTTATCGCAAATACGATAAAAAACGAGCGCAATGCATTAATATCGCTGAAAACTCCGCGATATTCATGCATTACCGAGCTAATGCTCTTAGCCATGTTATCCACCTCCCATTGGATAACATGGCTAAAAACTGCTCAGGGCATCTGTTACTTTTTGGAGATATTCGCGCTTATCTCGAATATTTCCAAAAGTTGATAATAGGAGATAGCGATGTTAGCGACTGTTTCCAGTCGCTAACATCTTGGCATGCCCACTTTGCATGTCATTAGTGATAAATATCACTCACATGCAAAGTGGGACCCAAGATGGTCGCTATCTCCTACTAGCCGTCGCTAACTGGTGTTAGCAACAGCTAGGTAATACAGATATAATTTTATCTCCGCGAAGCGGAGCGCTGTTACAGATATATATCTTGTTTTTGAACGTTAATTTCTCAAAATGCACTGAAGCACATATATTGAGACATAGCAAAGGCACATCGGGCTACCAGTCCCTAATATTTTACCAAGTTTCGTGCAAATCCATTCAGCCGTTCGATTATTATTATTATTTTTTTTTTTTGCCCCGCGGGGCCCTTTTAAAACCTCCACATCAAACCTAGGGGGTCAGCGAGGATCTACTATGCCCCCTTATGGTCATTTGCCCCTTCGCTTTGGCCTCCTCTTGTCTCTCGATCCTACCGAGAGACAAGATGGCGGCCGCTACGTACTGTTTGGAATGTTTACAGACACCGGAGAGCCAATCAGCTTCGCTTCGCAAAGCTCCGTAACGCGAAAAGTACGCGAAGCGGTGCGCTGTTACAGATATATATCTTTTTTTGAACGTTAATTTCTCAAAATCCACTGAAGCACATATATTGAGACCTAGCAAAGGCACATCGGGCTACCACCAGTCCCTACAATTTTGCCAAGTTTCGTGCAAATCCATTCAGCCGTTCGATTATTATTATTATTATTTTTTTTTGCCCCGCGGGGCCCTTTTAAAACCTCCACATCAAACCTAGGGGGTCAGCGAGGATCTACTATGCCCCCTTATAGTTATTTCCCCCTTTGTTTTGACCTCCTCTTGTCTCTCGATCCTACCGAGAGACAAGATGGCGGCCGCTACGGACTGTTTGGAATGTTGACAGACGCCGGAGAACCAATCAGCTTCGCTTCACAAAGCTCCGTTGCGCGAAAAGTCCGCGAACCAGAGCGCTGCCCGGTCCGCTGTTACAGATATATATCTTTTTTTAAACGTTAATTTCTCAAAATCCACTGGAGCACATATATTGAGACCTACAAAAGGCACATCGGGCTACCAGTCCCTACAATTTTGCCAAGTTTCGTGCAAATCCATTCAGCCGTTCGGGCTAAAAGTGAGGCCAACCGCCCTATGGAAAACTCAATGTTAAAAACACGTTTTGGGACCCCCCTTTTTTCTCGGCCCCCACTGGACGAACCCCCCCCAAATTTTCAAGGGCTGCTCAGAAACAAAATGTGCCATTTTCCTGAAAATTTCAGCCAATTCCGTCCACAAACGCCAAAGTTATTAGACATAGAATTTTCAAAAAACCCATCGAGAAAAAATCCTAACTATATATACCTACTGGCGACCGCCAGTAGGTAATACATATACATATATATATATATATATTCACTGAAAAAACCATAGGTTATAGACCATATATAGTTAGGAATTAGCATTTAAAAAACCTTATTTTACTCACACAAAACCATTGAAATTCCATATATAGTTAGTTGCACTAACTATATATCGCGCACCCGCAATCCACTGCTGATGATGTCACATATTACATCATTCATGACATGGTCAGTGACATCACTGATGACATCTCACTTGACATCAATGATCACATCACTGATGATATCATTCATGTGATAATACAATGCATCTCCTCACACTCTAATATAACCTCCGTTACACCCAGTGTTAAATAGAGAGTATCATTTTTGAAACCATTGACACACCAATACTAGTTACTACATACGCACTCACTGATTCCTATGTCTACACACACATTCACTCATACAATCATTCATACATACAATCACTCATCTTTACAACACTATCATATGCACTCATACACCTATACAGACACTCACACTCTGCCACTCATCCATGGAGTTACTCACACACCTAGTCAGTCCTGAAAAGAATCAATCACACTTCCATTTTCTCATCTATACAGTTAAACACAGAACACCTTACATTTTTGAAACATATACTAACACATAGTTACTCTCTTATAGAATCACTGATACAAGTACACATTGATCTGCACAGAGTCACACACCTCCCAGCCAGCCATACACACACTCAGTCTCCCATACAAATACTTGTGCAACCAATCAATAACCCATATAGCTACTTATATAGCTACTGATCAACACATGCAGCAGCTTGCACAACAACAGACATACTGATGCACACTTTTAGACAGTTTAGTCACTAACCCGTGCATTCAGTAAGACGCATTTAATCACTCACTCATACAGTCAATCACGCACCTACTAAAACCTTCATTCAGACACTTATACATCCACTCATTCTTCAATATGTAAAACATATTTAAACTTTACAGAAACACATAATCACTGGATGTTGTCATCAGTGATGTCATCAGTGATGTCACTGACCATGTCATGAATGATGTAATATGTGACATCATCAGCAGTGGATTGCGGGTGCGCGATATATAGTTAGTGCAACTAACTATATATGGAATTTCAATGGTTTTGTGTGAGTAAAATAAGGTTTTTTAAATGCTAATTCCTAACTATATATGGTCTATAACCTATGGTTTTTTCAGTGAATTTTCAAGGTTTTGTAAATGCTAATTCCTAACTATATATGGTCTATAACCTATGGTTTTTTCAGTGAATTTCATTGGTTTTTTAACAGCTAATATCTGTAGCTGTAAAATGTATTCTTCTTTAAATCCAAAAATATATTTTATATGTTTATTAATAACTTTTTTTTAAAATATTTTTTTTTCTTCGTTCCCGCTTCGCGAATCGGGAAGCTTCCCGTTAGCTGACCTTGATGCCGCGAAATAGACCGCGAGCCGGTAAACGTTTCTTTACCGCAAGTGCCGCGTTAGAAAACAACATCGTGACGCCTCCCGTCCGCATGACGTTCCACGTTGTCGCGTGATACGTCATATGACGTGCTACGTTAGCGAACTGGTACGCGAAGCGAGTGCCAAAGCGCAGGTTTCTGGAAGCAAACCGGGAGGCCCTGCAAAGCGCTTAACGTAAACACAGCAAGTCATGTGACTTGGTAATAACACTTTTCATTGGTTCATTTCACTTTTGGTTTCCTAATGATGTAAGACTAGGTCATATAATCTAAAATGAACACTTTTGATTGGTTGAGAACTCTTGTTTTTCCCAAATGATGAAAATCCCTCCTTCTTTCCTCACTCTGACTTTCATCATTGTGAGAGAAAGACCCTTTGTGATCACTGAGCAATGGCTTCTTTAGTAGCTTCAGCTGGTGCTTCCCCACCACCTCCACCACATCCAAGGAAGAGTGGACCACCTGCTCAAGTTGTAATTCAACAAGAAGAAGAAGAAGAGGAACAGGAGGACGAGCACGAAGAGAGGCAGTTTTTGCCTGAGCAGCCCAAGACGTCTCACCGGAAAGAAAACTTCATTTGGCAATTTTTTAAAATTCCCAAAGGTCAGAAAAAAGTAAATGCAAGATACGTTACTTGCCTTATATGTCAAGATAGACTGTCCAGAGGGACCGACAAAAAATACAGTTTCGGAAACTACACAATGCATCGCCATATGACTAGGTGGCATCCTAACAACTACAGTGCTGCACAGTTTCGGAACGACCTAGATAATCTCCCTATTATGGCCAGAAGATCTGTTGTACCGGAAGTAACGGGACCAGAGGGCAGGGAGATGGTGCCAAATATACAAATGAGATTTGGTGAAGTAAAACACACCTGCGTATTTTGCGATGGATTCATTTCCTACGGAGAAAGAAGCATCACTCTGATCAACAGAGCTATTGACTATCATATGCAAGTTTGTCCGAAACGCCCAAAATAATAAATACTTCTTTTTTTTGTTTTGTTGCTCCTGTTGAGCCCTTTACAATGAATCGTTTTCATTGCCCCCTCCAAGAAAAACCCAAAAAAATATAAAACTGTTCCGAAAAATTCAAAAACATTAAAAAAATGTTCAGAAAAATAAAAAAAAAAGTTCTTTTCAGAACTACCTCCCCGTTATTAAAAAATTGGTACAATATTTGGAACTGTGCCAACCTCTATTTCTCTTAGTTCGCTTCCTAGTTCGCTCGCTGGTACGCGAACTGGAAGCGAACCAAAAACAGTAAGTATAAGGGAAGGAAACACACACTTATGTTAAAAGAAAGACAGCTATAGGGGAGTAAACTAGAGATACTATTACCCATAATCCACTACTGATGATGTCACATATTACATCATTCATGACATGCTCAGTGACATCATCAGCAGAGGATTGCGGGTTTTTTGGCAACATGCCTTATCCACGGTTTAATAACGCTGCCTTTTGCTTTATATAAGTTTTCAAATTGTATGAAATATATACCAATAGGTCTTTATGAACCTTTAGGTAGTGCTTTTGTTCATGAGGTCTGGTCGCTTCCATACACATACAGATGTTTCAAAGATGATCAAGAAGTTTATCTGAATGGAGAGGAATGCACTGAGACGCCAGATCATTCACTAATGTGTAGGCACATACAGTTACACGATTCATGCAACAAACACCGACCAAATATGGCTTGCGTGTTGCAAGGCACGCCAGTTCCTGCTATCATCCCCACGTTCAAGTTGTTGGAAAATGGTAGTTATTTGATGCTCAATAATGAAGATTGTTCTGAGTTAATTAAAAGTATTCCTTTTATCGTAACAGTAAGTGAACGGGTTATTTGCTGCAGAAATGTTCTATTTCCTCCCACACATGAACATAGGGAGTTTTCAATCTGGCCACAAATACCAACCTTGGGACACGTTTCAACGGCATGACAAGAATAAGAGCTCTTTTGTCTCAGAGAGAGGTGGCCTTGAGTTCGGCCCGTGAAACTTTCGTACTTCACATAGCGAACACCCGTACACAGATTTGCCTTTCAATTTCAGCAACATGTTTCCGACTATCTTTAACGCATCCTCCACAAAATCCCTGGCACACTTTTTTAAAGTTGTTACCAGTGGTCTCGTGACTTCATTTGAGAAAATCTTTGGAGTCATCCCTGCTCCCTTTCATTCCATTTTCTCCACTCTGGTTCGTGGATTGCATTTTTACTTGCATTACCAGCGGACGCTCTTGTGCTTTTTTACATTTTTAAATATGGATGTCCCTCCTATGCAACCTCCGACCCTGCAGCTGCTGACACTGTTCCGCAATCGCATGCTAGAATATTATGGCACAATGCCGTTGGCGATATTAAGCACGGCATATGGATTATCTTTTCGGTTCTCCTACTTCACCTGTGTCCAGCCTGTATTTCACTGCCTGACCTGTGATTTCGATTGGGCCATTGATTTGTGTCTCTGCGGACCGGTTTCTCCTGACGTCGACTTTAATCAGCTGATGACTCCTATCATTACTCACGAGTTGATTTGTCCTGGCGAAAGGATTATGGCTGTGGCATTGATGCATGGACTACTTGGTCCCTGGAATTTACTGGCGGCAGCACAGTCTTTCTTGGAACACAGCTTTCTTGAAAACCCACCGAGCTGTCCTCTGATGGTGATAGAGGATCCGGTGCTGGGAGAGCACGTATGTTCTTTTCCGCTTTTAAATTGGATGGCTGAACTGTTTTCGGATGAAGACGGTGACTTCCTGTTGGAGGCTGTTGCAGCTTATTTTGCATACACAGTTATGTCATAGACCTTTTTCATGTTTCATATGCTGAGTACTAGAATTTCATTGACAATTCATTGACTTAATTGTCAAGTTTTTATTATTTACCTTGCCTATTGGCTTAAGACTCGATAAAGTACTTGGCTGTTTTATTTTTCTTTAGCATTGAATTTTCCTAGTTTTTAATGCTTTACCTTGCGGACCGTCCACATATAAACTTGCAATCTGCTCTCATGAGATGGCACTTCTATTATCTTATTCAGTTCGTTTCCGGATCATGAGGAGGTGTCATCTAGGTCCTGGATATCTTTACACCGTGTTAAGTTAGCATGGGCTCATTACCGGTTTAAACGCCATTTTTCCTTTTTTGCAACTTCTGCACACGACATTTAGTTGTTGCTTTAGCTTTCCACCTAGTAGTTCATCGTGGTTTACATGAGAATAATATGTTATTGGTCTACTATCTGCTTTACTTGTTAAACTATATCTGTACAGCGAGTGCTAAAGTTTCAAGAACAACACGATACAGAATTGTTATGAGGTCTGATCTCCACGACTTCATACTCATAACATAAGTGCAACTTCTGCCAATTCTGGGCATGAGGCGGGTTTTATATTGCTTTGCCGAACACACATACACAACAGTTGATGCGGTTCACATGAAGAGAGAGCTGGTGTATGCTGATGTGATTCCTTCAAATCTAAGACACTAAAGTATGGGCACGCCCTAAACCAACACAAAGAGACCTTCTTAGCAAATAATATAATATGTGTATTAGGGAGGGTGAGATATAAGCAGCCGCGGGCCGTGGAGGGAGTTACGGTGAGGCAGGGAGGCGGGGAGGGGGAGAAGCAGGGTGGAGCCCTCTCTACCTTGCCCCTCCCCCTCCCCGCCTCCCTGCCCCACCGTAACTCCCTCCACGGCCCGCGGCTGCTTATAAGTGTTGCTAACTCTTATTCATTTACAGCATGTTAACATACTCTCACCATTCGCTTTTTATGTACTAGTAACTATGCTGGTAATTTTGCTACTGATAATATGTGTACTTGTATTCTCCACCCTGCTTCTCCCCCTCCCCGCCTCCCTGCCTCACCGTAACTCCCTCCACGGCCCGCGGCTGCTTATAAGTGTTGCTAACTCTTATTCATTTACAGCATGTTAACATACTATCACCATTCACTTTTTATGTACTAGTAACTATGCTGGTAATTTTGCTACTGATAATATGTGTACTTTTATTATCTAAGGTACTACGCCTGAGAAGACGGCATTAGTAAATAAACATTTCAAATACACATGTGTTCTTCTTAACTCCATGTTCTGGTTTCTAAGAAATATATAACGACCGACTGTTCATGAGTTCCACGTATCCTGAGGTACTATAAGTTCATATTCTGGATTGTCTAAACATTGAGAGTTTGTTATATCCAATGTGACACTGTACCTAGCTTGCTAAATAGTTTTTGATTACTAACGTGAGTTTTGGGACACCCTAATTCGCCGAGGTTCCAATCCTCTGTCCACAGTTCTGTGTGAGAACAGAAACCCTGCGACAGGGGCACCCCCGACCCTTGCTGGACCTTCATCACACTTGCGATACAACTCCAGCAATGCGCCACCTTTACGGCACAGATACATCACGCATCTGTGCTGTTTTTGCCCCGTGATGCGCCGCATTGTAAATGCAGCACACCATAGGTGACGGAACAGCGGCACAGAATGACTAACACATCCCTGGTGATGCGCCAGTCATCATAAATCTATCCCTATGCTTCTTATCTTGTTAGAGATGAACCGCCATATGTATCATCAAAGTTATTTGCATTTCCTAAATAGCGAACTTTAAGGAATAAATAGCGATTCTTTACCATTCCTAGTTTGCGATGAGCTATTTGCTAATTAGCCGAATGTAGCCCAATGAAGCCCAATGTAGCCCAATGTAGCCCAAAGATGGCCGCCAGACACACAAAAAAACAAATGTAGCCCAAATATCAGCCAGATGTAGCCCAACTATAGCCCAGTGACAGAATGACCAATCAGCTTCGCAAACCTCCGTTACGCGAAGTGGAGCGCTGTTACAGATATATATCTTTTTTTGAACGTTAATTTCTCAAAATCCACTGGAGCACATATATTGAGACCTAGCAAAGGCACATCGGGCTACCAGTCCCTAATATTTTGCCAAGTTTCGTGCAAATCCATTCAGCCGTTCAATTATTATTTTTATTATTTTTTTTTGCCCCGCGGGGCCCTTTTAAAACCTCCACATCAAACCTAGGGGGTCAGCGAGGATCTACTATGCCCCCTTATAGTTATTTCCCCCTTTGTTTTGACCTCCTCTTGTCTCTCGATCCTACCGAGAGACAAGATGGCGGCCGCTACGGACTGTTTGGAATGTTGACAGACGCCGGAGAACCAATCAGCTTCGCTTCACAAAGCTCCGTTGCGCGAAAAGTCCGCGAACCAGAGCGCTAACCGGTCCGCTGTTACAGATATATATCTTTTTTAAAACGTTAATTTCTCAAAATCCACTGGAGCACATATATTGAGACCTACAAAAGGCACATCGGGCTACCAGTCCCTACAATTTTGCCAAGTTTCGTGCAAATCCATTCAGCCGTTCGGGCTAAAAGTGAGGCCAACCGCCCTATGGAAAACTCAATGTTAAAAACACGTTTTGGGACCCCCCTTTTTTCTCGGCCCCCACTGGACGAACCCCCCCAAATTTTCAAGGGCTGCTCAGAAACAAAATGTGCCATTTTCCTGAAAATTTCAGCCAATTCCGTCCACAAACGCCAAAGTTATTAGACATAGAATTTTCAAAAAACCCATAGAGAAAAAATCCTAACTATATATACCTACTGGCGACCGGCAGTAGGTAATATATATATATATATATATATATATATATATATATATATATATATATATATATATATATATATATATATATTACCTACTGCCGGTCGCCAGTAGGTATATATAGTTAGGATTTTTTCTCTATGGGTTTTTTGAAAATTCTATGTCTAATAACTTTGGCGTTTGTGGACGGAATTGGCTGAAATTTTCAGGAAAATGGCACATTGTGTTTCTGAGCAGCCCCTGAAAATTTTGGGGGGGTTCGTCAAGGGGGGGCCGAGAAAAAAGGGGGGTCCCAAAACGCGTTTTTCCCATGTTAATTTCCATAGGGCGGTTGGCCTCACTTTTAGCCCGAACGGCTGAATGGATTTGCACGAAACTTGGCAAAATTGTAGGGACTGGTAGCCCGATGTGCCTTTTGTAGGTCTCAATATATGTGCTGCAGTGGATTTTGAGAAATTAACGTTTAAAAAAAGATATATATCTGTAACAGCGGACTGGGCAGCGGCCCAGGACGCGGACTTTTCGTGCAACGGAGCTTTGTGAAGCGAAGCTGATTGGTTCTCCGGCGTCTGTCAACATTCCAAATAGTCCGTAGCGGCCGCCATCTTGTCTCTCGGTAGGATCGAGAGACAAGAGGAGGCGAAAGCGAAGGGGCAAATGACCATAAGGAGGAATAGTAGATCCTCGCTGACCCCCTAGGTTTGATGTGGAGGTTTTAAAAGGGCCCCGCGGGGCAAAAAAAAATAATAATAATAATAATCGAACGGCTGAATGGATTTGCACGAAACTTGGTAAAATATTAGGGACTGGTAGCCCGATGTGCCTTTGCTAGGTCTCAATATATGTGCTCCAGTGGATTTTGAGAAATTAACGTTCAAAAAAAGATATATATCTGTAACAGCGCTCCGCTTCGCGTACTTTTCGCGTTACGGAGCTTTGCGAAGCTGATTGGTTCTCCGGCGTCTGTCAACATTCCAAACAGTCCGTAGCGGCCGCCATCTTGTCTCTCGGTAGGATTGAGAGACAAGAGGAGGCCAAAGCGAAGGGGGAAATGACCATAAGGGGGCATAGTAGATCCTTCCTGACCTCTTAGGTTTGATGTACCATTTTGCCAAGTTTGGTGTAATTCCGTTCAGCCATTCAGGCTGTAGACGTATGTAAATGTCCTATGGAAAATTGCATGGGGAAAACACATTTGAAAGTGTTGAAATTTAGAACCAATTAAAATGTTACTTTGGTTTTGTATTTGTGTGTGATGAAAGTTAATTGGTTATGTATATATGTCAAATGAGAGGAAACCACAGCCATTTTGTGATACTACTGTCTGAGGTACATTTGTGAGGAATTTTTGGTGGTGAATTTCTGGTGTTTGATTTACACAGTACTAACACTTTTCCTACTTTTGAAAAGGTGAGTTGTTAATTTGTAAGGGGAACTATGTTGTACACTTGAAGATAATTTGAAAAATGTTTTCTGTTATTTATTTGCAGTCCTTCTGTTATACTAAATACTTGATAAAGTTAGTTTTATATTATGTATTACTAAAAACGATAAATGAAAGTGATTATTTTTTTCTGCAATTTACAGCAAGCAATTTCAAAATAAAATGGCTCACAATGAAGAGACCGTGGCAATTTCTTTTGAATTGTCCACTACATTGATTGAAATTGAGAGCACCAATAATGAAACATTGTCACAAGGAGGACATGACTTGTATGATTCCATTAGATTGATTGAAATGGACAGCACCAAGAATGAAATATTGTCACAAGGAGATGACTTGAATGATTCCACTACGTTGATTGAAATTGAGAGCAGCAATAATGAAATATTGTCACAAGGAGGAGATGACTTGTATGATTCCATTAGATTGATTGAAATGGACAGCACCAATAATGAAATATTGTCACAAGGAGGAGATGACTTGAATGATTCCACTACATTGATTGAAATTGAGAGCACCAATAATGAAATATTGTCACGAGGAGATGACTTGAATGATTCCACTACATTGATTGAAATTGACAGCACCAATAATGAAATATTGTCAGAAGGAGGAGATGACTTGAATGATTTTTTTGATCAATCTCTTGATGGCGAATTTATCGAGTGTTTGGAGACGATAGAGTTACAAGAATCATTATTGCAGACTTTTCATGAGGACATTGCTGATGAGGACATGTTACTAGTTCTTTCAAATTTAGAAAAATCTGAAGAATAAATTTATATTTAGAAATCAAAAATTGTTTGAGACATTATTCATTTTTATTTTTAATTTATGAGGTTGTAGCGAAGTGATTGTAGTATAAAATGAGACTTATAGTATAGAGTGCAACATTTTTATGTTACATGGTAAGTTTACTCATATTTACTTCCCTTCTGCCACTATATTATCTCCAATGTGTATTTGACATCTCTTCTTCATCTCCGGCCTCCTTTCTCTCACTGTGTGTCTCCGATGCATCTTATCGGTGCTATTTTGTGTAATTACAGAAGAGAGTAAAATAAAATAGTTCGGAACGTGAAAAGGGGGCAAAGTAGAGTACTCCTCACCCCCTAGGCCTTTTTAGGCGGTCCCAAAAGGATCAGTTTCTGCTTTCCTGAGAGATTATGGTATGAGTTCCATATACCACAATAACTTGCATTACAACATGCAAGATATCTATCTCCTATTACCAACTTTTGGAGATATTCGCGCTAAGCGCGAATATCTCCAAAAAGTAACACCTGCCCTGAGCAGTTCTTAGCCATGTTATCCAATGGGAGGTGCATAACATGGCTAAGAGCATTAGCTCGGTAATGTATGAATATCGCTGAGTTTTTAGCGATATTCATGCATTGCGGCCGTTTATTATCGCATTTGTGATAAACCTTGATAATAGCAAGGTTTATCTTTGATAATTTCTGACGATGCTTAGCGGTAAAAAATTCGTTGGTAAGCATCGTTAGCGATAAATATCGCTTAACTTTGGTAATATGCCCCAACGTCTGTTAACGTTCGATTCGAAGGAAATGAGGAAGTGTTGAAAAACATTGTCTGCGCCATCTTGCCTTTTTTGAAATGCCACACTTTTGTCGTGCACGGCAGCCATTTTAGATGTCTTGACCAGACCCACTCTCTGCACGCTGTCGATTCGTAGCATGGCTCCTCACCCTCGCAAGCATCTTCCCCAGGCACTGGTCACCCCCGCTCTCTGTCTTATGCATGGGCAATAAACCTCCCCCCATCTGCGCTGCTCTTCCCTGAGAATCACACTCTGTGCCCGCCCGACACCTCCCTTTCGCCCTATTCACTACCGCACCCTCTGACACTCCTCTTCCTCTGTGTCCGATTGTCCAGGCTATCAGCTAGCCCTGCAGATGTAGTTTATGGCCTCAGCTGTAAAGAATCACCCCTCTTCAAAGGAGTTATAGTAGATCAAGGCCCACACCCGATGAGATCCGTCACACCACACGTGTTCCTACTATCTGAAAACTATCCTGTATTGTGATTGGGGAGGGGATCGAGCCTGAAGCGGAAGATTCCAGGAATGACTCTTTGTACATCAAAGTTTTTACAATTATGTCTCACATTAAAAATATATAGCACTCCAACAAAGTAGTAGGAATATAAAACTTTAATAACATATAAATATATACAACAAAACAAAAACAGTAAAAACATTTAAACAACGAAGAGACCGTGGCAATTTCTTTTGAATTATCCAATAGATTTATTGAAATTGACAGCACCAATAATGAAATATTCTTGTCAGTAGCGGTCTGTTGTGCGAATAGTTCCAAGGCAGCAGAACGCGCTGAAATCTAGATGGCACTAAAGTGATGTCTAGCAAGTTGCCGCCCAGCACATAACGGCGTGGGGCGCCGCGGGGGTGAGTGAGTCCAGTAGGCACCACAGCTATTCTTACCGGCATTGCAGAATTACTGCTGGGGACAATGCCTGTGCTGTAGCAGGGTCACAGCAGAAACAAAAAGGATTCTGTTGAAGATGTTGTTGGTTTTCAATTTGAAAACAGTTCTGGTGTCAACTGCTATGCTAATGTAGTGGTTAATGTTTTGTTTTCTCTAGAAAATGTAAAAGAGGGGGAGGCAGTCCAAAGTTCCGTTAAAAGGGCAAAGGAAAGGATCGGTGGTTTGAACTATCAGTCAAAAAGGGGAGGGGGTGCAACAATTTTTCCTACCGGGTCACACTGTGCTTTTACCGGAAGTGAGGTCTGCAGGATTCTAGTAATTCAAAGTGAGGCTGGCGCCGACGTCCCGCGAATACAGTTTCGTCACTCCACGGGTGATCATGGCAGTCATTCCCCATCGGGGGTCGGAGACTCCCGCGGCTCCTCTAGAATCTTCAAGGTCGTGGAGGACTACGGTGGTGGAGTCAACCAGTGACCGGGCCATTTCTTTATGCTGGGCCCGCTCTTGCCAGGTCGACCGCCATTTTGAGAGTTCGGTAGCTACTGGCGATCGCGGGGTCAAATGAGCGGACGGGCTCCACCCTGCCGGGCAAGACGTTGCAGCATGGCCACAGTGGAAGAACTCTTTTCCGGGCGCCTGGAGCGCTGAGGGTGCAGCTGGGAAGCCTCCACTGGGGAGGCGGGAGAGGCCTGTTCGCACCGTCTCTTCCTCCCAGTGCACCCCACGGCGTCTCGCTTGATATTTGTTATGGCCGGACCAGGCGATGAGGACGAGGGGGGGGGGGGGGTCGGAGGCATGTGCAAGACATCCCCCCCCAGGGTTGTTGCAGCAATTATACAAGAAAGAAGAAGTGTCCCGTCCGTCTTCGGGCCGGGCTTCCGGAAGATGTCGGCCGGACGCCCCTGGCTCTGGCCCCATGAACGGGTTTCTTGGTTTATCGGCTGCAGCCGGATCCCGTCGGCCTCGGTCCCCCGACCGTTGGTGGCCGGACCGGAAGAGCATGTGGCGGGACTACCTGCAACTCTCAAGGGCCACCGCGGCCGGACTGGGAGAGAGAGGGGAGGGTCGAGGAGACATTCCCCCCCCCCTGCAACTGTTCAGCGTTGTAAAGGCAATCCCCTGGCCGGGTCCCGCTGGTCTCGGCCTCTCCTCCGGCTATACCCTACGTTAGGATCTCCTGGCCGAGGCGTGGCAGCAGGACCTGCCTTATATGGGCTGCTCCCGGCTGGGCGTAGCCGGAACCCTGCTCCACCTTGGAAGTTTCCAGAGTGGGGGCGGATGTTCTACTGACTTGCATTTTCCCTAGTCTATCGATTTTTTTGGCGTGGCAGGCGGTGGGACAGCGAGGGGTGATTTGGTTTCTCTTACTGTTTTTCTGGTCTCTCACCAATGGCATATTTTAACGTTTTCTTGTTTCTAGGACATTAACAGGTTTTATCATTACGTTATGTTATCGTTTCTTTGTTCGTTGTTTAATAAAAGTTCATGTTCATCAGTGGCCTACTGATTTTCGTTTTCCTATTCTTTTCTTTCCAGGTTGTTTCATGCTAAAGTTTCTGTTAACAGGATACAGTGATCACTTCGTTATTATTGCATATGTCCTTTTCACTAGGGGTGCTCTCTGGTCGGGCCAGATGACGTATGTCTAGTAAATGGTCCGGGTGAAACAGGTGCATCAATCAGTGGGGAGTAGATAGGCATGACAGATTACAACGGGGGAGAAAGGTCCGCATTACGTACCCTTTCACTACTTGCAAAGATTTTCCTACGTTTATTTGCAAACAGGGAATACCTCCAAAAAGAACTAATTCCCAAACAGTCAATGTTCGGACAATCAATCAATCAATGAGGAATGAAATAGGTACGACGTGTTAAAGGCTTGCGTTACCTACCCTTCACTATCTGCAAAGGGAGAGAGAATATTCCTATTCTTCCTCGTTTGCAGGCAGAGAAGATCCTTAAGAGAACCAACTTCGAACAATTCAATGCTCGATTCAAACAATCAACAAGGGGTACTGTGAACACAAATGAACGCCGCTTATGTACATACGCATTGCTATTTTCAACAGGTTGTTCCTAATGTTTCTATTTTAGCGAGGTCAAAAAGAGATCCCATTAGTGGCCTACTGATTTTGCTCGATTCCTTTTGTTTTTTTACACGGTTTTTCGCTATCTGCAAAGACTAAACAGAGTATTGCGACTCTGTGCTTGTTTGTAAATAGAGAATGAACCAAAGAGAACAATCAATCAAATGGAGAGAGAAGCAGGCACGACGGATTACAAAGGGGGCAAAGGGCTGCGTTAACTACCCTTCACTATCTGCAAAGAGAGAGTACTCCTAATAGAAATGAGGGGTGGGGGGCAGCATTCAAAGCAGATCAGTGTGCATTAACACGAAAATGTTTTTACTTACCACGTACTTGACATTCGACAGCTTATGATATTTGCTATTAAAAAACCATTGAAATTCACTGAAAAAACTATAGGTTATAGACCATATATAGTTAGGAATTAGCATTTACAAAACCTTGAAAATTCACTGAAAAAACCATAGGTTATAGACCATATATAGTTAGGAATTAGCATTTAAAAAAACTTATTTTACTCACACAAAACCATTGAAATTCCATATATAGTTAGTTGCACTAACTATATATCGCGCACCCGCAATCCACTGCTGATGATGTCACATATTACATCATTCATGACATGGTCAGTGACATCACTGATGACATCACTGATGACATCTCAAATGACATCACTGATGACATCTCACTTGACATCAATGATCACATCACTGATGATATCATTCATGTGATAATACAATGCATCTCCTCACACTGTAATATAACCTCCGTTACACCCAGTGTTAAATAGAGAGTATCATTTTTGAAACCATTGACACACCAATACTAGTTACTACATACGCACTCACTGATTCCTATGTCTACACACACATTCACTCATACAATCATTCATACATACAATCACTCATCTTTACAACACTATCATATGCACTCATACACCTATACAGACACTCACACTCTGCCACTCATCCATGGAGTTACTCACACACCTAGTCAGTCCTGAAAAGAATCAATCACACTTCCATTTTCTCATCTATACAGTTAAACACAGAACACCTTACATTTTTGAAACATATACTAACACATAGTTACTCTCTTATAGAATCACTGATACAAGTACACATTGATCTGCACAGAGTCACACACCTCCCAGCCAGCCATACACACACTCAGTCTCCCATACAAATACTTGTGCAACCAATCAATAACCCATATAGCTACTTATATAGCTACTGATCAACACATGCAGCAGCTTGCACAACAACAGACATACTGATGGACACTTTCAGACAGTTTAGTCACTAACCCGTGCATTCAGTAAGACGCATTTAATCACTCACTCATACAGTCAATCACGCACCTACTAAAACCTTCATTCAGACACTTATACATCCACTCATTCTTCAATATGTAAAACATATTTAAACTTTACAGAAACACATAATCACTTGATGTTGTCATCAGTGATGTCATCAGTGATGTCACTGACCATGTCATGAATGATGTAATATGTGACATCATCAGCAGTGGATTGCGGGTGCGCGATATATAGTTAGTGCAACTAACTATATATGGAATTTCAATGGTTTTGTGTGAGTAAAATAAGGTTTTTTAAATGCTAATTCCTAACTATATATGGTCTATAACCTATGGTTTTTTCAGTGAATATATATATATATATATATATATATAATAGCTATCACATTGCCCTTCCTAATGATCCACATTCAATTGTTCTCATCTCCAATCTAAGTACCTTAGGGCTCAATTAAACAGTGAATGGTCCCACCCATACAGCCGGCCACACTCTAGATCTTTTATTTACAAATACCCCTAACGTAATGGTTGATCCACCTATGCCTGTTCTGTGGTCTGACTATTACCTGTTGAAATGTAATATACCGACCACATCTACTTGCCAAACTGATCCTGTATCAGAACCAATATGGCGTAGACCCTGGAAAAAAATTTATTTGGAATCTTTTTCCACACACTTTATCACCCCTCCGATGTCTAATACCAACCATCCCAATGATGCAGCCTATTTATTAGACACTGCTATTTGTCAAGCCCTTGATAAAATTGTCTCAAAGAAAAAAGTAAAAAGTTTTCACAAATCCTCACCCTGATTTATACCTTATCTTAAAATTGACAAATTAGCAGCCAGAAAGGCTGAACGTAAATGGAGACATTCAAAAAGCCTCACTGATCGTAACGACTATAAACTTTTACATAGGCGTTATTTAGCCCATATTGCATCGGCAAAAAAACTTTACTTAGGGGAAAGAATAAATAAAGCTTCCAATTCCGAGAAAGAACTGTTTAAGATTCTTAACAAATTTACAAATCCTGCTTCTATGCAGCCCCTACTAGTTGCCTCACAGGAGTGGGTTGACTCTTTATCTACTTTTTTTGTAGATAAAATTGATAGTATCTATGGCCAGTTTCCTCATAACTCTGCTCAACTGCCTACTCAGAGATTAGAAGAAAACTGTCCCTTGATGGTCTCTACACTTAATGAATTCCAAGAATTCTCTTTGGAAGAAGTCACCCTGGCACTTAAAAGGGTAAAATCAGGCTCTCCCATCGATACAGTATCCTCCCAGGTTCTATCAAAAATCAGTCCAGCTATCACCCCCAGTCTAACTAGGCTCTTTAAACTTTCACTATTACACTCGTCGTCGGTACCTACAAGGTGGAAGGAGGCCATAGTTAGACCCATTCTAAAGAAACCGACTTCAGATTCTGAACAGCCAAACAATTATCGACCAATATCTCTTCTCCCTTAGTTTGGTAAAATTCAGGAGTCATTGATAAATGGTCAATTAATCAAACATCTGGAAAAAAACGAAGTGCTGGATTCTTTACTCGTGTGGCAGCTTTCTCACCGCGAACGGTTGCAACTGTCCGCGACTGACCATGTTGAGAAAATTGCGCAGGATGCCCTCATAACACCCGCAAATGGTGCTATTGGACCCCAACTCCGCCATGCTGCTGTAGGCAGAGTTTGTCCGGAGCTCTGCATTACAAGCGTAACGCAGAGTGACCAAAACTCTGCAAACTCCACCAGTGGAGCGGAATTTATCGTCCACCCCTAGTTGGTACATTGCTGAATACTTAGAGACTGAGCATTGCCTGATATGCATTTGCTTGGGGAGGTATTCACAGGAAATACGTTGCTTCAGCCAGCAACCTGCTCATACCATCCTAACATGACTTAAACTTGCCCTTCATTTATTTTTTTATGATTTTATATGGTACGGACATGGCCCAGGAGCATCAGAGCACTTTACAAGAACACAGTTACCAACAACCATTATGAAGATATATTAGAGATGCAGCACAGGAAAAGAGAAAAACAGATATTTGACAGTGTGTGGGAGATCAAAGATTTATTGTAAGTGTCTTTCAAAGAAAAGAGTCACAGGGGCTTATTTACAATCCCCTTGCGCCACCGGTGCGTCACTTTTAATATGGGAAAAAGTGACATACCAGTGGAGCAAGTGGCTTGTAAATAAGTCTGTTAGTTCTTTTCTAGAGGTAGAGCGGCATGGGGTCATAAGGAGGGTCAGAGGGAGGGTGCTGTTGCTTCCAAAGAAGGATTTGTTCGTGTATTGTTCTCATCTGATGGTGGGAGACTCCAGGAGAAGGGATTTTGCGTTGCTTGAACCCCATTTTGTGCCCGAGTTTTTAAATTTTCCAGTTAGGTAGACTGTCGAAGAGGAATGCAGGCCCTTGTATGAGGTGCAGACAGTTTTAAGTTGAGCTCTCGCCTCTATAGGTGTCCATTGTAGGGATAGCAGGATAGGTGAGATGTGGTCAAATTTCTGGTGTCCAGTAACAAGGCGGGTCACAGCATGCAGCACTGCTCCTAGTGGAGCTAAATGTGCTTTTGGATTGCTTGAGAGGAGTGAGTTCCCGTAGTCTAGCCTGGAGAGAACCAACGACCAAACAAATGACAAAGTCTTGCTCTGGAATTAGCTGCTTGAATCCCCCAGGAAAGGCTTTGTTGGAATGGAGCACTCTTAGTCGTGGCCGTGATTCGCCTCTGGAGGTTGAGCCGATTGTCGAAGATGAAGCAGAGTGACTTGGCCTTCTGGACAGTGGTGGTTTGGCACACCAGGGCCGAAAGGTATTCTATCCATTCTTGTACAGATAGGTTGGATTTCTTCGCAGATATGAGAATGACATTTTGTTTTCACATGGTGAAATTTAAGGTGCTGAGTTGACATAAATTGTTTAGATCTCGCAGACCTAGTGCTGGAGCGTGCATGCGCTCCTCGCTCTGCAAGGCTTATTGTCATCAGTACAGGGATTTGAAAAGCTCACCACACGCTTGTGGTTTTGTTTTCGTGACAGGCTATTGGCTTTTGCGTGCGTCTTTCTAAGAAAGACAGCACGCAATTGGGCAAAGGCGGGCACATGTCCCGCCTTTTCTCCGCCCATAGCCTATTGCTTGCGGTTACCCGCACAGGCCACATCTGTTTTCAATTATCGTGCACAGATGCGTGCGCACGATAATGGAAAACAGATGTCTTGCTGTCACTCGTGTGCTTGTTAACGTGATGTTCCTCAGACTGCGTGTCCTGGAGATGGTTTCTGCTGGCAGGTCTTGTTTTTTTTCAGCCTGGGCTAAGCATCGCCAGATTTTTTCAGTGTATGCTTTCCATTGATGGGTCTCTCAGCATTCACTTTCTATTTGTGGAGTACTCCAGAGTCCACTTTCCAATACTGGGGTAATCCGGGGTCCACCTTCCATTGTCGATTTACACCAGCGTGCGATTGGCACCACCATTATTTTGCAGGCAGAGCTTGCCAGGCACTTCAGACACTTTCAGCGTGGGTTTAGCACAACCTTGGCATTTCCCAGGTCTTCAGCAGGTTCATGTGCGTTACAGGTTGCCTCAGCATCGCTCTGCTCCTCTCGCCCTGGGCACCAAGCACTGTCTGGCGCTGCACACACTGGTGGCGTGCTTTAACTCATGGCCGCAGCGCCTCTGCAACGCGCCTGCTTCCAGTCTGTCCCTCCTCCTACCTCAGTTGCCCCAGACGCTCCCTCACTCCCCGTTCTCTCCAGTCTGGCTCTGCCTACTTATTGTAAACACCCCAGCGTCCATTCTTCTGAATGGGAGACCCCCTCCTTCGCTCCCCCTCATTGGATGGGGGAAAGCTTGCAGGATTTGCATCAGCCAATCAATTCTAGGCGAGTAAGAGGTTGCTGGAGAGAATCTGCACCTCTCTCCTCATCGCCTTGCCTTAGTGCCAATATCGGCAACACTCCCCATCCCTCCCACAGCAATACTTCAGAGAAATAATCTGACACAACACATTTTTTAGTGGAGAAAATTGCTGCAGGTTTATTTGCATAACAAATATGCCAACATGGTGGGTTATCTTACGTGCGATCCCAGGGCAGGCAGCCCCTCGCTGCCTGCCCGCCTGATGAGCCAACCTACCCGGTGGCCCTCGCCAACCGGTGTTTGTCGATTTGGGGGAGGGGATAGCCCCTCCCACCGGTGGACCGCCAGTCCACCCCCTTACTCACTCCTTCCCCAGCTCAAGGGGGCGGAGAGTTGCAGGCAACCCCCGGTTGCTCAGGTCCACAACCGCCCGAAGGACTAACGGGGCGCCGTCGCTCCTCCAGGGTCCAACGTGAGGACCTCCCTGGGGATTTTTGGCTTTTGCACCCTTACTGTGCTCCTGCAGAGGGTACCCTTACTGTACCTTACAGCCTCTGGATCGCCCTTTAACTTTGCCTCCAACACAAAATAATAAGTTAGTAAATCACACCACCCTCTGCCTGTACGCGGGGTACGCCGTGGGGAGGGAAAGGGCGTCAGGGCAGCAAGAGAAAGAGGGTGCTCAGAGGGCGGGAGAGATATAAGTACCTCTCCCCCCGCCCTCTCCTGCCCGGAAGTGACGCATGCCTGGGGCACCCTTGAGGTTCCCCCAACACTGGGAGGCTAAAAGTGTGCCATCCTGTGGCACTAAGTGGGGCTGCCCTCTTAGGAGGGCCCCCTGTGTGGGCCCGGGGCAGCCCTGCATAGTGCCAATATCGGCAACACTCCCCATCCCTCCCACAGCAATACTTCAGAGAAATAATCAGACACAACACACTTTTTAGTGGAGAAAATTGCTGCAGGTTTATTTGCATAACAAATATTCCAACATGGTGGGTTATCTTACGGGCGATCCCAGGGCAGGCAGCCCCTCGCCACCTGCCCACCTGATGAGCCAACCTACCCGGTGGCCCTCGCCAACCGGTGTTTGTTGATTTGGGGGAGGGGATAGCCCCTCCCACCGGTGGACCGCCAGTCCACTCCCTTACTCACGCCCCTCCCAGCTCATGGGGGCGGAGAGTTGCAGGCAACGGCTGGTTGCTCAGGTCCACAACCGCCCGAAGGACTAACGGGGCGCCGTCGCTCCTCCAGGGTCCAACGTGAGGACCTCCCTGGGGATTTTTGGCTTTCGCACCCTTACTGTGCTCCTGCTGAGGGTACCCTTACTGTACCTTACAGCCTCCGGATCGCCCTGTAACTCCGCCACAGCACTGGGTGTGGCCACCGTCACCCCAGGGACCCCCACCACCCTAGACCTAGTTACCTACACCCTGCTGATTCCAAGGCCTCCCCCAGATCAAGCAAGAATAGGTCCATCCCGCCTTAGGACAGGTGTATCCCATATGGATCTAAACACCCTGTGGACTTGGCATGCAGTAACCCATACAGGCTAAAACCACCCTTATTCTCTGTGACTATACGCATGGCGCTGTTCACCCTCCTGCGTGAGGTCTCCATGGCTTCCCCTGAATGCGCCCCCTTCCACACCTGCCGGGGGGGTTAATTCAGACCACCAAAATTCACCGGTCCCCAGTTTGATGCTCAACTCACACCTCTGTGTATAGCGCTCGTTGGAGCATGTCCATTGAACTAAGCCAGTCACCACCTTATGTGACGCCTTGCCCTCCCAACTTCTGCTAGTATTCTTGGGCAATGTTTTCTAATACTTTGTCGCGCCTCAGGATTTAACCCAGAGTTTTCCCAATCTTTGGACCGTAGCACACTTGTTGGATGACAACTTCCACAACCTGCCTGGCTGCCAGTTAAGGCTATAGGGCGGGAGAATTCACATATGTATATTGTTACTCAACTCCATGGTACTCGTTTTATCGCCCTCTCCTGCCCGGAAGTGACGCATGCCTGGGGGACCCTCGAGGTTCCCCCAACACTGGGAGGCTAACAGTGTGCCATCCTGTGGCACTAAGTGGGGCCGCCCTCTTAGGAGGGCCCCATCCGTGGGCTCGGGGCAGCCCTGCAGTCACCTCGCATTGCGTGCCACTGTCACCAGCAGAAGGTGGGGAGGGTCTGGGGTCGGCTGTGGCGATGGAGAGGGCAGGCAGGCGGTTGTCCCTAAGAATGGAGTAGGACTGGGAGGTGCTTACACTGGGCATTGAGACGATAGGCAGGGAGGGTCTAGGGCTGCTGCCATTGGGTAGTGGGAACTAATTGCTTTGGATAACTGGCATAGAGAGAAGAGTTTAGGAGACGCTGATATTGGCTAAGCAGGGGGCATATAGCAGTATAGAGAGCTACTGCAGGCAATGGGCATGCGGGGAGCAGGTGTATAATGATCAAACTGGGCATAAGAGGGCAATAAGAAGGAGTTAGGGCTGCTGACGTTGGGGAATGTGATGTGAACAGAGAGGGCAGAAGGGGTTCGTATGCTGTCACAGGGCGTAGAGAGCATGGAAAGTTCTGGAGGCAGCGGATGTTGAGCATGCAGGGAGTACTGTAACATTACAGTGCTAATGCTGCAGGCTGTCACAAAGCGGGCAGGGATGGGGGCCTGGGCAAGCATTGTCACATGGTGCTGACTCTGGACATGAAGAGTCACAGAGTTCAGTGTCAGGAGAATTGTTGGACTGGGGAAGGTTACTTACTGAGAAATGATATTGAGCATGAAGGGGGCAGGCACAGAGATGACACTGGGCACAAAGAGCTCAGTGAGGGTGACGGGATGCTTCTGCCACTGGAGGGGCTTGGGTAGAGGGTGCCAATAGTACTGGGTGCACAAGCAGCTGGGAATGTGCTGACACTGTGCATGGAGAGGGCATAGAGCACTGCTGGGTGATGAAAGGCCTACCACTCAAGCAGTGGGCATGACGAGGGCAGGTAAGATCACAAAGTGCAGTCACTGGACATGTAGGGTTAAGGACTGCCAGTGTCCTCGGATGCAGTAAGTGAAGTTTTCAGGGCGCTGACACTAGTCTTGAAGGGGACTGGGGTTTTACTGGCCGCTCTGTTAACAAGCATTTGCAATGCAATATGTCTCGTATTTACGTGCGTTTGAGCTATTGACATTGCAAATAACAATGCCTTTTATTTTTGTTTTCATTTTTAAAACATAAATAAAAGTCATTGTCATTTACAATGCCAATAGCTTAAACTTTCGTAAATGAGTAAAGATTCCTAGTTTTTTAAAGCTTTATAAAACATGAACTCAACCAGAATGTTTTGAAGCACTTTGCATGAGTACCAGTTACATTACACAAGCCCACATTCACTTTTTATTCTTAGGCATTGGGAGATTAAGGGATTTGCCCAGAATCACAGGCTGTTGAGCTGACGCCGAGATTCGATCCTGGTTCCCCAGTACCAAAGTCAGCAGCTCTGATATAATCCCACATCCATCCTTTCCCTTACCTTTCCCTCATCTATAAAGGGGTTTGCTACCACTAAAAAGTTTTTCTATATTTACCAAACCCATTTTATATTTATCACCCTACTTACTTTTTCTCGCCATCTGTTTTTTCTGTCTCACTCTCTCTCATCCCTTTGCTTCTCCCTCCCTCGCCCATCACACTTTCCTGGTTTCCTTTTTCATATCCCTTTATGTTAAATTGCACCTCTTACCAAACTTCCAAACACCTCTGGCAAAACACTTATAAGGTCCCAGAGGCGAGACCTATTGGCTGTGCCAATGCTTGTTAATTCTTGCCACGGTGTTGGTCTTAAAAGTACAGATGAAACACACAATGTTCCTTGCTTTTCCTGTTTTTTAAATACGGGGTCCAAGGGAACGTGAAATGAAGAATAGTGTGTGTTTGAAATTGTTTCGAAAGTATTGTACAAATCTTATTTGTTTCATTTCAGAGAGCAAGCCCAGATTTCTGAGTCCTATAGTTTGGTCTCAAACACAGCTCATAGGAACCTCAGGAACCAGATGAAATTGGCCAGTCCATAGGAAATGATTTAGAGTCACAACTCAAGAGAACTTGTTTAGAAATGCCAACCCCATAGAACAAGTTTACAGCTTGCAATATGATCCTTTGCCCAGGAGCACTGCTTATCCCTTGAGGACAGACATGTAATGATGCAGACAGACCCAGGATGACAGACAAATGTGTGAGGTCGAGTCATAGGCTCTTCTTCAGCAAGGCTAGGATCAGCCCCCAGGGTGTCAGGAATCCCCAGGTTGCGCCTGCATTGCGAGGAACAAATTGTGCCCATGCGCTAGGGAAAATGATACGAAGATCGGAACGGGAGTAAAAGACTACAACTCCCAGAGTCCCCGGCGAGGGGGACTACTAGAGCAGTGCGTACACGCTTCCTGTTGCGTGTAATTCATTTTGGTTCCGGTTTCCCCCTGGAGTGCAGGGGAGACGCTGTCAGTCGTGTTGTTCGGCTGACTGGACACTGAACTCCAGATTGATTTCTTCGTGACCCGAGTCCCAGGTAGGATCGGGTTTGCGGGGAGTTTGCTCGCTACTAGGCGGGCGTTTATTCGGCTTGCCATATTTTTGGATCCCAATTACTGAAGAGCGGAGCGCGGTGGTTAACAGCCACGCGTTACCGTTTCTCCTTTCTATGAAGTGATTTTCAACTTCTTTACGAGGATTGAGGGGTTTGGTTACCCTTTTGCTTTCATCCTGTAATTAGGGATTTATGTTTGGACCTGGTTAAGTTCGCGGAGCGTGGTGGAGGTCGAATCTACACGCTACCGTGGGCTGCCTATCTCCCATCTTCGCTATTGTGGCTGCATGGAGAGCGGAGAGGCTTTCATTGATTTTGTGGACCTAACCGTGGATGTTATGTTGTGACTTACTATATCTGGGGATTTATGCAGTAAACAGTTCATGTTCTTATGAAGATATAGAGCGGAGTGTAGTGGTTCTTGCTTCCCACGCACTGCCATTTCTAAGGAGAATGAAGCTGTGATTATACTTCAATCCCAGAGAACCTTTCTTTCGTTGGCCATTTCCAGCAAGGTGCTGTGTATTTAAACAGAATCCAGTGATTGTGTCTCTTGCCTGTTGTCATGGTATGCCAAAATATAGGGGTGTGTTTCTTGTGACCTATGTGTTCATGAGAGAGTGCTTGTTTCCTCACCTGTGTTTGTGTCCCACTAGGTTTTGTAAAGTGACAGGAGGTGATTGAGGAGACCTATCGCCAGAGCCATTGCCTTTCATACTTTAAGGTACTTGGGTGTTTTAGTGAGACCATATGAGTAGCTTGTTTTCATTGGAGTGATTCTAAGCATGTGTTTTGTCGTTTCAGGTATGTCCCTTCCCTGCTGACCCTTCCCTTTCCCTTCCCGGTTCTTTTTATCCCTCACCTAATGGCTCAAATCCTCTGTGTGTTGGTACAAGAGGGTTTGTGACGTTTGGAGGTGGACCTTTATAAGCATCAACCGGATTCTGTGGAGCAAATCTGGACACAGGGAGCTGAGCATCCTTTTTATGACAAATTTCCATTCATCATATACCAGCATGGGCTAGAAAAGAAATGGCCAGATGGACCTATGCCCTAAGATAAGATGGAAGACCTCTCTAAATATGCTACGCTGAGCTCCTCCAAAGGATGCCTGGTGGGTGCCGACCTCTGCCTGACCCGCTTGCTGACTAAGAAGAATGTGGGCCTCATTTAGAGTTCAGGTCAATGAAAATCCTTCAAATTTTGGAGGAAATGATAAATAAGTAAATAAACCCCCCCCCCCCACTGCATGTCCTCCATCAGAGGGATAGTAAGGGGAGGAATCAAGCCTGTATATTGAACTCCTTTTTAGAGTTTCCTCTAGAATTTTGGAAGATTTTTCTCTGAACTCTAAATCATGCTGTGTGTATGAGGAATGAAATACAAAGCCCCCACCTGGTCTCAGGGGTAAGTAGGATACATCTGCTCTCTTCAAGAGAATTGCATTATGTTGTGTTACTGGGCCTGGTGTCTGGAGACCTTCCCAGAAGAGTTTGATTGCTGAGAGCTACAGAGGAGAACTGCCGATGAGCTCCAGTGTGCTTTGAAGTACTTTACTCAGGCACTTCAGCAAGAAGAGCTAACCTTCTCAAAAGAGATTTTGGCCATGTAGTGTTGGGTTGTACTGTTATAGCCAGGTCATTTGGGACCAGTCCTAAAGATTGCTTCAAGGCACCTGCTCTGATGCTGTGTCTTGTGTCTAAGGACCTTCCTGGAAGTGTTTGGCATTCTCGGTGCTGTTCTTTGGAGGTTTGGGACATATCAGTACCAGTCCTGGAGATCTACTTCGATAACCAGAGTTGGTGGGACCGGCTGGTGGTGAAGATGATCTGCCCAGAACATTTATGATTTACAGAACAACAGATACCTTCAAGATCAATCCATGCCCCCTCCCGTTGTGGGCCGACCACCTTCACTCGCAGACCGGCTTAAGTACTCTACTTCGTGGCCTCGGTCTCTCAGGATATTGTGAGACTATCATTTTTCTGCCCATGCTTGCCTTCCCCATAGACATCAATGCCCCCATCACCTGATCCTTTTAATGGGGTCTGCTATAGGCTTCAACACTAGACAGTCAAACCCTATTAATTTACGTTTTACTTCATTCTTTTTTCAGCACGTTTGCGTGTTCTAATACTAAATGTAAGTTCATGAATGCTCTTGCCTGGTCAGTAAGTAATTGAATTGAATTGCAATTGAAATATTTGTTTTCAGCACCCCCAGCCTTTTAAGCTCAGCCTCTGGTACCCAAAGCCTAGGTGAGCTAGGGGGCACCCCAAAGAAGTCTTCTGACTCCCCCCTCTGTAAACTACTGGACAGAGGTATTAAGGGGTTCTCCGCTGTACCAGGGATCTAGTAGATGTGTCCCTATGATCAAGTGCCAACAGGCACATTAGTAAGTTTAACTAATTACAGGGGTGTACCCTCCTCTCCCGGTTCATGTTCTAGTATTTATAGCAGCCTCTTTGTGGCAGCAATGCACAGTGGACATGTATTTCCTACTTGGGTCCTGCTTCTACCCCTTCTGGCCCTACAGGCAGTTCCTCACAGCCTGAGCAAAAGCCAACTCATATAAAGGGCACTATTACTATATATGCACTAAAATACACCTTTGTCTGTATTGTGTTGTCATATTAATCATGCAGTAATGGAACTTCCTCAGTGTCAATTATTGTGATGTCATCATGGTTAAGGACATGCCACATGAATTCCTGGAAATAAATCAGGATCAAGAGTCACTTCCCGTGAGGTCATTAAGGTCAAAGGGTATGCAATGTCACTTCCTCTACCCCAGGCATTTGGTAAATGGACAACCATGTATTCTACTAGACTATTGAGTAAAATATATATCCTCAGGATGCACAGATACAAAGTTAACATCAATAAATCCAGACTAATCTATATAAAGTGACCTTTGCAGTATTGTGGTAGCAAATGTTCTGGCTACGATTTTGTTGCAAAACAAAGTTTTTGTACGTGATATTCTGACATACAACTGGACTCAAGTGCATGTGCCTTTATTTGCAGTCTCTGTATTTATATATGCATTATCTTAGTGTGCATAAGTAACCTCGTGCACCCCCCGTAATTCTACTTAAAGTGAAGAGTCTTCCATCTTCCTAGCAGTCATGGGTCTTATAGCACCATGTTCCTGTTGCGCATGGGCTGTCGGCAGCTTCCTTGGAGGTGAATGATACCATCTCATGGTCTTCTACAGGTATGCCTATAGAGCTGGCACATGGGGCCCGCATCAGTGGCGGCTCCTCCGCTAAGGGGGAGGAGCGTCGCCCCACTGCCTTGAAGCTTTAAAAAAAGGAAATAAATACAATTATAATAACGTAATGTTATTATCATTTTCTTTTGTCCTCCTGCTGTGGCAGATTTGTGTGAGGGGGAGGGGCTGCTGAGCAGGGGAGGAGTGGTAGAACCCTCCTAAGTGCACAATGACTGTTTGGTCGGCCCTCTTGGGCCGCCCAAAACAGTCATGCGCACTGTCCCTGTTCTCCATGCAGGCTGCATTACACCCTGCATGGAGACATGCCGAGGCCTCCAGTCCCTGCTATGTGCCGAATCACGGTGCTCAGACCAATCACAACGCTGGTCAGGGGAGCTGGGCTGTATTTCCTGGAGTCCGAGTGGCAGGAGAGCAGCAGCGAAGACGCAGGACCCGGCAGCAAGGTAAGTGCATTTTTTATTTTATTTAACATTGTGCCCCTGGTCCCCCCCAGCCCCCTTCCCTCATCCACCCCACCACCCACGAGCCGTGCCAGCCACCACTACTGGCCCCCATGGGCGCTCATCACCAGATTCTGCAGTTTTGACAAAACTAGACTTCACTTTTTACCCACAAAGATATAAATCTTGGCACATGTATTTTGGGTGATGAGCCTGGAGTTCTGCCTCTACCACAGGAGGACTCTGAGCTGGTAACTTACCACTTCAGTCCAGCTGCAGCAATGGTCAGGGAGGAGGATATGCAGCACGCGAGTCTGGGAATTGTTGTACACTCTGACGTCCAGCCGGGGGCCGCAGCACTCTTTCTCTTCTCTGGCATGGAAGATTTTCTGGCTGACTGCATTGAGTATCTCAAACTCATTGTTGGACTGGAACATACGGTGCCCTGGGGTGACACAAGAGTGGACTGTGAGAAGAGAGGACAACCTCTAAGGAGGATAACACCACCCATAACCCCACACACCAGCCCGAGCTCTAGTGTTACCTCCACACTCATGATAGACGTCTAAACTAGTGATCCAGGGACTGAGCGGAAGCAATCATGCGGGAAGTGTCTCTTCAACCATTGGCCACTAAGAATTATGTCAGGGGATGTCACCTGCACTTTAGTTCCATCTGTGATAGATACAGGTGCTGTTGTATTACCTGCTGTTTGGTGCAAGTGTGACATAAGCAGCTTTAAAGAGCACAATGGATGGTTAATTGTAGCCTTTGCTCAGGAATTGGATGTCTGTTCTTTTGTGTGCTGTCGCTGCAATGAAAACTTTACTTCACGTAGACAGTCACATTTGAGATACATCAAGCTAACAGATCTCAAATCCATAATAAACCTTTTCTTTATCTACAAAGATCATAATTCGATACGCAGTTAGACACTCATTTTGAGTCGGCCAGAACAGTGTCCTTGGGGAAATTCTGCTGTGGATGAGAATGAGGTGCAGGTGTTCCCACAACCACAGTTACCGTATGCAGGTACACGACCTAGTTTTACCAGGTGGGCATCTGGACCAGGTAAAACCAGCCTTGGATGTGAGAAAGGCAGATGGCACCGGTGTACCACACCTGACCACATCCTACAACATGGTAGGAACAAACAACGCTTCTCTCCAGCAGCCATGAATCTGCCCTGCTCCTGGTACCTTCATGTCCCCCTGAACCTCACACCGTGATACGCATTGGCTGTGCACCTATGTATCACCTGCTTATAGAGGTGGTAAATGGAGAAGAAAAGTCCTTGGTAGTAGAAACATAAAATTATAATAACTTTGCATTATGATAATTTTATGCTTCATGCTGATTTGCGGGTGAGCGGGTAGGCGGGGATGCTCTGCTCTGCTCTCGGAGCAGGGCAGGGGAGGAGGGGTTTGGCCACTCCTAAGTGCGCAATGACTGTTTGGTCGGCCCTCTCTGACAGCCCCAACCAGTCATATGCACTTTCCCCGTTCTCCATACAGGTTGCATTAAAGCCTGTATGGAGAACATGCCCAGGCCCCCATTCCCTGGTTGAGCTTCAAACCAGGACGCTCAAAGCCAATCACAACGCTGCATTGCAGCATTGTTGTTGGTCAGTGCGGGCTGCTGTGCTTTCTGGTCCTCTAGTTCCACAAGGAGAACAGGAGCAGAGACGTGGGACCCAGCAGCAAGGTAAGTTTCATTTTAAAAACATGTTTTTATATTCCTCAGAACCTTGGGATCTCTTAGACTCAATGAAGCCAGACATATGTTTCATTACTGAAACCTGGCTAACTTCGTCCTCCTCCCCTTCTATAGCTATAGCATTTCCTGAAGGCTATAGTGTAGCCATGTGCGACAAACCGCTAAAAAAGGGAGGGGGAGTATCTTTTGCAACACAAAATCCTTTAAGAGTGGATACTCTGGACTCCTGTTCTACCCCTGGGTTGGAAATGATAATATTCAGATTAAAAGCCTCAACTAACCTAATTTGAACGGGGGCACTGGTCTATCGCCCACCCCGTGAAAAAAATTATTTCAGTGCGAAGCTCATTGAACGGCTAGCACCACACATCTTAGAAGAAGATAATTTTATGCTTTTGGGGGATTTCAATTATCATATTGATAATCAAGCTGACCCTGATACCATCCGCCTCTTGGCAAACAGATGTAGCCGGGCATGCACTCTCCATTTATTATTCACAGAATCCACCAACTTAGAAGTGGACTCTCCAGTTGCCCAGGCTTGGACCGACCACTTCTCCATAGATTTCCTCCTGGATGTTTGGAAACCTGAGGGTGCCCCCCCCCCGTGATGCTATAAAACTTATGAGACGGTGAAGAAGGGTAGTTCCCTCCACCCTTCTTCCTGCCTTTACTCCTCATATTGTATCTGACTACAAAGACACTAATCTTGCACTAAAAGCCTTTGAAGACTCGTTTATACAGGCCTTAGACACCATTGCCCCGCTGAAAGTATCTAAAACGAAAAGGGAACCCCCCACTGCACCCTGGTACTCCGAATCCTTTAAAAAGGAGAAATCGCCATTTAGGAAAATTGAACGTAAATGAAGGAAATCCAAATCAGAAGAGGGGAAAAATGCTTAGAAAACTGTCTTAAGGAAATACCTAAAATACTGTAACATTGCTAGAAGGACTCACATAGCCGAGAGAATCAATTCTGCAAAAAACTCCTCCAAGGAGCTCTTTAAAATCGGTACGAAACTCACGAATCCAAGCAGCTGTAATCCTATAAGATCCACATACCATTTACATTGCAACCATCTGGCAGTGTACTTTGAACAAAAAATTAACAACATCTACATTCCTCTTGCAAAGAGCATGATACCAATGAATTGGAATCTGAGGAAGTCAAGACTAACTCTCAATCTCCCACCCTAGCAATGTTCAATCCTGTTCTAGCAGATCAAATACTGGTCCAAATAAACACAATAAAAACTGGTTCCCTACTGGACCCTGCCCTCCCTCGTGTGATTGCCTCGCTGACCAGGGAACCTCGGCTATGCTAGTTCTCCTGGATCTATCAGCGGCTTTTGAAACCATCTCCCATCAAATTTTAGCTCAAAGACTGAGGGAGATTGGTATTACCATCAAAGCCATGAAACTTTCTTTTTGAGCGCACCCATTCTGTTTAGCTGGGAAACTACTCATCAAAAACCATGGTCCTTGAAAAAAGGGTGCCCCAGGGATCAATTCTGAGCACCACTCTTTTCAATATTTATGTGTCCCCTCTGGTAAAACACATTAGGTCATGTGGCTTTGAAACCATCTCGTACGCTGATGACACGCATCTGGTCATCACTATGGATTCTAGCTTGACTCTCACTAAAATTAAAATTAAAATCAAGGATTTTATGCTAAAAATCACCTCATGGATGACTGCAAACTTTTTGCAGTTTATTCGGGAAAGCCCACTTAGTCTGGTCAGAAGACTAGTGGACATCAGAGCTGGGTTTATCCCCTACACCTAAAAAATATGTAAAGAATTTAGGAGGCCTCTTAGATTAAAAAAATCTTTCCATGAACAAGCATGTTAAAAGCATCTCTGGAACCTGTTTCGGTCTCATGCGCATGCTGAAGTGTTTCAGTGGACCCCTCTGCAGGCCAGGAAAACTTTAGTCCAAGCTCTGATAGTAAGTCACCTCAACTATGGAAATGCCTTATTGGTTAGAATAAATGAAAGCCTTTTTACTAGGCTCCAGGAGGTGCAGAACACAGCTGCATGCCTTATCCTGAATCTCCCTTCTTGCTACCCATCGTAACTCAGTCTGTGCTCTCTCCATTGATTACAGATCAAAAACTGAGCTCTTTTCAAACTTCTTTGTCTAGTCTGCAAAACTCTGCAAGGGAAGCGACTGTGTTACCTTCAAAATAAACAACATCCTTATATTCCTGTTCACCTGCTTAGATCTAGAGATCTATTACTGTTACGCCCCAAACGTATTTGTACGACGAGATTTGGGAGTAGCTACTTTTCATTTCTGGCTCTGCATCATTGAAATCTGCTGCCCATGTCTATCCGCGCTTGTCCCGATTTCACTCTCTTTAACCCCTTGTATGCTCATGACGAGATGGTCTTGTCATGGCACACAGTCGCCGTGTGCTCATGACGAGCCCAGCTCGTCATGACACCCACCCAAGGGGGAAGCGCTGGGGCTCCCTCCGTGGGCAATCGATCTGCATATTTGCACTGGGGAAGGCAGGGGAAGACCTTCCCCTGCCTCCCCCCGCCCCCCTCCTCTGCGTCATCAATGACGTCAGCGCACAAGGCGCGCTGACGTCATTGGAGGTTTCCCTTTGTTCACTGACGCGCAGGAAGCCATTTGCTTCCTGCGCGTCGGTGAACAAAGAGGTCCGTTTTGGGGCTGGGGAGGGGGGATTTAAACGAAAGAGCCATCGGGGGAAAGGAAAGGGTTTTCCTTTCCCTCGATGCCTCTTTTGTGCATTCCTGCTGCACGATTGTGCGACCATGCAGCAAGAATGCCCACTAGCGCCAGAGATTATTTTGCTGTTGTAGTTGTTGCCAGTGTTTTGTTGTTTGGGGGAGCGGCCCCTTGGGCAAGGGTGGCTTGGTCTGCCCCCCCGGGGGGTGGCAGAATATAATTTAAAAAAAGAAAAAATCGGCCCGCAAGGCCGATGCAATAAATGTCCTGGGGAGTGGCCCCTTGGGCAAGGGTCACTCCCCTGTGGGGGCCATTTTAGGAAGCCCACGAAGTTTGGTTATGTTTTGGGGAGCTGCCCCATAGGCAAGGGTCACCCCCCCCCTTGTGGGGGCCTACATTTTTGCTTTGTTTGCCCCCCTGGGAGTGGAAGCAGATTTAAATTTTAAAAAATGTATTGGGCCCACTGGGCCAATTGAATAAATGCAGTGGAGAGTGCCCCCTTGGGCAAGGGTCACTTCCCTTTTTGGGGCATAAATTGTGGCTTTGTCTGCCCCCTGGGGGGGGGAGTTTTCATGTCATTTATTTAAAAAAATCGGCCCACTGGGCCAATGTAATAAATGTACTGGGGGTGGCCCCTTGGGCAAGGGTCACTCCTCTTTGGGGGCCATTTTAGTATGCCCCTGATGTTAGGTTTTGTTTGGGGGAGCGGCCCCTTAGGCAAGGGTTGGTTGCTTTTGGGGGCCTACACTTTTGCTTTGCTTGCCCCCCTTTGGGGGCAGATTAAAATTTTGTAAAATATATTCAGCCCACGGGGCCTATAGAATAAATGTAATGGGGAATGGCCCCTTGGGTAAGGGTCACTCCCTTTTGGGGGCCATTTTAGAAAGTCTATGTAGGTAAGTTTTGTTTGGGGGAGCGGCCTCTTAGGCAAGGGTCGCTCCCCTTTTGGGGGCATACATTTTGGCTTTGTCTGCTCCCTGGGGGGCAGCTTTAAATGTTTAAAATAAAATCGGCCCACTGGGCCAATAGAATAAATGTACACTCAACCCCAGTCAAGTGATCTGGGTTTAACCCATCATCATGCTTTGGCTCACTCCACCACCCCAGTTCAGACATGGCCATATGCAAATTAGTCTGACCCTGTGCCTCATAGGGACAGTCCAGCCCGAACTGCCAAACCATGTCTTCCCTGGCCCAGGAACAACCATCCTGGGAACCTTACACTGATATTCTGAAGGCTTATGTTTGGTATAAGAAGTTGGCCATCCATTACTTCAACTTAGCAACTTTCAATGTTTTTATTGTGTTCAAGGTGTGTTCTCCTGTGTCAAAGTTGACATTTCTTCAGTTTCAGCACTCTGTGATAGCTAGCCTTGATGTTGTGGAACAGGTAAGTGTTCCTAAATTTGGAGTGGTGGAGGATGTGGCTCGATTGAAAGTTCGCCACTTTCCTGATTACATTCCTCCGACATCTTCAAAAGACTTTCCCACTAGGAGATGTAGAGTCTGTTGGCAAAGAGGTTTGCGGAAGGAGACTCATCTATTCTGCCCCGGGTGTCCTTCTAACCCATGGCTGTGTGTGTCTGCTTGTTATAGAGGTTACCACACGCAAAATAATTTTTGGGAGCATCCATGAGTGGTAAAGTGAACTGCCTGGTCTGTATTGTTTAAAAATGTGTATTCTGTTTCAAAGTTGGCATTAGTGCAATGTATTTAGTTTCAGATTTTGTGTTAGTAGATTTGTATCTATTTGCAACATGTTTGTGTTTTTTTTGTATGAAAAATCCTAAATGTGATGGCGGTGTGTGTAGGCTGGCGCTTGGCTGGCAGTGTGCGTGGACTGGCGCTTGGCTGGCGATGTGCATGGACTGGCGCTTGGCTGGCAGTGTGCGTGGACTGGTGCTTGGCTGGCGGTGTGGGTGGATTGGCGCTGGACTGGCAGTGTGCGTTGACTGGTGCTTGGCTGGTGGTGTGCGTGGACTGGCGCTTGGCTGGCGATGTGCCTGGACTGGCGCTTGGCTGGCAGTGTGCGTGGACTGGTGCTTGGGTGGTGGTGTGCGTGGATAGACGCTTGGCTGGTGTTGTGCGTGGACTGGCGGTGTGCGTGGACTGGCGCTTGGCTGGCGGTGTGGGTTGACTGAAGTTTGGCTGGCGGTGTGCGTCGACTGGTGCTTGGCTGGTGCTGTGCGTCGACTGGCGCTCAGCTGGCGGTGTGTGAGTAGTGACTTGCTGCTGGTCACTACATACACTGCTAGCTGAACGCCACTCCACGCAATCCATCTGTTTGTGTAGTTGCTGTGTCAGGAATGTGGGCGTGTAAAAGTGATGGGCCTTTGAATGGTGCTGTCTGCTGGTGTGAGTGTTGTAATGTGATGGGCCTGTGACTGGCGGTATGAATGTTTTGTATGTGTCACACGTATGAAAGGTGTATGAATGACCTGTAAAGAGGTTGGTGCCTTGTCATGGCTTTACAGCTCACGAGCTGTGAGTCAATGGTTCAGTTTCTCATCCTTTCAAATATTAACAGTGCATTTCATTTTTGTGAAATCACTTGCTAATACAATTGTATGTACTGAACCATCACTCACCCTCGTGCCAAATCCAACCAGTATGTGTGCGTGCTTGTGGAATAGATGGCTGTGCAGTAATATTTGTCTTTTTTGTCTTTCTGAAGCAGGGTGTACCTTGTACCTTTTTGTGAATGTTGTGATGTGTTGGTTTTGTGCCTGGTGGTGTGAATGGTCTTGTGTGTATCAGGTATGAAAGGTGCATGAATGGCCTGTAAAATGGTTGGTGCCTTGTCGTGGCTTTACAGCTCACGAGCTGCGAGTCACTGGTTTGGTTTTTTGTGCATTTAATTATTGACAGTGCATTTCATTTTTGTGAAATCTCTTGTTAATAAAATTTTATATACTGAACCATCACTCACCCTCGTGCCAAATCCAACCAGTATGTGTGTGTGTTTGAGGAATAGATGGCTGTGCAGGAATCTTTGTCTTTGTAGTCTCTCTGCCAAGGTGTACATTCAATCTAAGAATAACCTACCAACTGTAGATATTATTGTTAACCCATGAGAGTACATGGTGATGTCTCTCTTGTGAATCCCAACAATTTATTTTATCAACAATGTCCTGCAAACTTAAAAATGTCTGTCACATTTTCCTTGCAATATTGTGCCAAAATTCTCATGCTGCAGAAATAAACAACTAATTATGTCAAAACGATTTGGTTTTGCAAGGGAAGTCACCAGGGTTTTTGGCCCCGTGCTTGGCGGCCATCTAGGGAAACCTACCATACCCACACATTTCTGAAAACTACACCCGGGGGCTTCCAAGGAGGTATGGCTTGCGTGGATCCCCCAACGTTTCCTTATCCAAAATCCCTTGCAAACCTCAATTTTAGCTGAAAGAAATCACCTTTTTCACACATTTTTGTGTGTGAAAGTGTGGCATCACCGGGCTCACACAAATTTCCTACCACCCAGCATTCCCCTAGGTCTCCTGATAAAAATAGTGCCTCACTTGTGTGGCAGGCCCAAATACCCGCGACAGGCAAGTCCCCAAAACATTTTTTGATAGGCAATGTTGATGTTGCCTCAAAACGTTTTGTGCCCTTGCCTGTAGCGGGTACTTGATCCTCCCACACAAGTGAGGCACCATTTTTATCGGGAGACCTAGGGGAACGCTGGGTGGTAGGAAATTTGTGTGAGCCCGGTGATGCCACACTTTCCCACACAAAAATGTGTGAAAAAAGTAATTTTTTTCATCTAAAATTGAGGTTTGCAGGGGATTCTGGGTAAGGAAGCGTTGGGGGATTGACGCAAGCCATACCTCTCTGGAAGCCCACAGTATGTGTTTGGTGGGTTTTCCTAGGTGCCGGCAGAGCTAGGGTTAAAAAACTACAGCTAGGTACTTTGCCAAAAAAGGTTAATTTTTCACTGCGAAATTGAGGTGTGATCACGTTGTGTTTTACGCCGTTTCCTGTCGCAGGCTCTAGGCCGATCCACACAAGTGAGGTACCATTTTTCTCGGGAGACTTTGGGGAATACAGGGTGGGTGAAAATTTGTGGATCCACAGAGATTCCAATACTTTCCACCACAGAAATGTGGGGAAAATCAGTTTTTTATGGCAATTATTTAGGTTTACAAGGGATTCTGGGTAACAGAACCTGGTGGGAGGCAGTCAAGGCACCCCATCCTGGAGTCCCCTGGGTATCTAGTTTTCAAACATGTATAGGTTTGCTATGTTTCCCTAGGTGCCGGCAGAGCTAGGGTTCAAAAACTACAGCTAGGCACTTTGCAGAAAAAGGGTAATTTTTCACTGCGAAATTGAGGTGTGACCACGTTGTGTTTTGCGCCGTTTCCTGATGTAGGACTAGGCCGACCCACACAAGTGAGGTACCATTTTTCTCAGAAGGTCTTGGGGTACACAGGGTGGGTGGAAATTTGTGGATCCCCACAGGTTCCAGAACTTTCCACCACAGAAATGTGGGGAAAATGTGCCCATTTTGACAATTTTTTAGGTTTGCAAGGGATTCTGGGTAACAGAAACTAGTGGGAGGCAGTGAAGTCACCCCATCCTGGATTCCCCTGTGTGTCTAGTTTCATAAATGTATGGGTTTGCTAGATTTCCCTAGGTGCCAGCAGAGCTAGGGTTAAAAAACTACAGCTAGGCACCTTGCCAAAAAAGGGTAATTTTTCACTGCAAAATTTAGGTGTGACCACGTTGTTTTTTGCGCCGTTTACTGTCGCAGGCACTAGGCCGACCCACACAAGAGAGGTACCATTTTTCTCGTAAGACATTGGGGAACGCGAGTTGAGTCGAAAATTGTGGATCCACGCATATTCCAGAACTTTCCACCACAGAAATGTAGGTAAAAGCTATTTTTTTGACAATTTTTTAGGTTTGCAAGGGATTCTGGGTAACAGAACCTGGTGGGAGGCAGTCAAGTCACCCCATTCTGGATTTCCCTGGGTGTCTAGTTTTAAGAAATGTATAGGTTTGCTAGGTTTCTCTTGGTGCCGGCAGAGCTAGGGCTAAAAAAACTACAGCTAGGCACTTTGCCAAAAAGGGTAATTTTTCACTGCAAAATTGAGGTGTGACCACGTTGTGTTTTGCGCCGTTCCCTGTCGCAGGCACTAGGCTGAGAAACACAAGTGAGGTACCATTTTTCTCGTAAGACATTGGGGAACGCTGGGTGGGTGGAAATGTGTGGATCCACGCAGATTCCAATACTTTCCACCACAGAATTGTGGGGAAAATCTGGTTTTATTGGCAATTATTTATGTTTACAAGGGATTCTGGGTAACAGAACCTGGTGGGAGGCAGTCAAGGCACCTCATCCTGGATTCCCCTGGGTGTCTAGTTTTCAAAAATGTATATGTTTGCTATGTTTTCCTAGGTGCCGGCAGAGCTAGGGTTAAAAAACTACAGCTAGGCCCTTTGCAGAAAAAGGGTCATTTTTCACTGCGAAATTGAGGTGTGACCACGTTAGATTTGGGCCGTTTCCTGTCGCGGGCACTAGGCCGACCCACACAAGTGAGGTACCATTTTTCTCAGAAGACCTTGGGGAACACAGTCTGGGTGGACATTTGTGGATCCCCACAGGTTCCAGAAATTTCCACCACAGAAATGTGGGGAAAATGTGGTTATTTTGACAATTTTTTAGGTTTGCAAGGGATTCTGGGTAACAGAACCTAGTGGGAGGCAGTCAAGTCACTCCATCCTGGTTTCCCCTGTGTGTCTATTTTCATAAATGTATAGGTTTGCTAGGTTTGCCTAGGTGCCAGCAGAGCTAGGGTTAAAAAACTACAGCTAGGCACTTTGACAAAAAAGGGTAATTTTTCACTGCAAAATTGAGGTGTGACCACGTTGCTTTTTGCGCCATTTACTGTCACAGGCACTAGGTCAAACCACACAAGTGAGGTACCATTTTTCTCGTAAGACATTGGGGAACGCGAGTTGAGTTGAAAATTGTGGATCCACGCAGATTCCAGAACTTTCCACCACAGAAATGTGGGTAAAAGCTATTTTTTGGACAATTTTTTAGGTTTGCAAGGGATTCTGGGTAAAAGAACCTGGTGGGAGGCAGTCAAGTTACCCCATTCTGGATTTCCCTGGGTGTCTAGTTTTCAAAAATGTATAGATTTGCTAAGTTTCTCTAGGACTAAAAAACTACAGCTAGGCACTTTGCCAAAAGGGGTAATTTTTCACTGCGAAATTGAGGTGTGACCACGTTGCGTTTTGCGCCGTTCCATGTCGCAGGCACTAGGCTGACAAACACAAGTGAGGTACCATTTTTCCACGCAGATTCTAGAACTTTCCACCACAGAAATGTGGGAAAAGTGTGGGTTTTTTTTTACAATTTTTTAGGTTTGCAAGGGATTCTGGGTAACAGAACCTGGTGGGAGGCAGTCAAGTCACCCCATCCTGGATTTCCCTGGGTGCCTAGTTTTCAAAAATTTATAGGCTTGCTGTTTCCCTAGGTGCCGGCAGAGCTAGGGTTAAAAAAATACAGCTAGGCACTTTGCCAAAAAAGGGTCAATTTTCACTGAAATATTGAGGTGTGATCACGTTGCGTTTTGCACAGTTTCCTGTCGCAGGCACTAGGCCAAACCAGTACAAAAGGGGGTGGTGGTGGACGGAGCATCTGAATCAATTAAACACCCAGTCAAAAGATCTGGGTTTAATCCATCACCGTTCTTTAGTCCACTCTGCCACCCCAGTTCAGACATGGCTATATGCAAATCAGTCTGACCCTGTGCCTCATGGGAACAGTCCAGCCCGACCTGCCAAGCCATGCCCTCCCTGGACCGGAAACAAGCTTCCGAGGACCGGTTTCTGGCATTCCAGCCGTCTTCAGCCCGGCTTGCTTGAATCCAGTGGCAAAGTGAGCAAGGGACTCACGTCTGAGCATACCCTGCCACACTTATGTCGGCCAAAAGCGGTACAAAAGGGGGTGGTGATGGACGGAGCATCTGAATCAATCAAACACTCACACCCAGTCAAAAGATCTGGGTTTAATCCATCACCGTTCTTTAGCCCACTCTGCCACCCCAGTTCAGACATGGCTATATGCAAATCAGTCTGACCCTGTGCCTCATGGGAACAGTCCAGCCCGAACTGCCAAGCCATGCCTTCCCTGGACAGGAAACAAGCTTCCGAGGACCGGTTTCTAGAATTCCAGCCGTCTTCAGCCCGGCTTATTTGAATCCAGTGGAAAAGTGAGCAAGGGACTCACGTCTGAGCATACCCTGCCACACTTATGGCAGCCAAAAGCGGTACAAAAGGGGGTGGTGATGGACGGAGCATCTGAATCAATCAAACACTCACACCCAGTCAAAAGATCTGGGTTTAATCCATCACCGTTCTTTAGCCCACTCTGCCACCCCAGTTCAGACATGGCTATATGCAAATCAGTCTGACCCTGTGCCTCATGGGAACAGTCCAGCCCGAACTGCCAAGCCATGCCTTCCCTGGACCGGAAACAAGCTTAGGAGGACCGGTTTCTGGCATTCCAGCCGTCTTCAGCCCGGCTTGCTTGAATCCAGTGGCAAAGTGAGCAAGGGACTCACGTCTGAGCATACCCTGCCAGATTTATGGCGGCCAAAGCGGTACAGAAGGGGGTGGTGATGGACGGAGCATCTGAATCAATCAAACACTCACACCCAGTCAAAAGATCTGGGTTTAATCCATCACCGTTCTTTAGCCCACTCTGCCACCCCAGTTCAGACATGGCTATATGCAAATCAGTCTGACCCTGTGCCTCATGGGAACAGTCCAGCCCGAACTGCCAAGCCATGCCTTCCCTGGACAGGAAACAAGCTTCCGAGGACCGGTTTCTGGCATTCCAGCCGTCTTCAGCCCGGCTTATTTGAATCCAGTGGCAAAGTGAGCAAGGGACTCACGTCTGAGCATACCCTACCACACTTATGGCGGCCAAAAGCGGTACAAAAGGGGGTGGTGATGGACGGAGCATCTGAATCAATCAAACACTTACACCCAGTCAAAAGATCTGGGTTTAATCCATCACCGTTCTTTAGCCCACTCTGCCACCCCAGTTCAGACATGGCTATATGCAAATCAGTCTGACCCTGTGCCTCATGGGAACAGTCCAGCCCGAACTGCCAAGCCATGCCTTCCCTGGACCGGAAACGAGCTTACGAGGACCGGTTTCCTGAATTCCAGCCGTCTTCAGCCCGGCTTGCTTGAATCCAGTGGCAAAGTGAGCAAGGGACTCACGTCTGAGCATACCCTGCCAGATTTATGGCGGCCAAAAGCGGTACAGAAGGGGTGGTGATGGACGGAGCATCTGAATCAATCAAACACTCACACCCAGTCAAAAGATCTGGGTTTAATCCATCACCGTTCTTTAGCCCACTCTGCCACCCCAGTTCAGACGTGGCTATATGCAAATCAGTCTGACCCTGTGCCTCATGGGAACAGTCCAGCCCGAACTGCCAAGCCATGCCTTCCCTGGACCGGAAACAAGCTTACGAGGACCGGTTTCTGGCATTCCAGCCGTCTTCAGCCCGGCTTGCTTGAATCCAGTGGCAAAGTGAGCAAGGGACTCACGTCTGAGCATACCCTGCCAGATTTATGGCGGCCAAAAGCGGTACAAAAGGGGTTGGTGATGGACGGAGCATCTGAATCAATCAAACACTCACACCCAGTCAAAAGATCTGGGTTTAATCCATCACCGTTCTTTAGCCCACTCTGCCAGCCCAGTTCAGACATGGCTAAATGCAAATCAGTCTGACCCTGTGCCTCATGGGAACAGTCCAGCCCGAACTGCCAAGCCATGCCTTCCCTGGACCGGAAACAGGCTTCCGAGGACCGGTTTCTAGCATTCCAGCCGTCTTCAGCCCGGCTTGCTTGAATCCAGTGGCAAAGTGAGCAAGGGACTCACGTCTGAGCATACCCTGCCACACTTAAGTCGGCCAAAAGCGGTACAAAAGGGGGTGGTGATGGACGGAGCATCTGAATCAATCAAACACTCACACCCAGTCAAAAGATCTGGGTTTAATCCATCACCGTTCTTTAGCCCACTCTGCCACCCCAGTTCAGACATGGCTATATGCAAATCAGTCTGACCCTGTGCCTCATGGGAACAGTCCAGCCCGTACTGCCAAGCCATGCCTTCCCTGGACCGGAAACAAGCTTCCGAGGACCGGTTTCTGGCATTCCAGCCGTCTTCAGCCCGGCTTATTTGAATCCAGTGGCAAAGTGAGCAAGGGACTCACGTCTGAGCATACCCTGCCACACTTATGGCGGCCAAAAGCGGTACAAAATGGGGTGGTGATGGACGGAGCATCTGAATCAATCAAACACTCACACCCAGTCAAAAGATCTGGGTTTAATCCATCACAGTTCTTTAGCCCACTCTGCCACCCCAGTTCAGACATGGCTATATGCAAATCAGTCTGACCCTGTGCCTCATGGGAACAGTCCAGCCCGAACTGCCAAGCCATGCCTTCCCTGGACAGGAAACAAGCTTCCGAGGACCGGTTTCTGGCATTCCAGCTGTCTTCAGCCCGGCTTATTTGAATCCAGTGGCAAAGTGAGCAAGGGACTCACGTCTGAGCATACCCTGCCACACTTATGGCGGCCAAAAGCGGTACAAAAGGGGGTGGTGATGGACGGAGCATCTGAATCAATCAAACACTCACACCCAGTCAAAAGATCTGGGTTTAATCCATCACCGTTCTTTAGCCCACTCTGCCACCCCAGTTCAGACATGGCTATATGCAAATCAGTCTGACCCTGTGCCTCATGGGAACAGTCCAGCCCGTACTGCCAAGCCATGCCTTCCCTGGACCGGAAACAAGCTTCCGAGGACCGGTTTCTGGCATTTCAGCCGTCTTCAGCCCGGCTTGCTTGAATCCAGTGGCAAAGTGAGCAAGGGACTCACGTCTGAGCAGACCCTGCCACACTTATGGCGGCCAAAAGCGGTACAAAAGGGGGTGGTGATGGACGGAGCATCTGAATCAATCAAACACTTCCACCAGTCAAAACATCTGGGTTTAATCCATCACCGTTCTTTAGCCCACTCTGCCACCCCAGTTCAGACATGGCTATATGCAAATCAGTCTGACCCTGTGCCTCATGGGAACAGTCCAGCCCGAACTGCCAAGCCATGCCTTCCCTGGACAGGAAACAAGCTTCTGAGGACCGGTTTCTGGCATTCCAGCCGTCTTCAGCCCGGCTTATTTGATTCCAGTGGCAAAGTGAGCAAGGGACTCACGTCTGAGCATACCCTGCCACACTTATGGCGGCCAAAAGCGGTACAAAAGGGGGTGGTGATGGACGGAGCATCTGAATCAATCAAACACTCACACCCAGTCAAAAGATCTGGGTTTAATCCATCACCGTTCTTTAGCCCACTCTGCCACCCCAGTTCAGACATGGCTATATGCAAATCAGTCTGACCCTGTGCCTCATGGGAACAGTCCAGCCCGAACTGCCAAGCCATGCCTTCCCTGGACTGGAAACAAGCTTACGAGGACCGGTTTCTGGCATTCCAGCCGTCTTCAGCCCGGCTTGCTTGAATCCAGTGGCAAAGTGAGCAAGGGACTCACGTCTGAGCATACCCTGCCAGATTTATGGCGGCCAAAGCGGTACAGAAGGGGGTGGTGATGGACGGAGCATCTGAATCAATCAAACACTCACACCCAGTCAAAAGATCTGGGTTTAATCCATCACAGTTCTTTAGCCCACTCTGCCACCCCAGTTCAGACATGGCTATATGCAAATCAGTCTGACCCTGTGCCTCATGGGAACAGTCCAGCCCGAACTGCCAAGCCATGCCTTCCCTGGACAGGAAACAAGCTTCCGAGGACCGGTTTCTGGCATTCCAGCCGTCTTCAGCCCGGCTTATTTGAATCCAGTGGCAAAGTGAGCAAGGGACTCACGTCTGAGCATACCCTGCCACACTTATGGCGGCCAAAAGCGGTACAAAAGGGGGTGGTGATGGACGGAGCATCTGAATCAATCAAACACTCACACCCAGTCAAAAGATCTGGGTTTAATCCATCACAGTTCTTTAGCCCACTCTGCCACCCCAGTTCAGACATGGCTATATGCAAATCAGTCTGACCCTGTGACTCATGGGAACAGTCCAGCCCGAACTGCCAAGCCATGCCTTCCCTGGACAGGAAACAAGCTTCCGAGGACCGGTTTCTGGCATTCCAGCCGTCTTCAGCCCGGCTTATTTGAATCCAGTGGCAAAGTGAGCAAGGGACTCACGTCTGAGCATACCCTGCCACACTTATGGCGGCCAAAAGCGGTACAAAAGGGGGTGGTGATGGACGGAGCATCTGAATCAATCAAACACTCACACCCAGTCAAAAGATCTGGGTTTAATCCATCACCGTTCTTTAGCCCACTCTGCCACCCCAGTTCAGACATGGCTATATGCAAATCAGTCTGACCCTGTGCCTCATGGGAACAGTCCAGCCCGTACTGCCAAGCCATGCCTTCCCTGGACCGGAAACAAGCTTCCGAGGACCGGTTTCTGGCATTTCAGCCGTCTTCAGCCCGGCTTGCTTGAATCCAGTGGCAAAGTGAGCAAGGGACTCACGTCTGAGCAGACCCTGCCACACTTATGGCGGCCAAAAGCGGTACAAAAGGGGGTGGTGATGGACGGAGCATCTGAATCAATCAAACACTTCCACCAGTCAAAACATCTGGGTTTAATCCATCACCGTTCTTTAGCCCACTCTGCCACCCCAGTTCAGACATGGCTATATGCAAATCAGTCTGACCCTGTGCCTCATGGGAACAGTCCAGCCCGAACTGCCAAGCCATGCCTTCCCTGGACAGGAAACAAGCTTCTGAGGACCGGTTTCTGGCATTCCAGCCGTCTTCAGCCCGGCTTATTTGATTCCAGTGGCAAAGTGAGCAAGGGACTCACGTCTGAGCATACCCTGCCACACTTATGGTGGCCAAAAGCGGTACAAAAGGGGGTGGTGATGGACGGAGCATCTGAATCAATCAAACACTCACACCCAGTCAAAAGATCTGGGTTTAATCCATCACCGTTCTTTAGCCCACTCTGCCACCCCAGTTCAGACATGGCTATATGCAAATCAGTCTGACCCTGTGCCTCATGGGAACAGTCCAGCCCGAACTGCCAAGCCATGCCTTCCCTGGACTGGAAACAAGCTTACGAGGACCGGTTTCTGGCATTCCAGCCGTCTTCAGCCCGGCTTGCTTGAATCCAGTGGCAAAGTGAGCAAGGGACTCACGTCTGAGCATACCCTGCCAGATTTATGGCGGCCAAAGCGGTACAGAAGGGGGTGGTGATGGACGGAGCATCTGAATCAATCAAACACTCACACCCAGTCAAAAGATCTGGGTTTAATCCATCACAGTTCTTTAGCCCACTCTGCCACCCCAGTTCAGACATGGCTATATGCAAATCAGTCTGACCCTGTGCCTCATGGGAATAGTCCAGCCCGAACTGCCAAGCCATGCCTTCCCTGGACAGGAAACAAGCTTCCGAGGACCGGTTTCTGGCATTCCAGCCGTCTTCAGCCCGGCTTATTTGAATCCAGTGGCAAAGTGAGCAAGGGACTCACGTCTGAGCATACCCTGCCACACTTATGGCGGCCAAAAGCGGTACAAAAGGGGGTGGTGATGGACGGAGCATCTGAATCAATCAAACACTCACACCCAGTCAAAAGATCTGGGTTTAATCCATCACCGTTCTTTGGCCCACTCTGCCACCCCAGTTCAGACATGGCTATATGCAAATCAGTCTGACCCTGTGCCTCATGGGAACAGTCCAGCCCGAACTGCCAAGCCATGCCTTCCCTGGACCGGAAACAAGCTTACGAGGACCGGTTTCTGGCATTCCAGCCGTCTTCAGCCCGGCTTGCTTGAATCCAGTGGCAAAGTGAGAAAGGGACTCACGTCTGAGCATACCCTGCCAGATTTATGGCGGCCAAAAGCGGTACAGAAGGGGGTGGTGATGGACGGAGCATCTGAATCAATCAAACACTCACACCCAGTCAAAAGATCTGGGTTTAATCCATCACCGTTCTTTAGCCCACTCTGCCACCCCAGTTCAGACGTGGCTATATGCAAATCAGTCTGACCCTGTGCCTCATGGGAACAGTCCAGCCCGAACTGCCAAGCCATGCCTTCCCTGGACCGGAAACAAGCTTACGAGGACCGGTTTCTGGCATTCCAGCCGTCTTCAGCCCGGCTTGCTTGAATCCAGTGGCAAAGTAAGCAAGGGACTCACGTCTGAGCATACCCTGCCAGATTTATGGCGGCCAAAAGCGGTACAAAAGGGGTTGGTGATGGACGGAGCATCTGAATCAATCAAACACTCACACCCAGTCAAAAGATCTGGGTTTAATCCATCACCGTTCTTTAGCCCACTCTGCCACCCCAGTTCAGACATGGCTATATGCAAATCAGTCTGACCCTGTGCCTCATGGGAACAGTCCAGCCTGAACTGCCAAGCCATGCCTTCCCTGGACCGGAAACAGGCTTCCGAGGACCGGTTTCTGGCATTCCAGCCGTCTTCAGCCCAGCTTGCTTGAATCCAGTGGCAAAGTGAGCAAGGGAATCACGTCTGAGCATACCCTGCCACACTTTTGGCGGCCAAAAGCGGTACAAAAGGGGGTGGTGATGGACGGAGCATCTGAATCAATCAAACACTCACACCCAGTCAAAAGATCTGGGCTTAATCCATCACCGTTCTTTAGCCCACTCTGCCACCCCAGTTCAGACGTGGCTATATGCAAATCAGTCTGACCCTGTGCCTCATGGGAACAGTCCAGCCCGAACTGCCAAGCCATGCCTTCCCTGGACCAGAAACAAGCTTCCGAGAACCGGTTTCTGGCATTCCAGCCGTCTTCAGCCCGGCCTGCTTGAATCCAGTGGCAAAGTGAGCAAGGGACTCACGTCTGAGCATACCCTGCCACACTTATGGTGGCCAAAAGCGGTACAAAAGGGGGTCGTGATGGACGGAGCATCTGAATCAATCAAACGCTCACACCCAGTCAAAAGATCTGGGTTTAATCCATCGTGTTCTTTAGCCCACTCTGCCAACCCAGTTCAGACATGGCTATATGCAAATCAGTCTGACCCTGTGCCTCATGGGAACAGTCCAGCCCGAACTGCCAAGCCATGCCTTCCCTGGACCAGAAACAAGCTTCCGAGGACCGGTTTCTGGCATTCCAGCCGTCTTCAGCCCGGCTTGCTTGAATCCAGTGGCAAAGTGAGCAAGGGACTCACGTCTGAGCAGACCCTGCCACACTTATGGCGGCCAAAAGCGGTACAAAAGGGGTTGGTGATGGACGGAGCATCTGAATCAATCAAACACTTACACCCAGTCAAAACATCTGGGTTTAATCCATCACCGTTCTTTAGCCCACTCTGCCACCCCAGTTCAGACATGGCTATATGCAAATCAGTCTGACCCTGTGCCTCATGGGAACAGTCCAGCCCGAACTGCCAAGCCATGCCTTCCCTGGACAGGAAACAAGCTTCCGAGGACCGGTTTCTGGCATTCCAGCCGTCTTCAGCCCGGCTTATTTGAATCCAGTGGCAAAGTGAGCAAGGGACTCACGTCTGAGCATACCCTGCCACACTTATGGCGGCCAAAAGCGGTACAAAAGGGGGTGGTGATGGACGGAGCATCTGAATCAATCAAACACTCACACCCAGTCAAAAGATCTGGGTTTAATCCATCACCGTTCTTTAGCCCACTCTGCCACCCCAGTTCAGACATGGCTATATGCAAATCAGTCTGACCCTGTGCCTCATGGGAACAGTCCAGCCCGAACTGCCAAGCCATGCCTTCCCTGGACAGGAAACAAGCTTCCGAGGACCGGTTTCTGGCATTCCAGCCGTCTTCAGCCCGGCTTATTTGAATCCAGTGGCAAAGTGAGCAAGGGACTCACGTCTGAGCATACCCTGCCACACTTATGGCGGCCAAAAGCGGTACAAAAGGGGGTGGTGATGGACGGAGCATCTGAATCAATCAAACACTCACACCCAGTCAAAAGATCTGGGTTTAATCCATCACCGTTCTTTAGCCCACTCTGCCACCCCAGTTCAGACATGGCTATATGCAAATCAGTCTGACCCTGTGCCTCATGGGAACAGTCCAGCCCGTACTGCCAAGCCATGCCTTCCCTGGACCGGAAACAAGCTTCCGAGGACCGGTTTCTGGCATTTCAGCCGTCTTCAGCCCGGCTTGCTTGAATCCAGTGGCAAAGTGAGCAAGGGACTCACGTCTGAGCAGACCCTGCCACACTTATGGCGGCCAAAAGCGGTACAAAAGGGGGTGGTGATGGACGGAGCATCTGAATCAATCAAACACTCACACCCAGTCAAAAGATCTGGGTTTAATCCATCACCGTTCTTTAGCCCACTCTGCCACCCCAGTTCAGACATGGCTATATGCAAATCAGTCTGACCCTGTGCCTCATGGGAACAGTCCAGCCCGAACTGCCAAGCCATGCCTTCCCTGGACTGGAAACAAGCTTACGAGGACCGGTTTCTGGCATTCCAGCCGTCTTCAGCCCGGCTTGCTTGAATCCAGTGGCAAAGTGAGCAAGGGACTCACGTCTGAGCATACCCTGCCAGATTTATGGCGGCCAAAGCGGTACAGAAGGGGGTGGTGATGGACGGAGCATCTGAATCAATCAAACACTCACACCCAGTCAAAAGATCTGGGTTCAATCCATCACAGTTCTTTAGCCCACTCTGCCACCCCAGTTCAGACATGGCTATATGCAAATCAGTCTGACCCTGTGCCTCATGGGAACAGTCCAGCCCGAACTGCCAAGCCATGCCTTCCCTGGACAGGAAACAAGCTTCCGAGGACCGGTTTCTGGCATTCCAGCCGTCTTCAGCCCGGCTTATTTGAATCCAGTGGCAAAGTGAGCAAGGGACTCACGTCTGAGCATACCCTGCCACACTTATGGCGGCCAAAAGCGGTACAAAAGGGGGTGGTGATGGACGGAGCATCTGAATCAATCAAACACTCACACCCAGTCAAAAGATCTGGGTTTAATCCATCACCGTTCTTTAGCCCACTCTGCCACCCCAGTTCAGACATGGCTATATGCAAATCAGTCTGACCCTGTGCCTCATGGGAACAGTCCAGCCCGAACTGCCAAGCCATGCCTTCCCTGGACCGGAAACAAGCTTACGAGGACCGGTTTCTGGCATTCCAGCCGTCTTCAGCCCGGCTTGCTTGAATCCAGTGGCAAAGTGAGAAAGGGACTCACGTCTGAGCATACCCTGCCAGATTTATGGCGGCCAAAAGCGGTACAGAAGGGGGTGGTGATGGACGGAGCATCTGAATCAATCAAACACTCACACCCAGTCAAAAGATCTGGGTTTAATCCATCACCTTTCTTTAGCCCACTCTGCCACCCCAGTTCAGACGTGGCTATATGCAAATCAGTCTGACCCTGTGCCTCATGGGAACAGTCCAGCCCGAACTGCCAAGCCATGCCTTCCCTGGACCGGAAACAAGCTTACGAGGACCGGTTTCTGGCATTCCAGCCGTCTTCAGCCCGGCTTGCTTGAATCCAGTGGCAAAGTGAGCAAGGGGCTCACGTCTGAGCATACCCTGCCAGATTTATGGCGGCCAAAAGCGGTACAAAAGGGGTTGGTGATGGACGGAGCATCTGAATCAATCAAACACTCACACCCAGTCAAAAGATCTGGGTTTAATCCATCACCGTTCTTTAGCCCACTCTGCCACCCCAGTTCAGACATGGCTATATGCAAATCAGTCTGACCCTGTGCCTCATGGGAACAGTCCAGCCCGAACTGCCAAGCCATGCCTTCCCTGGACCGGAAACAGGCTTCCGAGGACCGGGTTCTGGCATTCCAGCCGTCTTCAGCCCGGCTTGCTTGAATCCAGTGGCAAAGTGAGCAAGGGACTCACGTCTGAGCATACCCTGCCACACTTATGGCGGCCAAAAGCGGTACAAAATGGGGTGGTGATGGACGGAGCATCTGAATCAATCAAACACTCACACCCAGTCAAAAGATCTGGGCTTAATCCATCACCGTTCTTTAGCCCACTCTGCCACCCCAGTTCAGACGTGGCTATATGCAAATCAGTCTGACCCTGTGCCTCATGGGAACAGTCCAGCCCGAACTGCCAAGCCATGCCTTCCCTGGACCAGAAACAAGCTTCCGAGGACCGGTTTCTGGTATTCCAGCCGTCTTCAGCCCGGCCTGCTTGAATCCAGTGGCAAAGTGAGCAAGGGACTCACGTCTGAGCATACCCTGCCACACTTATGGCGGCCAAAAGCGGTACAAAAGGGGGTCGTGATGGACGGAGCATCTGAATCAATCAAACGCTCACACCCAGTCAAAAGATCTGGGTTTAATCCATCGTGTTCTTTAGCCCACTCTGCCAACCCAGTTCAGACATGGCTATATGCAAATCAGTCTGACCCTGTGCCTCATGGGAACAGTCCAGCCCGAACTGCCAAGCCATGCCTTCCCTGGACCGGAAACAAGCTTCCGAGTACCGGTTTCTGGCATTCCAGCCGTCTTCAGCCCGGGTTGCTTGAATCCAGTGGCAAAGTGAGCAAGGGACTCACGTCTGAGCATACCCAGCCACAATAATGGCGGCCAAAAGCGGTACAAAAGGGGGTAGTGATGGACGGAGCATCTGAATCAATCAAACACTCACACCCAGTCAAAAGATCTGGGTTTAATCCATCATCGTTCTTTAGCCCACTCTACCACCCCAGTTCAGACATGGCTATATGCAAATCAGTCTGACCCTGTGCCTCATGGGAACAGTCCAGCCCGAACTGCCAAGCCATGCCTTCCCTGGACCGGAAACAAGCTTCCGAGGACCGGTTTCTGGCATTCCAGCCGTCTTCAGCCCGGGTTGCTTGAATCCAGGGCAAAGTGAGCAAGGGACTCACGTTTGAGCATACCCTGCCACACTAATGGCGGCCAAAAGCGGTACAAAAGGGGGTGTTGATGGACGAAGCATCTGAATCAATCAAACACTCACACCCAGTCAAAAGATCTGGGTTTAATCCATCACCGTTCATTAGCCCACTCTGTCACCCCAGTTCAGACCTGGCTATATGCAAATCAGTCTGACCCTGTGCCTCATGGGAACAGTCCAGCCCGAACTGCCAAGCCATGCCTTCCCTGGACCAGAAACAAGCTTACGAGGACCGGTTTCTGGCATGCCAGCCGTCTTCAGCCCGGCTTGCTTGAATCCAGTGGCAAAGTGAGCAAGGGACTCACATCTGAGCATACCCTGCCACAATAATGGCGGCCAAAAGCGGTACAAAAGGGGGTGGTGATGGACGGAGCATCTGAATCAATCAAACACTCACACCCAGTCAAAAGATCTGGGTTTAATCCATCATCGTTCTTTAGCCCACTCTACCACCCCAGTTCAGACATGGCTATATGCAAATCAGTCTGACCCTGTGCCTCATGGGAACAGTCCAGCCCGAACTGCCAAGCCATGCCTGCCAAGCCATGCCTTCCCTGGACCGGAAACAAGCTTCCGAGGACTGTTTTCTGGCATTCCAGCCGTCTTCAGCCCGGCTTGCTTGAATCCAGTGGCAAAGTGAGCAAGGGACTCACGTCTGAGCATACCCTGCCACACTTATGGCGGCCAAAAGCGGTACAAAAGGGGGCGGTGATGGACCGAGCATCTGAATCAATCAAACACTCACACCCAGTCAAAAGATCTGGGTTTAATCCATCACCGTTCTTTAGCCCACTCTGCCACCCCAGTTCATACATGGGTATATGCAAATCAGTCTGACCCTGTGCCTCATGGGAACAGACCAGCCTGAATTGCCAAGCCATGCCTTCCCTGGACCGGAAACAAGCTACCACGGACCGGTTTCTGGCATTCCAGCCGTCTTCAGCCCGGCTTGCTTGAATCCAGTGGCAAAGTGAGCAAGGGACTCACGTCTGAGCATACCCTGCCACACTTATGGCGGCCAAAAGCGGTACAAAAGGGGCTGGTGATGGACGGAGCATCTGAATCAATCAAACACTCACACCCAGTCAAAAGATCTGGGTTTAATCCATCACCGTTCTTTAGCCCACTCTGCCACCCCAGTTCAGACATGGCTATATGCAAATCAGTCTGACCCTGTGCCTCATGGGAACAGTCCAGCCCGAACGGCCAAGCCATGCCTTCCCTGGACCGGAAACAAGCTTCCGAGGACCGGTTTCTGGCATTCCAGCCATCTTCAGCCCGGCTTGCTTGAATCCAGTGGCAAAGTGAGCAAGGGACTCACGTCTGAGCATACCCTGTCACACTTATGGCGCCCAAAAGGGGTACAAAAGGGGGTGGTGATGGACGGAGCATCTGAATCAATCAAACGCTCACACCCAGTCAAAAGATCTGGGTCTAAACCATCACCGTTCTTTAGCCCACTCTGACACCCCAGTTCAGACATGGCTATATGCAAATCAGTCTGACCCTGTGCCTCATGGGAACAGTCCAGCCCGAACTGCCAAGCCATGCCTTCCCTGGACCAGAAACAAGCTTCTGAGGACCGATTTCTTGCATTCCAGCCGTCTTCAGCCCGGCTTGCTTGAATCCAGTGGCAAAGTGAGCAAGGGAGTCACGTCTGAGCATACCCTGCCACACTTATGGCGGCCAAAAGCGGTACAAAAGGGGGTGGTGATGGACGGAGTATTTGATTCAATCAAACACTCACGCCCAGTCAAAAGATCTGGGTTTAATCCATCAGCGTTCTTTAGCCCACTCTGCCACCCCAGTTCAGACATGGCTATGTGCAAATCAGTTTGACCCTGTGCCTCATGGGAACAGTCCAGCCCGACCTGCCAAGCCATGCCTTCCCTGGACCGGAAACAAGCTTCCGAGGACCGGTTTCTGGCATTCCAGCCGTCTTCAGCCCGGCTTTCTTGAATCCAGAGGCAAAGTGAGCAAGGGACTCACGTCTGAGCATACCCTACCACACTTATGGCGACCAAAAGCGGTACAAAAGGGGATGTGATGGACGGAGCATCTGAATCAATCAAACGCTCACACCCAGTCAAAAGTTCTGGGTTTAATCCATCGTGTTCTTTAGCCCACTCTGCCAACCCAGTTCAGACATGGCTATATGCAAATCAGTCTGACCCTGTGCCTCATGGGAACAGTCCAGTCCGAACTGCCAAGCCAAGCCTTCCCTGGACCGGAAACAAGCTTCCGAGGACCGGTTTCTGTCATTCCAGCCGTCTTCAGCCCGGGTTGCTTGAATCCAGTGGCAAAGTGAGCAAGGGACTCACGTCTGAGCATACCCTGCCACAATAATGGCGGCCAAAAGCGGTACAAAACGGGGTGGTGATGGACGGAGCATCTGAATCAATCAAACACTCACACCCAGTCAAAAGATCTGGGTTTAATCCATCATCGTTCTTTAGCCCACTCTGCCACCCCAGTTCAGACATGGCTATATGCAAATCAGTCTGACCCTGTGCCTCATGGGAACAGTCCAGCCCGAACTGCCAAGCCATGCCTTCCCTGGACCGGAAACAAGCTTACGAGGACCGGTTTCCTGAATTCCAGCCGTCTTCAGCCCGGCTTGCTTGAATCCAGTGGCAAAGTGAGCAAGGGACTCACGTCTGAGCATACCCTGCCAGATTTATGGCGGCCAAAAGCGGTACAGAAGGGGGTGGTGATGGACGGAGCATCTGAATCAATCAAACACTCACACCCAGTCAAAAGATCTGGGTTTAATCCATCACCGTTCTTTAGCCCACTCTGCCACCCCAGTTCAGACGTGGCTATATGCAAATCAGTCTGACCCTGTGCCTCATGGGAACAGTCCAGCCCGAACTGCCAAGCCATGCCTTCCCTGGACCGGAAACAAGCTTACGAGGACCGGTTTCTGGCATTCCAGCCGTCTTCAGCCCGGCTTGCTTGAATCCAGTGGCAAAGTGAGCAAGGGACTCACGTCTGAGCATACCCTGCCAGATTTATGGCGGCCAAAAGCGGTACAAAAGGGGTTGGTGATGGACGGAGCATCTGAATCAATCAAACACTCACACCCAGTCAAAAGATCTGGGTTTAATCCATCACCGTTCTTTAGCCCACTCTGCCAGCCCAGTTCAGACATGGCTATATGCAAATCAGTCTGACCCTGTGCCTCATGGGAACAGTCCAGCCCGAACTGCCAAGCCATGCCTTCCCTGGACCGGAAACAGGCTTCCAAGGACCGGTTTCTGGCATTCCAGCCGTCTTCAGCCCGGCTTGCTTGAATCCAGTGGCAAAGTGAGCAAGGGACTCACGTCTGAGCATACCCTGCCACACTTATGGCGGCCAAAAGCGGTACAAAATGGGGTGGTGATGGACGGAGCATCTGAATCAATCAAACACTCACACCCAGTCAAAAGATCTGGGCTTAATCCATCACCGTTCTTTAGCCCACTCTGCCACCCCAGTTCAGACGTGGCTATATGCAAATCAGTCTGACCCTATGCCTCATGGGAACAGTCCAGCCCGAACTGCCAAGCCATGCCTTCCCTGGACCGGAAAAAAGCTTCCGAGGACCGGTTTCTGGCATTCCAGCCGTCTTCAGCCCGGCTTGCTTGAATCCAGTGGCAAAGTGAGCAAGGGACTCACGTCTGAGCATACCCTGCCACACTTATGTCGGCCAAAAGCGGTACAAAAGGGGGTGGTGATGGACGGAGCATCTGAATCAATCAAACACTCACACCCAGTCAAAAGATCTGGGTTTAATCCATCACCGTTCTTTAGCCCACTCTGCCACCCCAGTTCAGACATGGCTATATGCAAATTAGTCTGACCCTGTGCCTCATGGGAACAGTCCAGCCCGTACTGCCAAGCCATGCCTTCCCTGGGCCGGAAACAAGCTTCCGAGGACCGGTTTCTGGCATTTCAGCCGTCTTCAGCCCGGCTTGCTTGAATCCAGTGGCAAAGTGAGCAAGGGACTCACGTCTGAGCATACCCTGCCACACTTATGGCGGCCAAAAGCGGTACAAAAGGGGGTGGTGATGGACGGAGCATCTGAATCAATCAAACACTTACACCCAGTCAAAACATCTGGGTTTAATCCATCACCGTTCTTTAGCCCACTCTGCCACCCCAGTTCAGACATGGCTATATGCAAATCAGTCTGACCCTGTGCCTCATGGGAACAGTCCAGCCCGAACTGCCAAGCCATGCCTTCCCTGGACAGGAAACAAGCTTCCGAGGACCGGTTTCTGGCATTCCAGTCGTCTTCAGCCCGGCTTATTTGAATCCAGTGGCAAAGTGAGCAAGGGACTCACGTCTGAGCATACCCTGCCACACTTATGGCGGCCAAAAGCGGTACAAAAGGGGGTGGTGATGGACGGAGCATCTGAATCAATCAAACACTCACACCCAGTCAAAAGATCTGGGTTTAATCCATCACAGTTCTTTAGCCCACTCTGCCACCCCAGTTCAGACATGGCTATATGCAAATCAGTCTGACCCTGTGCCTCATGGGAACAGTCCAGCCCGAACTGCCAAGCCATGCCTTCCCTGGACCGGAAACAAGCTTACGAGGACCGGTTTCTGGCATTCCAGCCGTCTTCAGCCCGGCTTGCTTGAATCCAGTGGCAAAGTGAGAAAGGGACTCATGTCTGAGCATACCCTGCCAGATTTATGGCGGCCAAAAGCGGTACAGAAGGGGGTGGTGATGGACGGAGCATCTAAATCAATCAAACACTCACACCCAGTCAAAAGATCTGGGTTTAATCCATCACCGTTCTTTAGCCCACTCTGCCACCCCAGTTCAGACGTGGCTATATGCAAATCAGTCTGACCCTGTGCCTCATGGGAACAGTCCAGCCCGAACTGCCAAGCCATGCCTACCCTGGATCGGAAACAAGCTTACGAGGACCGGTTTCTGGCATTCCAGCCGTCTTCAGCCCGGCTTGCTTGAATCCAGTGGCAAAGTGAGCAAGGGACTCACGTCTGAGCATACCCTGCCAGATTTATGGCGGCCAAAAGCGGTACAAAAGGGGTTGGTGATGGACGGAGCATCTGAATCAATCAAACACTCACACCCAGTCAAAAGATCTGGGTTTAATCCATCACCGTTCTTTAGCCCACTCTGCCACCCCAGTTCAGACATGGCTATATGCAAATCAGTCTGACCCTGTGCCTCATGGGAACAGTCCAGCCCGAACTGCCAAGCCATGCCTTCCCTGGACCGGAAACAGGCTTCCGAGGACTGGTTTCTGGCATTCCAGCCGTCTTCAGCCCGGATTGCTTGAATCCAGTGGCAAAGTGAGCAAGGGACTCACGTCTGAGCATACCCTGCCACACTTATGGCGGCCAAAAGCGGTACAAAAGGGGGTGGTGATGGACGGAGTATCTGAATCAATCAAACACTCACACCCAGTCAAAAGATCTGGGCTTAATCCATCACCGTTCTTTAGCCCACTCTGCCACCCCAGTTCAGACGTGGCTATATGCAAATCAGTCTGACCCTGTGCCTCATGGGAACAGTCCAGCCCGAACTGCCAAGCCATGCCTTCCCTGGACCAGAAACAAGCTTTCGAGGACCGGTTTCTGGCATTCCAGCCGTCTTCAGCCCGGGTTGCTTGAATCCAGTGGCAAAGTGAGCAAGGGACTCACGTCTGAGCATACCCTGCCACACTTATGGCGGCCAAAAGCGGTACAAAAGGGGGTGGTGATGGACGGAGCATCTGAATCAATCAAACACTCACACCCAGTCAAAAGATCTGGGTTTAATCCATCACCGTTCTTTAGCCCACTCTGCCACCCCAGTTCAGACATGGCTATATGCAAATCAGTCTGACCCTGTGCCTCATGGGAACAGTCCAGCCCGAACTGCCAAGCCATGTCTTCCCTGGACTGGAAACAAGCTTACGAGGACCGGTTTCTGGCATTCCAGCCGTCTTCAGCCCGGCTTGCTTGAATCCAGTGGCAAAGTGAGCAAGGGACTCACGTCTGAGCATACCCTGCCAGATTTATGGCGGCCAAAGCGGTACAGAAGGGGGTGGTGATGGACGGAGCATCTGAATCAATCAAACACTCACACCCAGTCAAAAGATCTGGGTTCAATCCATCACAGTTCTTTAGCCCACTCTGCCACCCCAGTTCAGACATGGCTATATGCAAATCAGTCTGACCCTGTGCCTCATGGGAACAGTCCAGCCCGAACTGCCAAGCCATGCCTTCCCTGGACAGGAAACAAGCTTCCGAGGACCGGTTTCTGGCATTCCAGCCGTCTTCAGCCCGGCTTATTTGAATCCAGTGGCAAAGTGAGCAAGGGACTCACGTCTGAGCATACCCTGCCACACTTATGGCGGCCAAAAGCGGTACAAAAGGGGGTGGTGATGGACGGAGCATCTGAATCAATCAAACACTCACACCCAGTCAAAAGATCTGGGTTTAATCCATCACCGTTCTTTAGCCCACTCTGCCACCCCAGTTCAGACATGGCTATATGCAAATCAGTCTGACCCTGTGCCTCATGGGAACAGTCCAGCCCGAACTGCCAAGCCATGCCTTCCCTGGACCGGAAACAAGCTTACGAGGACCGGTTTCTGGCATTCCAGCCGTCTTCAGCCCGGCTTGCTTGAATCCAGTGGCAAAGTGAGAAAGGGACTCACGTCTGAGCATACCCTGCCAGATTTATGGCGGCCAAAGCGGTACAGAAGGGGGTGGTGATGGACGGAGCATCTGAATCAATCAAACACTCACACCCAGTCAAAAGATCTGGGTTTAATCCATCACCTTTCTTTAGCCCACTCTGCCACCCCAGTTCAGACATGGCTATATGCAAATCAGTCTGACCCTGTGCCTCATGGGAACAGTCCAGCCCGAACTGCCAAGCCATGCTTTCCCTGGACCGGAAACAGGCTTCCGAGGACCGGGTTCTGGCATTCCAGCCGTCTTCAGCCCGGCTTGCTTGAATCCAGTGGCAAAGTGAGCAAGGGACTCACGTCTGAGCATACCCTGCCACACTTATGGCGGCCAAAAGCGGTACAAAAGGGGGTGGTGATGGATGGAGCATCTGAATCAATCAAACACTCACACCCAGTCAAAAGATCTGGGCTTAATCCATCACCGTTCTTTAGCCCACTCTGCCACCCCAGTTCAGACGTGGCTATATGCAAATCAGTCTGACCCTGTGCCTCATGGGAACAGTCCAGCCCGAACTGCCAAGCCATGCCTTCCCTGGACCAGAAACAAGCTTCCGAGGACCGGTTTCTGGCATTCCAGCCGTCTTCAGCCCGGCCTGCTTGAATCCAGTGGCAAAGTGAGCAAGGGACTCACGTCTGAGCATACCCTGCCACACTTATGGCGGCCAAAAGCGGTACAAAAGGGGGTCGTGATGGACGGAGCATCTGAATCAATCAAAGGCTCACACCCAGTCAAAAGATCTGGGTTTAATCCATCGTGTTCTTTAGCCCACTCTGCCAACCCAGTTCAGACATGGCTATATGCAAATCAGTCTGACCCTGTGCCTCATGGGAACAGTCCAGCCCGAACTGCCAAGCCATGCCTTCCCTGGACCGGAAACAAGCTTCCGAGTACCGGTTTCTGGCATTCCAGCCGTCTTCAGCCCGGGTTGCTTGAATCCAGTGGCAAAGTGAGCAAGGGACTCACGTCTGAGCATACCCAGCCACAATAATGGCGGCCAAAAGCGGTACAAAAGGGGGTGGTGATGGACGGAGCATCTGAATCAATCAAACACTCACACCCAGTCAAAAGATCTGGGTTTAATCCATCATCGTTCTTTAGCCCACTCTACCACCCCAGTTCAGACATGGCTATATGCAAATCAGTCTGACCCTGTGCCTCATGGGAACAGTCCAGCCCGAACTGCCAAGCCATGCCTTCCCTGGACCGGAAACAAGCTTCCGAGGACCGGTTTCTGGCATTCCAGCCGTCTTCAGCCCGGGTTGCTTGAATCCAGTGGCAAAGTGAGCAAGGGACTCACGTTTGAGCATACCCTGCCACACTAATGGCGGCCAAAAGCGGTACAAAAGGGGGTGTTGATGGACGAAGCATCTGAATCAATCAAACACTCACACCCAGTCAAAAGATCTGGGTTTAATCCATCACCGTTCATTAGCCCACTCTGTCACCCCAGTTCAGACCTGGCTATATGCAAATCAGTCTGACCCTGTGCCTCATGGGAACAGTCCAGCCCGAACTGCCAAGCCATGCCTTCCCTGGACCAGAAACAAGCTTACGAGGACCGGTTTCTGGCATGCCAGCCGTCTTCAGCCCGGCTTGCTTGAATCCAGTGGCAAAGTGAGCAAGGGACTCACATCTGAGCATACCCTACCACAATAATGGCGGCCAAAAGCGGTACAAAAGGGGGTGGTGATGGACGGAGCATCTGAATCAATCAAACACTCACACCCAGTCAAAAGATCTGGGTTTAATCCATCATCGTTCTTTAGCCCACTCTACCAGCCCAGTTCAGACATGGCTATATGCAAATCAGTCTGACCCTGTGCCTCATGGGAACAGTCCAGCCTGAACTGCCAAGCCATGCCTGCCAAGCCATGCCTTCCCTGGACCGGAAACAAGCTTCCGAGGACCGGTTTCTGGCATTCCAGCCGTCTTCAGCCCGGCTTGCTTGAATCCAGTGGCAAAGTGAGCAAGGGACTCACGTCTGAGCATACCCTGCCACACTTATGGCGGCCAAAAGCGGTACAAAAGGGGGCGGTGATGGACCGAGCATCTGAATCAATCAAACACTCACACCCAGTCAAAAGATCTGGGTTTAATCCATCACCGTTCTTTAGCCCACTCTGCCACCCCAGTTCATACATGGGTATATGCAAATCAGTCTGACCCTGTGCCTCATGGGAACAGACCAGCCTGAATTGCCAAGCCATGCCTTCCCTGGACCGGAAACAAGCTACCGCGGACCGGTTTCTGGCATTCCAGCCGTCTTCAGCCCGGCTTGCTTGAATCCAGTGGCAAAGTGAGCAAGGGACTCACGTCTGAGCATACCCTGCCACACTTATGGCGGCCAAAAGCGGTACAAAAGGGGCTGGTGATGGACGGAGCATCTGAATCAATCAAACACTCACACCCAGTCAAAAGATCTGGGTTTAATCCATCACCGTTCTTTAGCCCACTCTGCCACCCCAGTTCAGATATGGCTATATGCAAATCAGTCTGACCCTGTGCCTCATGGGAACAGTCCAGCCCGAACGGCCAAGCCATGCCTTCCCTGGACCGGAAACAAGCTTCCGAGGACCGGTTTCTGGCATTCCAGCCATCTTCAGCCCGGCTTGCTTGAATCCAGTGGCAAAGTGAGCAAGGGACTCACGTCTGAGCATACCCTGTCACACTTATGGCGCCCAAAAGGGGTACAAAAGGGGGTGGTGATGGACGGAGCATCTGAATCAATCAAACGCTCACACCCAGTCAAAAGATCTGGGTCTAAACCATCACCGTTCTTTAGCCCACTCTGACACCCCAGTTCAGACATGGCTATATGCAAATCAGTCTGACCCTGTGCCTCATGGGAACAGTCCAGCCCGAACTGCCAAGCCATGCCTTCCCTGGACCAGAAACAAGCTTCTGAGGACCGATTTCTTGCATTCCAGCCGTCTTCAGCCCGGCTTGCTTGAATCCAGTGGCAAAGTGAGCAAGGGAGTCACGTCTGAGCATACCCTGCCACACTTATGGCGGCCAAAAGCGGTACAAAAGGGGGTGGTGATGGACGGAGTATTTGATTCAATCAAACACTCACGCCCAGTCAAAAGATCTGGGTTTAATCCATCACCGTTCTTTAGCCCACTCTGCCACCCCAGTTCAGACATGGCTATGTGCAAATCAGTTTGACCCTGTGCCTCATGGGAACAGTCCAGCCCGACCTGCCAAGCCATGCCTTCCCTGGACCGGAAACAAGCTTCGAGGACCGGTTTCTGGCATTCCAGCCGTCTTCAGCCCGGCTTTCTTGAATCCAGAGGCAAAGTGAGCAAGGGACTCACATCTGAGCATACCCTACCACACTTATGGAGACCAAAAGCGGTACAAAAGGGGATGTGATGGACAGAGCATCTGAATCAATCAAACGCTCACACCCAGTCAAAAGTTCTGGGTTTAATCCATCGTGTTCTTTAGCCCACTCTGCCAACCCAGTTCAGACATGGCTATATGCAAATCAGTCTGACCCTGTGCCTCATGGGAACAGTCCAGTCCGAACTGCCAAGCCAAGCCTTCCCTGGACCGGAAACAAGCTTCCGAGGACCGGTTTCTGTCATTCCAGCCGTCTTCAGCCCGGGTTGCTTGAATCCAGTGGCAAAGTGAGCAAGGGACTCACGTCTGAGCATACCCTGCCACAATAATGGCGGCCAAAAGCGGTACAAAACGGGGTGGTGATGGACGGAGCATCTGAATCAATCAAACACTCACACCCAGTCAAAAGATCTGGGTTTAATCCATCATCGTTCTTTAGCCCACTCTGCCACCCCAGTTCAGACATGGCTATATGCAAATCAGTCTGACCCTGTGCCTCATGGGAACAGTCCAGCCCGAACTGCCAAGCCATGCCTTCCCTGGACCGGAAACAAGCTTACGAGGACCGGTTTCCTGAATTCCAGCCGTCTTCAGCCCGGCTTGCTTGAATCCAGTGGCAAAGTGAGCAAGGGACTCACGTCTGAGCATACCCTGCCACACTTATGGCGGCCAAAAGCGGTACAAAAGGGGCTGGTGATGGACGGAGCATCTGAATCAATCAAACACTCACACCCAGTCAAAAGATCTGGGTTTAATCCATCACCGTTCTTTAGCCCACTCTGCCACCCCAGTTCAGATATGGCTATATGCAAACCAGTCTGACCCTGTGCCTCATGGGAACAGTCCAGCCCGAACGGCCAAGCCATGCCTTCCCTGGACCGGAAACAAGCTTCCGAGGACCGGTTTCTGGCATTCCAGCCATCTTCAGCCCGGCTTGCTTGAATCCAGTGGCAAAGTGAGCAAGGGACTCACGTCTGAGCATACCCTGTCACACTTATGGCGCCCAAAAGGGGTACAAAAGGGGGTGGTGATGGACGGAGCATCTGAATCAATCAAACGCTCACACCCAGTCAAAAGATCTGGGTCTAAACCATCACCGTTCTTTAGCCCACTCTGACACCCCAGTTCAGACATGGCTATATGCAAATCAGTCTGACCCTGTGCCTCATGGGAACAGTCCAGCCCGAACTGCCAAGCCATGCCTTCCCTGGACCAGAAACAAGCTTCTGAGGACCGATTTCTTGCATTCCAGCCGTCTTCAGCCCGGCTTGCTTGAATCCAGTGGCAAAGTGAGCAAGGGAGTCACGTCTGAGCATACCCTGCCACACTTATGGCGGCCAAAAGCGGTACAAAAGGGGGTGGTGATGGACGGAGTATTTGATTCAATCAAACACTCACGCCCAGTCAAAAGATCTGGGTTTAATCCATCACCGTTCTTTAGCCCACTCTGCCACCCCAGTTCAGACATGGCTATGTGCAAATCAGTTTGACCCTGTGCCTCATGGGAACAGTCCAGCCCGACCTGCCAAGCCATGCCTTCCCTGGACCGGAAACAAGCTTCCGAGGACCGGTTTCTGGCATTCCAGCCGTCTTCAGCCCGGCTTTCTTGAATCCAGAGGCAAAGTGAGCAAGGGACTCACATCTGAGCATACCCTACCACACTTATGGCGACCAAAAGCGGTACAAAAGGGGATGTGATGGACGGAGCATCTGAATCAATCAAACGCTCACACCCAGTCAAAAGTTCTGGGTTTAATCCATCGTGTTCTTTAGCCCACTCTGCCAACCCAGTTCAGACATGGCTATATGCAAATCAGTCTGACCCTGTGCCTCATGGGAACAGTCCAGTCCGAACTGCCAAGCCAAGCCTTCCCTGGACCGGAAACAAGCTTCCGAGGACCGGTTTCTGTCATTCCAGCCGTCTTCAGCCCGGGTTGCTTGAATCCAGTGGCAAAGTGAGCAAGGGACTCACGTCTGAGCATACCCTGCCACAATAATGGCGGCCAAAAGCGGTACAAAACGGGGTGGTGATGGACGGAGCATCTGAATCAATCAAACACTCACACCCAGTCAAAAGATCTGGGTTTAATCCATCATCGTTCTTTAGCCCACTCTGCCACCCCAGTTCAGACATGGCTATATGCAAATCAGTCTGACCCTGTGCCTCATGGGAACAGTCCAGCCCGAACTGCCAAGCCATGCCTTCCCTGGACCGGAAACAAGCTTACGAGGACCGGTTTCCTGAATTCCAGCCGTCTTCAGCCCGGCTTGCTTGAATCCAGTGGCAAAGTGAGCAAGGGACTCACGTCTGAGCATACCCTGCCACACTTATGGCGGCCAAAAGCGGTACAAAAGGGGCTGGTGATGGACGGAGCATCTGAATCAATCAAACACTCACACCCAGTCAAAAGATCTGGGTTTAATCCATCACCGTTCTTTAGCCCACTCTGCCACCCCAGTTCAGATATGGCTATATGCAAACCAGTCTGACCCTGTGCCTCATGGGAACAGTCCAGCCCGAACGGCCAAGCCATGCCTTCCCTGGACCGGAAACAAGCTTCCGAGGACCGGTTTCTGGCATTCCAGCCATCTTCAGCCCGGCTTGCTTGAATCCAGTGGCAAAGTGAGCAAGGGACTCACGTCTGAGCATACCCTGTCACACTTATGGCGCCCAAAAGGGGTACAAAAGGGGGTGGTGATGGACGGAGCATCTGAATCAATCAAACGCTCACACCCAGTCAAAAGATCTGGGTCTAAACCATCACCGTTCTTTAGCCCACTCTGACACCCCAGTTCAGACATGGCTATATGCAAATCAGTCTGACCCTGTGCCTCATGGGAACAGTCCAGCCCGAACTGCCAAGCCATGCCTTCCCTGGACCAGAAACAAGCTTCTGAGGACCGATTTCTTGCATTCCAGCCGTCTTCAGCCCGGCTTGCTTGAATCCAGTGGCAAAGTGAGCAAGGGAGTCACGTCTGAGCATACCCTGCCACACTTATGGCGGCCAAAAGCGGTACAAAAGGGGGTGGTGATGGACGGAGTATTTGATTCAATCAAACACTCACGCCCAGTCAAAAGATCTGGGTTTAATCCATCACCGTTCTTTAGCCCACTCTGCCACCCCAGTTCAGACATGGCTATGTGCAAATCAGTTTGACCCTGTGCCTCATGGGAACAGTCCAGCCCGACCTGCCAAGCCATGCCTTCCCTGGACCGGAAACAAGCTTCCGAGGACCGGTTTCTGGCATTCCAGCCGTCTTCAGCCCGGCTTTCTTGAATCCAGAGGCAAAGTGAGCAAGGGACTCACATCTGAGCATACCCTACCACACTTATGGCGACCAAAAGCGGTACAAAAGGGGATGTGATGGACGGAGCATCTGAATCAATCAAACGCTCACACCCAGTCAAAAGTTCTGGGTTTAATCCATCGTGTTCTTTAGCCCACTCTGCCAACCCAGTTCAGACATGGCTATATGCAAATCAGTCTGACCCTGTGCCTCATGGGAACAGTCCAGTCCGAACTGCCAAGCCAAGCCTTCCCTGGACCGGAAACAAGCTTCCGAGGACCGGTTTCTGTCATTCCAGCCGTCTTCAGCCCGGGTTGCTTGAATCCAGTGGCAAAGTGAGCAAGGGACTCACGTCTGAGCATACCCTGCCACAATAATGGCGGCCAAAAGCGGTACAAAACGGGGTGGTGATGGACGGAGCATCTGAATCAATCAAACACTCACACCCAGTCAAAAGATCTGGGTTTAATCCATCATCGTTCTTTAGCCCACTCTGCCACCCCAGTTCAGACATGGCTATATGCAAATCAGTCTGACCCTGTGCCTCATGGGAACAGTCCAGCCCGAACTGCCAAGCCATGCCTTCCCTGGACCGGAAACAAGCTTACGAGGACCGGTTTCCTGAATTCCAGCCGTCTTCAGCCCGGCTTGCTTGAATCCAGTGGCAAAGTGAGCAAGGGACTCACGTCTGAGCATACCCTGCCAGATTTATGGCGGCCAAAAGCGGTACAGAAGGGGGTGGTGATGGACGGAGCATCTGAATCAATCAAACACTCACACCCAGTCAAAAGATCTGGGTTTAATCCATCACCGTTCTTTAGCCCACTCTGCCACCCCAGTTCAGACGTGGCTATATGCAAATCAGTCTGACCCTGTGCCTCATGGGAACAGTCCAGCCCGAACTGCCAAGCCATGCCTTCCCTGGACCAGAAACAAGCTTTCGAGGACCGGTTTCTGGCATTCCAGCCGTCTTCAGCCCGGGTTGCTTGAATCCAGTGGCAAAGTGAGCAAGGGACTCACGTCTGAGCATACCCTGCCACACTTATGGCGGCCAAAAGCGGTACAAAAGGGGGTGGTGATGGACGGAGCATCTGAATCAATCAAACACTCACACCCAGTCAAAAGATCTGGGTTTAATCCATCACCGTTCTTTAGCCCACTCTGCCACCCCAGTTCAGACATGGCTATATGCAAATCAGTCTGACCCTGTGCCTCATGGGAACAGTCCAGCCCGAACTGCCAAGCCATGCCTTCCCTGGACTGGAAACAAGCTTACGAGGACCGGTTTCTGGCATTCCAGCCGTCTTCAGCCCGGCTTGCTTGAATCCAGTGGCAAAGTGAGCAAGGGACTCACGTCTGAGCATACCCTGCCAGATTTATGGCGGCCAAAGCGGTACAGAAGGGGGTGGTGATGGACGGAGCATCTGAATCAATCAAACACTCACACCCAGTCAAAAGATCTGGGTTCAATCCATCACAGTTCTTTAGCCCACTCTGCCACCCCAGTTCAGACATGGCTATATGCAAATCAGTCTGACCCTGTGCCTCATGGGAACAGTCCAGCCCGAACTGCCAAGCCATGCCTTCCCTGGACAGGAAACAAGCTTCCGAGGACCGGTTTCTGGCATTCCAGCCGTCTTCAGCCCGGCTTATTTGAATCCAGTGGCAAAGTGAGCAAGGGACTCACGTCTGAGCATACCCTGCCACACTTATGGCGGCCAAAAGCGGTACAAAAGGGGGTGGTGATGGACGGAGCATCTGAATCAATCAAACACTCACACCCAGTCAAAAGATCTGGGTTTAATCCATCACCGTTCTTTAGCCCACTCTGCCACCCCAGTTCAGACATGGCTATATGCAAATCAGTCTGACCCTGTGCCTCATGGGAACAGTCCAGCCCGAACTGCCAAGCCATGCCTTCCCTGGACCGGAAACAAGCTTACGAGGACCGGTTTCTGGCATTCCAGCCGTCTTCAGCCCGGCTTGCTTGAATCCAGTGGCAAAGTGAGAAAGGGACTCACGTCTGAGCATACCCTGCCAGATTTATGGCGGCCAAAGCGGTACAGAAGGGGGTGGTGATGGACGGAGCATCTGAATCAATCAAACACTCACACCCAGTCAAAAGATCTGGGTTTAATCCATCACCTTTCTTTAGCCCACTCTGCCACCCCAGTTCAGACATGGCTATATGCAAATCAGTCTGACCCTGTGCCTCATGGGAACAGTCCAGCCCGAACTGCCAAGCCATGCTTTCCCTGGACCGGAAACAGGCTTCCGAGGACCGGGTTCTGGCATTCCAGCCGTCTTCAGCCCGGCTTGCTTGAATCCAGTGGCAAAGTGAGCAAGGGACTCACGTCTGAGCATACCCTGCCACACTTATGGCGGCCAAAAGCGGTACAAAAGGGGGTGGTGATGGATGGAGCATCTGAATCAATCAAACACTCACACCCAGTCAAAAGATCTGGGCTTAATCCATCACCGTTCTTTAGCCCACTCTGCCACCCCAGTTCAGACGTGGCTATATGCAAATCAGTCTGACCCTGTGCCTCATGGGAACAGTCCAGCCCGAACTGCCAAGCCATGCCTTCCCTGGACCAGAAACAAGCTTCCGAGGACCGGTTTCTGGCATTCCAGCCGTCTTCAGCCCGGCCTGCTTGAATCCAGTGGCAAAGTGAGCAAGGGACTCACGTCTGAGCATACCCTGCCACACTTATGGCGGCCAAAAGCGGTACAAAAGGGGGTCGTGATGGACGGAGCATCTGAATCAATCAAAGGCTCACACCCAGTCAAAAGATCTGGGTTTAATCCATCGTGTTCTTTAGCCCACTCTGCCAACCCAGTTCAGACATGGCTATATGCAAATCAGTCTGACCCTGTGCCTCATGGGAACAGTCCAGCCCGAACTGCCAAGCCATGCCTTCCCTGGACCGGAAACAAGCTTCCGAGTACCGGTTTCTGGCATTCCAGCCGTCTTCAGCCCGGGTTGCTTGAATCCAGTGGCAAAGTGAGCAAGGGACTCACGTCTGAGCATACCCAGCCACAATAATGGCGGCCAAAAGCGGTACAAAAGGGGGTGGTGATGGACGGAGCATCTGAATCAATCAAACACTCACACCCAGTCAAAAGATCTGGGTTTAATCCATCATCGTTCTTTAGCCCACTCTACCACCCCAGTTCAGACATGGCTATATGCAAATCAGTCTGACCCTGTGCCTCATGGGAACAGTCCAGCCCGAACTGCCAAGCCATGCCTTCCCTGGACCGGAAACAAGCTTCCGAGGACCGGTTTCTGGCATTCCAGCCGTCTTCAGCCCGGGTTGCTTGAATCCAGTGGCAAAGTGAGCAAGGGACTCACGTTTGAGCATACCCTGCCACACTAATGGCGGCCAAAAGCGGTACAAAAGGGGGTGTTGATGGACGAAGCATCTGAATCAATCAAACACTCACACCCAGTCAAAAGATCTGGGTTTAATCCATCACCGTTCATTAGCCCACTCTGTCACCCCAGTTCAGACCTGGCTATATGCAAATCAGTCTGACCCTGTGCCTCATGGGAACAGTCCAGCCCGAACTGCCAAGCCATGCCTTCCCTGGACCAGAAACAAGCTTACGAGGACCGGTTTCTGGCATGCCAGCCGTCTTCAGCCCGGCTTGCTTGAATCCAGTGGCAAAGTGAGCAAGGGACTCACATCTGAGCATACCCTACCACAATAATGGCGGCCAAAAGCGGTACAAAAGGGGGTGGTGATGGACGGAGCATCTGAATCAATCAAACACTCACACCCAGTCAAAAGATCTGGGTTTAATCCATCATCGTTCTTTAGCCCACTCTACCAGCCCAGTTCAGACATGGCTATATGCAAATCAGTCTGACCCTGTGCCTCATGGGAACAGTCCAGCCTGAACTGCCAAGCCATGCCTGCCAAGCCATGCCTTCCCTGGACCGGAAACAAGCTTCCGAGGACCGGTTTCTGGCATTCCAGCCGTCTTCAGCCCGGCTTGCTTGAATCCAGTGGCAAAGTGAGCAAGGGACTCACGTCTGAGCATACCCTGCCACACTTATGGCGGCCAAAAGCGGTACAAAAGGGGGCGGTGATGGACCGAGCATCTGAATCAATCAAACACTCACACCCAGTCAAAAGATCTGGGTTTAATCCATCACCGTTCTTTAGCCCACTCTGCCACCCCAGTTCATACATGGGTATATGCAAATCAGTCTGACCCTGTGCCTCATGGGAACAGACCAGCCTGAATTGCCAAGCCATGCCTTCCCTGGACCGGAAACAAGCTACCGCGGACCGGTTTCTGGCATTCCAGCCGTCTTCAGCCCGGCTTGCTTGAATCCAGTGGCAAAGTGAGCAAGGGACTCACGTCTGAGCATACCCTGCCACACTTATGGCGGCCAAAAGCGGTACAAAAGGGGCTGGTGATGGACGGAGCATCTGAATCAATCAAACACTCACACCCAGTCAAAAGATCTGGGTTTAATCCATCACCGTTCTTTAGCCCACTCTGCCACCCCAGTTCAGATATGGCTATATGCAAATCAGTCTGACCCTGTGCCTCATGGGAACAGTCCAGCCCGAACGGCCAAGCCATGCCTTCCCTGGACCGGAAACAAGCTTCCGAGGACCGGTTTCTGGCATTCCAGCCATCTTCAGCCCGGCTTGCTTGAATCCAGTGGCAAAGTGAGCAAGGGACTCACGTCTGAGCATACCCTGTCACACTTATGGCGCCCAAAAGGGGTACAAAAGGGGGTGGTGATGGACGGAGCATCTGAATCAATCAAACGCTCACACCCAGTCAAAAGATCTGGGTCTAAACCATCACCGTTCTTTAGCCCACTCTGACACCCCAGTTCAGACATGGCTATATGCAAATCAGTCTGACCCTGTGCCTCATGGGAACAGTCCAGCCCGAACTGCCAAGCCATGCCTTCCCTGGACCAGAAACAAGCTTCTGAGGACCGATTTCTTGCATTCCAGCCGTCTTCAGCCCGGCTTGCTTGAATCCAGTGGCAAAGTGAGCAAGGGAGTCACGTCTGAGCATACCCTGCCACACTTATGGCGGCCAAAAGCGGTACAAAAGGGGGTGGTGATGGACGGAGTATTTGATTCAATCAAACACTCACGCCCAGTCAAAAGATCTGGGTTTAATCCATCACCGTTCTTTAGCCCACTCTGCCACCCCAGTTCAGACATGGCTATGTGCAAATCAGTTTGACCCTGTGCCTCATGGGAACAGTCCAGCCCGACCTGCCAAGCCATGCCTTCCCTGGACCGGAAACAAGCTTCGAGGACCGGTTTCTGGCATTCCAGCCGTCTTCAGCCCGGCTTTCTTGAATCCAGAGGCAAAGTGAGCAAGGGACTCACATCTGAGCATACCCTACCACACTTATGGAGACCAAAAGCGGTACAAAAGGGGATGTGATGGACAGAGCATCTGAATCAATCAAACGCTCACACCCAGTCAAAAGTTCTGGGTTTAATCCATCGTGTTCTTTAGCCCACTCTGCCAACCCAGTTCAGACATGGCTATATGCAAATCAGTCTGACCCTGTGCCTCATGGGAACAGTCCAGTCCGAACTGCCAAGCCAAGCCTTCCCTGGACCGGAAACAAGCTTCCGAGGACCGGTTTCTGTCATTCCAGCCGTCTTCAGCCCGGGTTGCTTGAATCCAGTGGCAAAGTGAGCAAGGGACTCACGTCTGAGCATACCCTGCCACAATAATGGCGGCCAAAAGCGGTACAAAACGGGGTGGTGATGGACGGAGCATCTGAATCAATCAAACACTCACACCCAGTCAAAAGATCTGGGTTTAATCCATCATCGTTCTTTAGCCCACTCTGCCACCCCAGTTCAGACATGGCTATATGCAAATCAGTCTGACCCTGTGCCTCATGGGAACAGTCCAGCCCGAACTGCCAAGCCATGCCTTCCCTGGACCGGAAACAAGCTTACGAGGACCGGTTTCCTGAATTCCAGCCGTCTTCAGCCCGGCTTGCTTGAATCCAGTGGCAAAGTGAGCAAGGGACTCACGTCTGAGCATACCCTGCCACACTTATGGCGGCCAAAAGCGGTACAAAAGGGGCTGGTGATGGACGGAGCATCTGAATCAATCAAACACTCACACCCAGTCAAAAGATCTGGGTTTAATCCATCACCGTTCTTTAGCCCACTCTGCCACCCCAGTTCAGATATGGCTATATGCAAACCAGTCTGACCCTGTGCCTCATGGGAACAGTCCAGCCCGAACGGCCAAGCCATGCCTTCCCTGGACCGGAAACAAGCTTCCGAGGACCGGTTTCTGGCATTCCAGCCATCTTCAGCCCGGCTTGCTTGAATCCAGTGGCAAAGTGAGCAAGGGACTCACGTCTGAGCATACCCTGTCACACTTATGGCGCCCAAAAGGGGTACAAAAGGGGGTGGTGATGGACGGAGCATCTGAATCAATCAAACGCTCACACCCAGTCAAAAGATCTGGGTCTAAACCATCACCGTTCTTTAGCCCACTCTGACACCCCAGTTCAGACATGGCTATATGCAAATCAGTCTGACCCTGTGCCTCATGGGAACAGTCCAGCCCGAACTGCCAAGCCATGCCTTCCCTGGACCAGAAACAAGCTTCTGAGGACCGATTTCTTGCATTCCAGCCGTCTTCAGCCCGGCTTGCTTGAATCCAGTGGCAAAGTGAGCAAGGGAGTCACGTCTGAGCATACCCTGCCACACTTATGGCGGCCAAAAGCGGTACAAAAGGGGGTGGTGATGGACGGAGTATTTGATTCAATCAAACACTCACGCCCAGTCAAAAGATCTGGGTTTAATCCATCACCGTTCTTTAGCCCACTCTGCCACCCCAGTTCAGACATGGCTATGTGCAAATCAGTTTGACCCTGTGCCTCATGGGAACAGTCCAGCCCGACCTGCCAAGCCATGCCTTCCCTGGACCGGAAACAAGCTTCCGAGGACCGGTTTCTGGCATTCCAGCCGTCTTCAGCCCGGCTTTCTTGAATCCAGAGGCAAAGTGAGCAAGGGACTCACATCTGAGCATACCCTACCACACTTATGGCGACCAAAAGCGGTACAAAAGGGGATGTGATGGACGGAGCATCTGAATCAATCAAACGCTCACACCCAGTCAAAAGTTCTAGGTTTAATCCATCGTGTTCTTTAGCCCACTCTGCCAACCCAGTTCAGACATGGCTATATGCAAATCAGTCTGACCCTGTGCCTCATGGGAACAGTCCAGTCCGAACTGCCAAGCCAAGCCTTCCCTGGACCGGAAACAAGCTTCCGAGGACCGGTTTCTGTCATTCCAGCCGTCTTCAGCCCGGGTTGCTTGAATCCAGTGGCAAAGTGAGCAAGGGACTCACGTCTGAGCATACCCTGCCACAATAATGGCGGCCAAAAGCGGTACAAAACGGGGTGGTGATGGACGGAGCATCTGAATCAATCAAACACTCACACCCAGTCAAAAGATCTGGGTTTAATCCATCATCGTTCTTTAGCCCACTCTGCCACCCCAGTTCAGACATGGCTATATGCAAATCAGTCTGACCCTGTGCCTCATGGGAACAGTCCAGCCCGAACTGCCAAGCCATGCCTTCCCTGGACCGGAAACAAGCTTACGAGGACCGGTTTCCTGAATTCCAGCCGTCTTCAGCCCGGCTTGCTTGAATCCAGTGGCAAAGTGAGCAAGGGACTCACGTCTGAGCATACCCTGCCAGATTTATGGCGGCCAAAAGCGGTACAGAAGGGGGTGGTGATGGACGGAGCATCTGAATCAATCAAACACTCACACCCAGTCAAAAGATCTGGGTTTAATCCATCACCGTTCTTTAGCCCACTCTGCCACCCCAGTTCAGACGTGGCTATATGCAAATCAGTCTGACCCTGTGCCTCATGGGAACAGTCCAGCCCGAACTGCCAAGCCATGCCTTCCCTGGACCGGAAACAAGCTTACGAGGACCGGTTTCTGGCATTCCAGCCGTCTTCAGCCCGGCTTGCTTGAATCCAGTGGCAAAGTGAGCAAGGGACTCACGTCTGAGCATACCCTGCCAGATTTATGGTGGCCAAAAGCGGTACAAAAGGGGTTGGTGATGGACGGAGCATCTGAATCAATCAAATACTCACACCCAGTCAAAAGATCTGGGTTTAATCCATCACCGTTCTTTAGCCCACTCTGCCAGCCCAGTTCAGACATGGCTATATGCAAATCAGTCTGACCCTGTGCCTCATGGGAACAGTCCAGCCCGAACTGCCACGCCATGCCTTCCCTGGACCGGAAACAGGCTTCCAAGGACCGGTTTCTGGCATTCCAGCCGTCTTCAGCCCGACTTGCTTGAATCCAGTGGCAAAGTGAGCAAGGGACTCACGTCTGAGCATACCCTGCCACACTTATGGCGGCCAAAAGCGGTACAAAAGGGGGTGGTGATGGACGGAGCATCTGAATCAATCAAACACTCACACCCAGTCAAAAGATCTGGGCTTAATCCATCACCGTTTTTTAGCCCACTCTGCCACCCCAGTTCAGACGTGGCTATATGCAAATCAGTCTGACCCTGTGCCTCATGGGAACAGTCCAGCCCGAACTGCCAAGCCATGCCTTCCCTGGACCGGAAACAAGCTTCCGAGGACCGGTTTCTGGCATTCCAGCCGTCTTCAGCCCGGCTTGCTTGAATCCAGTGGCAAAGTGAGTAAGGGACTCACGTCTGAGCATACCCTGCCACACTTATGTCGGCCAAAAGCGGTACAAAAGGGGGTGGTGATGGACGGAGCATCTGAATCAATCAAACACTCACACCCAGTCAAAAGATCTGGGTTTAATCCATCACCGTTCTTTAGCCCACTCTGCCACCCCAGTTCAGACATGGCTATATGCAAATTAGTCTGACCCTGTGCCTCATGGGAACAGTCCAGCCCGTACTGCCAAGCCATGCCTTCCCTGGACCGGAAACAAGCTTCCGAGGACCGGTTTCTGGCATTTCAGCCGTCTTCAGCCCGGCTTGCTTGAATCCAGTGGCAAAGTGAGCAAGGGACTCACGTCTGAGCAGACCCTGCCACACTTATGGCGGCCAAAAGCGGTACAAAAGGGGGTGGTGATGGACGGAGCATCTGAATCAATCAAACACTTACACCCAGTCAAAACATCTGGGTTTAATCCATCACCGTTCTTTAGCCCACTCTGCCACCCCAGTTCAGACATGGCTATATGCAAATCAGTCTGACCCTGTGCCTCATGGGAACAGTCCAGCCCGAACTGCCAAGCCATGCCTTCCCTGGACAGGAAACAAGCTTCCGAGGACCGGTTTCTGGCATTCCAGTCGTCTTCAGCCCGGCTTATTTGAATCCAGTGGCAAAGTGAGCAAGGGACTCACGTCTGAGCATACCCTGCCACACTTATGGCGGCCAAAAGCGGTACAAAAGGGGGTGGTGATGGACGGAGCATCTGAATCAATCAAACACTCACACCCAGTCAAAAGATCTGGGTTTAATCCATCACAGTTCTTTAGCCCACTCTGCCACCCCAGTTCAGACATGGCGATATGCAAATCAGTCTGACCCTGTGCCTCATGGGAACAGTCCAGCCCGAACTGCCAAGCCATGCCTTCCCTGGACCGGAAACAAGCTTACGAGGACCGGTTTCTGGCATTCCAGCCGTCTTCAGCCCGGCTTGCTTGAATCCAGTGGCAAAGTGAGAAAGGGACTCATGTCTGAGCATACCCTGCCAGATTTATGGCGGCCAAAAGCGGTACAGAAGGGGGTGGTGATGGACGGAGCATCTGAATCAATCAAACACTCACACCCAGTCAAAAGATCTGGGTTTAATCCATCACCGTTCTTTAGCCCACTCTGCCACCCCAGTTCAGACGTGGCTATATGCAAATCAGTCTGACCCTGTGCCTCATGGGAACAGTCCAGCCCGAACTGCCAAGCCATGCCTTCCCTGGACCGGAAACAAGCTTACGAGGACCGGTTTCTGGCATTCCAGCCGTCTTCAGCCCGGCTTGCTTGAATCCAGTGGCAAAGTGAGCAAGGGACTCACGTCTGAGCATACCCTGCCAGATTTATGGCGGCCAAAAGCGGTACAAAAGGGGTTGGTGATGGACGGAGCATCTGAATCAATCAAACACTCACACCCAGTCAAAAGATCTTGGTTTAATCCATCACCGTTCTTTAGCCCACTCTGCCACCCCAGTTCAGACATGGCTATATGCAAATCAGTCTGACCCTGTGCCTCATGGGAACAGTCCAGCCCGAACTGCCAAGCCATGCCTTCCCTGGACAGGAAACAAGCTTCCGAGGACCGGTTTCTGGCATTCCAGTCGTCTTCAGCCCGGCTTATTTGAATCCAGTGGCAAAGTGAGCAAGGGACTCACGTCTGAGCATACCCTGCCACACTTATGGCGGCCAAAAGCGGTACAAAAGGGGGTGGTGATGGACGGAGCATCTGAATCAATCAAACACTCACACCCAGTCAAAAGATCTGGGTTTAATCCATCACAGTTCTTTAGCCCACTCTGCCACCCCAGTTCAGATATGGCTATATGCAAATCAGTCTGACCCTGTGCCTCATGGGAACAGTCCAGCCCGAACTGCCAAGCCATGCCTTCCCTGGACCGGAAACAAGCTTACGAGGACCGGTTTCTGGCATTCCAGCCGTCTTCAGCCCGGCTTGCTTGAATCCAGTGGCAAAGTGAGCAAGGGACTCACGTCTGAGCATACCCTGCCAGATTTATGGCGGCCAAAAGCGGTACAAAAGGGGTTGGTGATGGACGGAGCATCTGAATCAATCAAACACTCACACCCAGTCAAAAGATCTGGGTTTAATCCATCACCGTTCTTTAGCCCACTCTGCCACCCCAGTTCAGACATGGCTATATGCAAATCAGTCTGACCCTGTGCCTCATGGGAACAGTCCAGCCCGAACTGCCAAGCCATGCCTTCCCTGGACAGGAAACAAGCTTCCGAGGACCGGTTTCTGGCATTCCAGTCGTCTTCAGCCCGGCTTATTTGAATCCAGTGGCAAAGTGAGCAAGGGACTCACGTCTGAGCATACCCTGCCACACTTATGGCGGTACAAAAGGGGGTGGTGATGGACGGAGCATCTGAATCAATCAAACACTCACACCCAGTCAAAAGATCTGGGTTTAATCCATCACAGTTCTATAGCCCACTCTGCCACCCCAGTTCAGACAGGGCTATATGCAAATCAGTCTGACCCTGTGCCTCATGGGAACAGTCCAGCCCGAACTGCCAAGCCATGCCTTCCCTGGACCGGAAACAAGCTTACGAGGACCGGTTTCTGGCATTCCAGCCGTCTTCAGCCCGGCTTGCTTGAATCCAGTGGCAAAGTGAGAAAGGGACTCATGTCTGAGCATACCCTGCCAGATTTATGGCGGCCAAAAGCGGTACAGAAGGGGGTGGTGATGGACGGAGCATCTGAATCAATCAAACACTCACACCCAGTCAAAAGATCTGGGTTTAATCCATCACCATTCTTTAGCCCACTCTGCCACCCCAGTTCAGACGTGGCTATATGCAAATCAGTCTGACCCTGTGCCTCATGGGAACAGTCCAGCCCGAACTGCCAAGCCATGCCTTCCCTGGACCGGAAACAAGCTTACGAGGACCGGTTTCTGGCATTCCAGCCCTCTTCAGCCCGGCTTGCTTGAATCCAGTGGCAAAGTGAGCAAGGGACTCACGTCTGAGCATACCCTGCCAGATTTATGGCGGCCAAAAGCGGTACAAAAGGGGTTGGTGATGGACGGAGCATCTGAATCAATCAAACACTCACACCCAGTCAAAAGATCTGGGTTTAATCCATCACCGTTCTTTAGCCCACTCTGCCACCCCAGTTCAGACATGGCTATATGCAAATCAGTCTGACCCTGTGCCTCATGGGAACAGTCCAGCCCGAACTGCCAAGCCATGCCTTCCCTGGACCGGAAACAGGCTTCCGAGGACTGGTTTCTGGCATTCCAGCCGTCTTCAGCCCGGCTTGCTTGAATCCAGTGGCAAAGTGAGCAAGGGACTCACGTCTGAGCATACCCTGCCACACTTATGGCGGCCAAAAGCGGTACAAAAGGGGGTGGTGATGGACGGAGCATCTGAATCAATCAAACACTCACACCCAGTCAAAAGATCTGGGCTTAATCCATCACCGTTCTTTAGCCCACTCTGCCACCCCAGTTCAGACGTGGCTATATGCAAATCAGTCTGACCCTGTGCCTCATGGGAACAGTCCAGCCCGAACTGCCAAGCCATGCCTTCCCTGGACCAGAAACAAGCTTTCGAGGACCGGTTTCTGGCATTCCAGTCGTCTTCAGCCCGGCCTGCTTGAATCCAGTGGCAAAGTGAGCAAGGGACTCACGTCTGAGCATACCCTGCCACACTTATGGCGGCCAAAAGCGGTACAAAAGGGGGTCGTGATGGACGGAGCATCTGAATCAATCAAACGCTCACACCCAGTCAAAAGATCTGGGTTTAATCCATCGTGTTCTTTAGCCCACTCTGCCAACCCAGTTCAGACATGGCTATATGCAAATCAGTCTGACCCTGTACCTCATGGGAACAGTCCAGCCCGAACTGCCAAGCCATGCCTTCCCTGGACCGGAAACAAGCTTCCGAGTACCGGTTTCTGGCATTCCAGCCGTCTTCAGCCCGGGTTGCTTGAATCTAGTGGCAAAGTGAGCAAGGGACTCACGTCTGAGCATACCCTGCCACAATAATGGAGGCCAAAAGCGGTACTAAAGGGGGTGGTGATGGACGGAGCATCTGAATCAATCAAACACTCACACCCCGTCAAAAGATCTGGGTTTAATCCATCATCGTTCTTTAGCCCACTCTACCACCCCAGTTCAGACATGGCTATATGCAAATCAGTCTGACCCTGTGCCTCATGGGAACAGTCCAGCCCGAACTGCCAAGCCATGCCTTCCCTGGACCGGAAACAAGCTTCTGAGGACCGGTTTCTGGCATTCCAGCCGTCTTCAGCCCGGGTTGCTTGAATCCAGTGGCAAAGTGAGCAAGGGACTCACGTTTGAGCATACCCTGCCACACTAATGGCGGCCAAAAGCGGTACAAAAGGGGGTGTTGATGGACGAAGCATCTGAATCAATCAAACACTCACACCCAGTCAAAAGATCTGGGTTTAATCCATCACCGTTCATTAGCCCACTCTGTCACCCCAGTTCAGACATGGCTATATGCAAATCAGTCTGATCCTGTGCCTCATGGGAACAGTCCAGCCCGAACTGCCAAGCCATGCCTTCCCTGGACCAGAAACAAGCTTACGAGGACCGGTTTCTGGCATGCCAGCCGTCTTCAGCCCGGCTTGCTTGAATCCAGTGGCAAAGTGAGCAAGGGACTCACATCTGAGCATACCCTGCCACAATAATGGCGGCCAAAAGCGGTACAAAAGGGGGTGGTGATGGACGGAGCATCTGAATCAATCAAACACTCACACCCAGTCAAAAGATCTGGGTTTAATCCATCATCGTTCTTTAGCCCACTCTACCACCCCAGTTCAGACATGGCTATATGCAAATCAGTCTGACCCTGTGCCTCATGGGAACAGTCCAGCCCGAACTGCCAAGCCATGCCTGCCAAGCCATGCCTTCCCTGGACCGGAAACAAGCTTCCGAGGACCGGTTTCTGGCATTCCAGCCGTCTTCAGCCAGGCTTGCTTGAATCCAGTGGCAAAGTGAGCAAGGGACTCACGTCTGAGCATACCCTGCCACACTTATGGCGGCCAAAAGCGGTACAAAAGGGGGCGGTGATGGACCGAGCATCTGAATCAATCAAACACTCACACCCAGTCAAAAGATCTGGGTTTAATCCATCACCGTTCTTTAGCCCACTCTGCCACCCCAGTTCATACATGGGTATATGCAAATCAGTCTGACCCTGTGCCTCATGGGAACAGACCAGCCTGAATTGCCAAGCCATGCCTTCCCTGGACCGGAAACAAGCTACCGCGGACCGGTTTCTGGCATTCCAGCCGTCTTCAGCCCGGCTTGCTTGAATCCAGTGGCAAAGTGAGCAAGGGACTCACGTCTGAGCATACCCTGCCACACTTATGGCAGCCAAAAGCGGTACAAAAGGGGCTGGTGATGGACGGAGCATCTGAATCAATCAAACACTCACACCCAGTCAAAAGATCTGGGTTTAATCCATCACCGTTCTTTAGCCCACTCTGCCACCCCAGTTCAGACATGGCTATATGCAAATCAGTCTGACCCTGTGCCTCATGGGAACAGTCCAGCCCGAACGGCCAAGCCATGCCTTCCCTGGACCGGAAACAAGCTTCCGAGGACCGGTTTCTGGCATTCCAGCCATCTTCAGCCCGGCTTGCTTGAATCCAGTGGCAAAGTGAGCAAGGGACTCACGTCTGAGCATACCCTGTCACACTTATGGTGCCCAAAAGCGTTACAAAAGGGGGTGGTGATGGACGGAGCATCTGAATCAATCAAACACTCACAGCCAGTCAAAAGATCTGGGTTTAATCCATCACCGTGCTTTAGCCCCCTCTGCCACCCCAGTTCAGACATGGCTATATGCAAATCAGTCTGACCCTGTGCCTCATGGGAACAGTCCAGCCCGAACTGCCAAGCCATGCCTTCCCTGGACCGCAAACAAGCTTCCGAGGACCGGTTTCTGGCATTCCAGCCGTCTTCAGCCCGGCTTGCTTGAATCCAGTGGCAAAGTGAGCAAGGGACTCACGTCTGAGCATACCCTGCCACACTTATGGCTGCCAAAAGCGGTACAAAAGGGGGTGGTGATGGACGGAGCATCTGAATCAATCAAACGCTCACACCCAGTCAAAAGATCTGGGTCTAAACCATCACCGTTCTTTAGCCCACTCTGACACCCCAGTTCAGACATGGCTATATGCAAATCAGTCTGACCCTGTGCCTCATGGGAACAGTCCAGCCCGAACTGCCAAGCCATGCCTTCCCTGGACCGGAAACAAGCTTCCGAGGACCGATTTCTTGCATTCCAGCCGTCTTCAGCCCGGCTTGCTTGAATCCAGTGGCAAAGTGAGCAAGGGAGTCACGTCTGAGCATACCCTACCACACTTATGGCGACCAAAAGCGGTACAAAAGGGGATGTGATGGACGGAGCATCTGAATCAATCAAACGCTCACACCCAGTCAAAAGTTCTGGGTTTAATCCATCGTGTTCTTTAGCCCACTCTGCCAACCCAGTTCAGACATGGCTATATGCAAATCAGTCTGACCCTGTGCCTCATGGGAACAGTCCAGCCCGAACTGCCAAGCCAAGCCTTCCCTGGACTGGAAACAAGCTTCCGAGGACCGGTTTCTGGCATTCCAGCCGTCTTCAGCCCGGGTTGCTTGAATCCAGTTGCAAAGTGAGCAAGGGACTCACGTTTGAGCATACCCTGCCACACTAATGGCGGCCAAAAGCGGTACAAAAGGGGGCGTTGATGGACGGAGCATCTGAATCAATCAAACACTCACACCCAGTCAAAAGATCTGGGTTTAATCCATCACCGTTCATTAGCCCACTCTGTCACCCCAGTTCAGACATGGCTATATGCAAATCAGTCTGACCCTGTGCCTCATGGGAACAGTCCAGCCCGAACTGCCAAGCCATGCCTTCCTTGGACCGGAAACAAGCTTACGAGGACCGGTTTCTGGCATGCCAGCCGTCTTCAGCCCGGCTTGCTTGAATCCAGTGGCAAAGTGAGCAAGGGACTCACGTTTGAGCATACCCTGCCACACTAATGGTGACCAAAAGCGGTACAAAAGGGGGTGTTGATGGACGGAGCATCTGAATCAATCAAACACTCACACCCAGTCAAAAGATCTGGGTTTAATCCATCACCGTTCATTCGCCCACTCTGTCACCCCAGTTCAGACATGGCTATATGCAAATCAGTCTGACCCTGTGCCTCATGGGAACAGTCCAGCCCGAACTGCCAAGCCATGCCTGCCAAGCCATGCCTTCCCTGGACCGGAAACAAGCTTCCGAGGACCGGTTTCTGGCATTCCATCCGTCTTCAGCCCGGCTTGCTTGAATCCAGTGGCAAAGTGAGCAAGGGACTCACGTCTGAGCATACCCTGCCACACTTATGGCGGCCAAAAGCGGTACAAAAGGGGGTGGTGATGGACCGAGCATCTGAATCAATCAAACACTCACACCCAGTCAAAAGATCTGGGTTTAATCCATCACCGTTCTTTAGCCCACTCTGCCACCCCAGTTCATACATGGGTATATGCAAATCAGTCTGACCCTGTGCCTCATGGGAACAGACCAGCCCGAATTGCCAAGCCATGCCTTCCCTGGACCGGAAACAAGCTACCGCGGACCGGTTTCTGGCATTCCAGCCGTCTTCAGCCCGGCTTGCTTGAATCCAGTGGCAAAGTGAGCAAGGGACTCACGTCTGAGCATACCCTGCCACACTTATGGCGGCCAAAAGCGGTACAAAAGGGGGTGGTGATGGACGGAGCATCTGAATCAATCAAACACTCACACCCAGTCAAAAGATCTGGGTTTAATCCATCACCGTTCTTTAGCCCACTCTGCCACCCCAGTTCAGACATGGCTATATGCAAATCAGTCTGACCCTGTGCCTCATGGGAACAGTCCAGCCCGAACGGCCAAGCCATGCCTTCCCTGGACCGGAAACAAGCTTCCGAGGACCGGTTTCTGGCATTCCAGCCATCTTCAGCCCGGCTTGCTTGAATCCAGTGGCAAAGTGAGCAAGGGACTCACGTCTGAGCATACCCTGCCACACTTATGGCGGCCAAAAGCGGTACAAAAGGGGGTGGTGATGGACGGAGCATCTGAATCAATCAAACACTCACAGCCAGTCAAAAGATCTGGGTTTAATCCATCACCGTGCTTTAGCCCACTCTGCCACCCCAGTTCAGACATGGCTATATGCAAATCAGTCTGACCCTGTGCCTCATGGGAACAGTCCAGCCCGAACTGCCAAACCATGCTTTCCCTGGACCGCAAACAAGCTTCCGAGGATCGGTTTCTGGCATTCCAGCCGTCTTCAGCCCGGCTTGCTTGAATCCAGTGGCAAAGTGAGCAAGGGACTCACGTCTGAGCATACCCTGCCACAGTTATGGCTGCCAAAAGCGGTACAAAAGGGGGTGGTGATGGACGGAGCATCTGAATCAATCAAACGCTCACACCCAGTCAAAAGATCTGGGTTTAATCCATCACCGTTCTTTAGCCCACTCTGCCACCCCAGTTCAGACATGGCTATATGCAAATCAGTCTCACCCTGTGCCTCATGGGAACAGTCCAGCCCGAACTGCCAAGCCATGCCTTCCCTGGACCGGAAACAAGCTTCCGAGGACCGATTTCTTGCATTCCAGCCGTCTTCAGCCCGGCTTGCTTGAATCCAGTGGCAAAGTGAGCAAGGGAGTCACGTCTGAGCATACCCTGCCACACTTATGGCGGCCAAAAGCGGTACAAAAGGGGGTGGTGATGGACGGAGTATCTGATTCAATCAAACACTCACGCCCAGTCAAAAGATCTGGGTTTAATCCATCACCGTTCTTTAGCCCACTCTGCCACCCCAGTTCAGACATGGCTATGTGCAAATCAGTTTGACCCTGTGCCTTATGGGAACAGTCCAGCCCGAACTGCCAAGCCATGCCTTCCCTGGACCGGAAACAAGCTTCCGAGGACCGGTTTCTGGCATTCCAGCCGTCTTCAGCCCGGCTTTCTTGAATCCAGTGGCAAAGTGAGCAAGGGACTCACGTCTGAGCATACCCTGCCACACTTATGGCGACCAAAAGCGGTACAAAAGGGGATGGTGATGGATGGAGCATCTGAATCAATCAAACACTCACAGCCAGTCAAAAGATCTAGGTTTAATCCCTCATCGTTCTTTAGCCCACTCTGCCACCCCAGTTCAGACATGGCTATATGCAAATCAGTCCGACCCTGTGCCTCATGGGAACAGTCCAGCCCGAACTGCCAAGCTATGCCTTCCCTGGACCGGAAACAAGCTTCCGAGGACCGGTTTCTGGCATTCCATCCGTCTTCAGCCCGGCTTGCTTGAATCCAGTGGCAAAGTGAGCAAGGGACTCACGTCTGAGCATACCCTGCCACACTTATGGCGACCAAAAGCGGTACAAAAGGGGGTGGTGATGGACGGAGCATCTGAATCAATCAAACGCTCACACCCAGTCAAAAGATCTGGGTTTAATCCATCACCGTTCTTTAGCCCACTCTGCCACCCCTGTTCAGACATGGCTATATGCAAATCAGTCTGACCCTGTGCCTCATGGGAACAGTCCAGCCCGAACTGCCTAGCCATGCCTACCCTGGACCGGAAACAAGCTTCGAGGACCGGTTTCTGGCATTCCAGCCGTCTTCAGCCCGGCTTGCTTGAAACCAGTGGCAAAGTGAGCAAGGGACTCACGTCTGAGCATACCCTGCCACACTTATGGCGGCTAAAAGCGGTACAAAAGGGGGTGGTGATGGACGGAGCATCTGATTTAATCAAACACTCACGCCCAGTCAAAAGATCTGGGTTTAATCCATCACCGTTCTTTAGCCCACTCTGCCACCCCAGTTCAGACATAGCTATATGCAAATCAGTCTGACCCTGTGCCTCATGGGAACAGTCCAGCCCGAACTGCCAAGCCATGCCTTCCCTGGACCGGAAACAAGCTTCCGAGGACCGGTTTCTGGCATTCCAGCCGTCTTCAGCTCGGCTTGCTTGAATCCAATGGCAAAGTGATCAAGGGACTCACGTCTGAGCATACCCTGCCACACTAATGGCGGCCAAAAGCGGTACAAAAGGGGGTGTTGATGGCGGGCAACCATGACAAAATGTTGGCACGGATATGCCAGGTCATTTTTTAAATAAAGGTCACTTGTGGACTATGGATGGCATCAATGGAAATATTCTGGCTCTGGCATACTGGGGGCACCCATGGGATATGGGGGCACCAATGACAATTTGCTAGCCATGGCACAACGGAGCTGATTTTTGAAAATTAGTGGGCATCCATTTCACATTTTTTTTAAATGCAGTCAGCTCTTGGGGACTGCCCGCTTTCACTTGCTCGGCACACCATGAAAGGGTATGAAAATGTTAGGAGTGCCCTTTCAAAGCCTAGGGCTCTTTTTTAGAAAATGTATGTGGAAATTGTGCTTTAAAATGCAGTACCTGATAACATTCTTTTAAAAATGTTCTCAGGGGTATAAGCCCCCTAGTAGAGGTCTGCATTCTTGCTTTGCTCACTCACTACAATGGAGGGCAAGTATTATGTTCCTGAACTTTCAAAGATCAAGTCAGCCCTGTAACATGGGCGGGTCTAAAATACACCTGTGCCTGTATTGTGTTGACATATTAATCATGCACTTATAATGGAACTTCATCAGTGTCAATTATTGTGATGTCATCATGGTTAAGGGCATGTCACATGACTTCATGGCAAAAAATCAGGATCAAGGGTCACTTCCTGTGATGTCATTAAGGTCAAAAGGTATGTAAGTCACTTCCGCTACCCCAGGCATTTAGGTGAATGAAGAAACAATGTATTCTACCAGACTATTGTGTAAAATATATATCCTTAGGACACATAGATACGAAGTTAACATCAATAAATCCATACTAATCTATAAATATTGACCTTCGCAATATTGTGGTAGCAAATGTTCTGGCCTCGATGTGTTTGCAAAACAAAGTTTTTGTATGTAATATTCTGACTTACAAATGCACTCAAGTGCATGAGCGAGTATTTGCAGTCTCTGTATTTATATGTGCTTTGTCTTACTGTGCATAAGTCACCTCGTCTGTGTCAAGTAAAATGACAGAATGTACTCACGCTTCTGATGGATTAGAATCTGGTCCACCTGCAGAGGGTAAAAAATACAGAACTCAGTCTTGGGAGCACTAACTGACGGCATAACACACTGAGCGAAGGACTAGCCATGTTCACTGATGCAGTCAATCATTTGTTCATTCATCCAGTCATTCGTTTATGTATGCATGCACCTATTTATTGATTCATTCATTCATGCATGAATTTGATTATTCATTCATTCACACATTAATTTATGTTTGCATAGATTCGTTTATTTATTCATCTACTCAATCGTTAATGTATGCATGTATTTATTTAGTCATTCATACACTCATTCGTGTATGCATGAATTTATTTATTTATTCATCAACTCATTCATTATTCATTCATTCATGTATGAATGTAATTATTCATTCATCAAAACTTCAATTTATGTATGCATATATTCGTTCATGTATGCATGGTATACAGACATAATATTGAATCAAAAATATAGAATAGACATAATATCGAAGTCAAAATATAGAATGGACAAAATATCGAATGGACAGAATATAGTGGTGAAAAATATTGAATTGAAGGTAAGTAATGTAATATCGTTTTTTTAAATATAGAAAGTCAAAATATCGAAGTATATAATATAGTTATTAAAATATATCAAATTTTTAATAATATCGATTTTTTTAAAGTGTTTTTTATGTTATTTAATTTTTGCGTAATTTAACTCTGTAGCGGGTTGTGGGTTTATAGGGGAATAGGGTACGAAGTAATTTAATTGTAATTAATTAAATATGTTAATTTATTTATTGGTAGTCATTTTGAATTAATTGGTAATTAATTTTTAATTGGTAATTAATTAATTTTTAATTGGTAATCAATTTTTGATAGCTAATTCATTTTTATTAATTGATTAATTGATAATTATGTTTATTTTATTTTAAAAAATCTGTAGCGGGTTGTGGGTTTATAGGGGAATAGGGTGGGAAGTAATTTAATTGTAATTAATTAAATATGTTAATTATTTTATTGGTATTTATTTTGAATTATTTGTTAATACATTTTTAATTGGTGAATAATTAATTTTTAATTGGTAATTCATTTTTATTAATTGATTAATTGATAATTATGATAATTTATTTTCCGTAGCGGGTTGTGGGTTTATAGGGGAATAAGGTGGGAAGTAGTTTAATTGTAATTAATTAAATATGTTTATTTATTGGTATTAATTTTGAATTAATTGTTAATTACTTACTAATTGGTAATTAATAAATTTTTAATTGGTAATTAATTTGTATTAATTGATTAATTGATAATTATGTTAATTTTATTAATTTATTTTCTGTAGTGGGTTGTGGGCTTATAGGGGAATAGGGTGGGAAGTAATTTAATTGTAATTAAGTAAATCATTTTTATTTATTTATTGGTATTGATTTTTAATGTATTGTTAATTGTTAATTGTTAATTTATTTGTATTAATAGGTAATTAATTTTACTAACTAATATTTATTTGTTATTATATAATATTAAATTGGTAATTTATTTTAATACATTTTTTCTTGGTATTGATATTTAATTAATTTGTATTAATATATTAAATCTTTACTTTTCCTACTGTTGCACTCTCTGGAGTGGGAATAGTAATTTGTACCCCTGCGCTATCCAACACTTTCCCTACTGTTGCACTCTCTGGAGTGGGAATAGTAATTGTTACCCCTACGCTATCCAACGCTTTCCCTACTGTTGCACTCTCTGGAGTGGGAATAGTAATTATTACCCCTACGCTATCCAACGCTTTCCCTACTGTTGCACTCACTGGAGTGGGAATAGTCATTTTTACCCTACCGCTATCCAACGCTTTCCCTACTGTTGCACTCTCTGGAGTGGGAATATGAATTTTTACCCCTACGCTATCCAACCCTTTCCCTACTGTTGCACTCGCTGGAGTGGGAATAGTAATTTTTAGCCTCCCGCTATCCAACGCTTTCTCTACTGTTGCACTCACTGGAGTGGGAATCGTAATTTTTACCCCTACGCTATCCAAAGCTTTCCCTACTGTTGCACTCGCTGGAGTGGGAATAGTAATTTGTACCCTCCCGCTTTCCAATGCTTTACCTACTGTTGCACTCACTGGAGTGGTAATAGTAATTTTTACCCCTACGCTATACAACGCTTTCCCTACTGTTGCACTCATCGGAGTGGGAATAGTAATTTTTACCCCTACGCTATCCAACGTTTACCCTACTGTTGCACTCACTGGAGTGGTAAAAGTAAATTTTACTCTCCCGCTATCCTACGGTAAAAATATTGTATATTTTTTATTAATATTATGTTAATATATATATGTGTTAAAAAATAAAATTATGTTAATATATATATGTGTTAAAAAATAAAATTGTATGTTTATTTTTTAACTTAAATTAATTATTTAATTATTTTAAGGTTATTTAAGTATTTTTAAGTGTGTTTTAGTTCATTATATTTATTATTTTATTAATTTTAAATTAGTTTTAAGATATTTAAAAAAATTCGATATTTTTACTAACTATATTTTTTTTAACTATATTTTTGATTCGATATTTTTGTACTTACCTGTTTGTAGACAGGACTTCGATATTTTTGCATTCGATATTTTGTCATCGATATTTTAGGTACTCTATATTTTTTAATTCTATATTTTGTCAGTATGCATGTATTTATTTATTTATTTAGCAACTCATTAATTTATGTATGCATTTATTCATTCATTCATTTGTTCATGTGTTTTGCATATCGTTAGACCGTGACAGGCTAGCTGCCATGGTCACCGGAGGCGATAAGTCAAAACCCAACAGTAAGGGCTATATAAATGCAATTACAATACAATGCAATACAAAGGGGGCCATTAGGATGACGGGCGGACTCAGTCCGCCCGCCATCCTATCGGTAGTAGGGACCGCCCGCCATAAGGGCGGGGGTCCCGGTGGGGGGGGGGATTAGGAAACGCCCGCCACAGTGGCGGGCGCATCATGCATCTTTAGCATTGTGTCAGGCGGTGCTCTCAGCACCGCCCGCCACAATGCTAAAGATGCATTATTGCCTGCCGCTTTGTAAAGGCAAATGCTGGGGGGTACCACAGGTACCCCTTCCCCCGTGTGCACCCCCACCTCTACTTCACTTTGGGGGCCCCCACGGGGCCACCGAAGTGAAGACCACATGCCTTTCCGCCACGGAAAGGCATCCATCCTGGCCAATCCTAATATGGCTGGCGGTGTCTAATAGACACCGCCACCATGTTAGGTCTTTCCGTTCGCCGTGGCCCCCCCGCCATCCTAATATGACGCGGGGACTTTAGGGCAAGGATGGCAGGCGGATTGCCCCCGCCAGGCCAGCGGTGGCTACCGCCAGCCTGGTGGGGGCAGCCCACGCGCCATCCTAATGGGCCCCAAAGTGCTTGTAGAACTCTATGGAAGGGAGGGAGGGGCCCGGCTGTGGGGCTTCATTTTAGGTATCTGTGGGGGATGAACCGCACGGGAAGGAGCAGAGTGCCAATTTAGAGTAGGGAGGGCCAGTGGGGAAATGATCCTGGTGAGGGGGGAACTCCTCTGAAGAAGAGGCTTGCCTTCAGCCTCCTCTCTGACATCCGCTTCCTCCTGGACAGATGAGTGACAGTAGCCTCATCCTCCTCGACCTTTCAGCGGCCTTCGACATGGTCTCCCACTGCACCCTAACACACAGGTCACACAGACCTCATGATGCAGGGATCTGGGACAAGGCCCTCGATTGGACCCGCTCGTTCCACTCCGGCAAAACGCAGTGGGTTAGACTCCCTCCCTTCCTTTCAGACTCCAAACCGACTACCTGCGGAGTCCTCCAAGGATCCTCATTCAGCTCCACATTGTTCAACATCTACATGGTTCTGCTTGCCCCCATCGTCAGAACTCACAAACTCAATATTGTTTCATACACAGACGACAATCAACTCATCCTCTCCCTATCCAATGAACCCAATGCAGCTAAACAAAACTTTCAAGAAGGCATGGAAGCAGTCGCCAAATTGATGAAGAGCAGCTGTCTACAACTCAACACGGACAAAAGAGAAGTACTCATCATGGGCCTGGAACGATACCTGGTGGCCCCCCGCCTTCGGAAGCCCGCCCACCCCCACGGATTATGCATGCAACCTCGGACTCATCCTGGAATCTGAACTCAAAATAGACCACCAGATTAACTGTGTCGCATCCTCCTGCTTCCACACCGTCCACATCCTATGCAAGACCTTCAAATGTATCCTCCCACCTAACACAGAAAGACTGACACACATGCCCTCGTCACCAGCAGACTTGACTAGGGCAAAGCACGCTTCCTCTGGAATCAACAAAAACCTCACCCATAAACTTCAAAACATCCAGATTGCCAACGCCAGACTAATCATCAACCTGCCACAACACTGCCACATCACCTAGCACCAGCGCACACTCCACTGGCTCCCCATCGAGGCAAGAATCACCTTCAAGATTCTCCCCCATGCACACAAAGCCCTCTACAACACCAGACCAGCATACCTGAATAGCTGACTCACATTCCATGCACCCCAAAGGACCCTACGATCAGTCCAGCACTCCTATGCTTCATAAAAGAAAGATCTAGAATACAGTGACAAAACATGTTCAATAAAAGACTTGAGCAACAAAAGAGCTGCCTCTTTTAAATGCGGCTCACAAGCAGATAAGTTGCTCTTACTTCCTCTCATTCTATGGGGCTCATTTCGATGTCGGGCAGATTGCCTCCGCCAGTCTGGCGGAGGCATTCCGCCCGACATCCCCCCCGGAATGCCCCCGCCATATTAGTATGGCGGGGGGACCACGGCGGACGGAAAGGCCGTCCGCCGCTTTTCCACCCCGGTCGCCTTGCGGCCGGGGCGGAAAAGGATTAATTTGGTGGCGGTGTCTCATGGGCCAAATCGGATGCCTGCCACCATGGAAAGGCATGCGGTCTTCACTCTGGGGGGCCCGTACGGGCCCCCAGAGTGAAGGAGGGGTGGGGGGTGCACACGGGGGTACCTGTCGTACCCCCCAGCATTTGCATAAACAAAGCGCAGGCACCGCGCGGTGCCTGCCGCTTTGTTTATGCAAATGCGCGCATTCATTTTTAACATTGTGGCGGGCAGTGAAGTGAGCACCGCCCGCCACAATGTTAAGAATGGGGGATGCGCCTGCCACTGTTCAGACTTCGGGACCCCCGCTCTTAAGGCGGGCGGTCCCGAGCACCAGCCACATCACCTAGCACCAGTGCACACTCCACTGGCTCCCCATCGAGGCAAGAATCACCTTCAAGATTCTCCCCCATGCACACAAAGCCCTCTACAACACCAGACCAGCATACCTGAATAGCTGACTCACATTCCATGCACCCCAAAGGACCCTACGATCAGTCCAGCACTCCTATGCATCATAAAAGAAAGATCTAGAATACAGTGACAAAACATGTTCAATAAAAGACTTGAGCAACAAAAGAGCTGCCTCTTTTAAATGCGGCTCACAAGCAGATAAGTTGCTCTTACTTGCTCTCATTCTATGGGGCTCATTACGATGTCGGGAGGATTGCCTCCGCCAGTCTGGCGGTAGCCACCGCCGGCTTGGCGGAGGCAATCCGCCCGACATCCATTCCGGAATGCCCCCCGCCATATTTGTATGGCGGGGGGGGACCGCGGCGGACGGAAAGGCCGTCCGCCGCTTTTCCGCCCCGGTCGCCTTGAGGTCGGGGCGGAAAAGGATTAATATGGTGGCGGTGTCTCATGGGCCAAATCGGATGCCTGCCGCCACGGAAAGGCATGCGGTCTTCACTCTGGGGGCCCCCTGCAGGCCCCCAGAGTGAAGGAGGGGTGGGGGATGCACACGGGGGGTACCTGTCGTACCCCCCAGCATTTGCATAAACAAAGCGGCAGGCACCTCGTGGTGCCTGCCGATTTGTTTATGCAAATGCGCGCATTCATTTTTAACATTGTGGCGGGCGGTGCAGTGAGCACCGCCCGCCACAATGTTAAAAATGGGGGATGCGCCCGCCACAGTGCAGACTTCGGGACCCCCGCTCTTAAGGCGGGCAGTCCCGTCTTCCGCAAGGGTGGCGGGCAGGCAACAAAATGTGTTTTCCTAACAGAATGCTTTTAATTTGTTTAGTATTTTGCTAACACAACACTTTTAACTTGTATCCCTAATGATTCACTATTATGATTATTATTAGCTATGTTTCCTGGCTGGTATTTTTGCTAGCGCTGAATTTGCAATCCTTATTGCGCTTTCACAAACTCTGCCTTTTTCTGTGCCTTAATCGCTTCCTGATTGCTCTGTCTTCCCCTCCCTTGGCTTCCAATTTTTGGTTTCCAATACAGATTACCCCCTCCTCCTGACCGGAGCTTTGCCTCGAGGCGGGCCGCCGCTATGGACCACAAAGCCCTCGCCGATCCCCTAACTATAACGTGGGTGAAGCCTGTGGTTTTTTCAGTGAATTTCAAAGGTTTTGTAAATGACAATTTTTAAATGTATTAATTGTTATCATTATTTTTTTTTATACTGATTCACTACTTGTTTTAAACTATTTATTTTTAGATATTTTATTTTTTAAACTACATTATAATTACATTATACATTACATTACAAAATATACTTTCTCAGAATGAATTACTTTAGTTTAAATACTTTGCAAATAGGTAATAGACTTTTAAGAACAGTGGTTACAGTTGTTGCAATGGGCAACACAATTTCAAACACAATGCAACATTGAGCTGAATGTGAATTTCTAGTTAAATGCAATTAGTTACTTTATGGATTACTTTTCTAGCCACAGGACTGGATCCTAGATTCAGTCCTGGGACATTTCCTGTAAACAGTCGAGTAAAACTGTTTTGGTTACAGTAGTGATTTTTAAGGAATATTATTGTATTTTAAAAGTTGCCACGGGAGGAAATTCACTTAGCAGGTAAGTAGTGTTAGCCTTACTTTTTCTTCCTCAGTGGTGGATCCTGGATCCAGCACTGGTGCATCTCCTGTAAAGAGTTGAAAGAATGCGTTTAAGTTATACAGGCGATTTTTAAGGAATATTTGTAGTTTGTGAAAATCGACAGAAACTTTTCTGGTGAAAACCAGACAAGGGATTCCTATGGAAAGAAATACAAGTTACTGCTAAGTACGTTTAGAATTACGTTTCAGGGTCAGTGCTGGGCTAAAAGATGCAGCACTGAGGTCTCTCCTGATAACAGGTGAGTAAATTGGAATTCGTATTTCTGCTGATTTTAGAGTAATATTTTACATTTTCAAAACTCCACACAGAAAAATTTCCAAGTGAAACCAGTCAATGTAAGCCTATGGAAGGAAATTCAAGTTACTGGTAAGTACGGTTAGAATTACTTTTCAGGATCATTACTGGGCTCAAAGATGCAGCACTGAGGTCTCTCCTGGTAACAGGTGAGTAAATCGAAATTCGTAGTTCGGCTGATTTTACTTTGGTCCAGTATATATAGAGCCACTTTCCTACACCATCCCCTCCCTTCACCACTGTGCAAACACGCCCTGTGGCGCGTTTTAAGTTGGGGAAATAATTCCCCTTCAATCCTGAGGGCCTCTAGGGTTCAACTAGCCCACTAGGTACATCTAGTAAGTGCCACGGAGCTGCTAAGCAGAGAGATGTAAAAAGGGGCACGGCCTAGACCACCTGTCAGCAAAGAAGCGCAGTGGTGCTTACTGGAAGCACCTGGTGGTCTAGTTGGCCCCCAGGGTCCCTCAGGATTGAAGGGGAATTTTTCCCCAACTTAAAACGTGCCACAGGGCGTGTTTGCACACGTCACCTCAGGCCCCATCTCCTCCCTTCGCCACTATGTAAACATGCTGTGTGGCCGTTCTAAGTTGGGAGATTAAGTCCCCTTGAATCCTGAGGGTCTCTAGGGTCCAACTAGCCCACTAGGTACCTCCAATAAGCGCCACAAAGCTGTGTTGAAGTTAGGTGTAAAAAGGGCATGGCCTCTGAACACCTGTCTGCAACGCAGCTCCCTGGCACATACTAGAGAAACCTGTTGGGCTATTTGGCCCTCAGGGACCCTCAGTATTGAAAGAGAATTAATTCCCCAACTTAAAACACGCCACGGGCACATTTGCACATTTGTGAAGGAAGGGGGCGTAGCCTGAGGTGCGTTTTAAGTTAGAGAATTAATTCCTCCTCAATCCTGTGGGTCCCTGGGGGCCAACTAGCCCACCAGGTACCTCCAGTATGCATCAGGAGGCTGCATTGCAGAGAGGTGTTCAGAGGAGAAATCAATTCCCCAACTTAAACCGCGCCACAGGGTGTGTTTGCACACATGTGAACTCAGGCCCCGCCACCTCCCTTCACCACTATGCAAACGCGCCCATTGGCGCGTTTCAAATTGGGGGATTAACTCCTCTTGAATCCTGAGGGTCCCTGGGGTGCAACTAGCCCACCAGCTACCTCCACTAAGTGCCACAGAGCTGCGTTGCAGAGGTGTAAAAAGGAGCATGGCCTCAGAACACCACTCTGGTGGGCTAGTTGGCCCCCAGGGACCCCCAGTATTCAGGGGGAATTAGTTCCTAATCTGCAAAGTGCTGAAAGGAGTGGGGCGTGGCCATCGGCACGATGCCAGTATTTTTGTTTTCATTTATTTAAGAAGGGGGGCTGCGTAGCCCCCTTTTTTCTCATTTTTGGGCCCTGGGGACCCCATCCCCCAGGGCCTGCCCCCTAATTTTTTCTTTAAAAATTAAAAAATTGGGAAAGGGGCCGCATGGCACCCCTCCCGAGGCCTTAATCAGCCCCGGGGGCCCCATTCCCTGGGGCAAGGCCCTTTCTTTTTTCTAATATTTTTTAGGAGCGGACTGCCTTGCCCCCCTCCTTCTGGCCCCGTTGACCCCATCCCCCGGGGCCGGCCTTTGGCTTTTTAAAAATATATTTTTTTAATAATTTGAGCAGGGGGCCTCGTGGCCCCCCTCCCGGTCCACTACTAGCTCTGGGAACCCCATCCCCCGGGGCTGGCCCACTACGTTGGGGACCGTGGGGTGGTCCGCAATCCCCCCACGGTCCCGCTGGCCCCCCGCCTCCTGCGGGAGCCGGCATTGCTTTTCCACACGGGGAGCTGCTAAGATGCAGCTTCCCCTGTGGAAAAGCAATTTGCTTTGCTATTTGGAAGAGAGAGTAGGTTTCCTGCTCTCTCTTCCAAATAGCAAAGCAGTTTGCAATGACAGGGTGGGAGCTGCGAGGCTCCCACCCTGTCATTGCAAACTACAGTGTCCCGCGGGTGGGCACGCCAGGACACTGCAGGAGCCGGCCCTGGGGGGTGGTGGTTCCAAGTGTCACGACAAGGCTCCAGGAGGGGGGCTGCACGGCCCCCCTCCCACATTTTACAAAGCCCCAGGGGATGGTGATCCCCGGGGCTGGGGGGGTCCATCACAGACCCCCCAATTTGAATATTTAGTGCCCCGGGGAGGTTGCGGTCCCCAGGGCGTGTAGGGGGCTTGAACCCCCCCACACAGGGTATTTTTTTTTTAAATAAAGCCCCGGGGGTGGCAGTCCCCGGGGCCGCAGGGGGCTGTAAGCCCCCAGCCATTCATTTTTTAAAGCCCTGGGGGTGGCGGTCCCCGGGGCAGGGGGGCCTGAGAGCCCCCCACCCATTTTAAAGACGCCCCGGGGGTGGCAGTCCCCGGGGCTGCGGGGGGGGGGGCGTGAGCCCACACAATCATAAAGCCCTGGGGGTGGCGGTCCCGGGGGAGTTTTTTTATTTTTTTTATTTATAAAGTTTTATATAGCGCTAGCCAGAACCGTGGGTATCAGCGCGATTAACATATACAAAGGAAAAGAAAAAGAATTGCAAAACATAGTTGTATTCCTACTGACGTTCACGTGAAAAATGTCAACATAACCTTTCTCAATGGCTCACGGCACAGTCCGTCTGAAAACACTAAAGACCATCATGGTGACTACCCCCAGCGGGGGGCATGGCTTGGATGCTGAGGCGAGGAGACGTGTGAGCGCTGAGTTCTGTTGAGGAACCCCACAGTTATCCTGATTAACGGACCCCCGGCACCCCCCCGAATGCTAATCGGGGGTTGGTAACGTGGGCTAGAGCTGATCTGGCACTCTTTCACCCCGTTAAACGGTGGAGGACGAGATATCGGAGTGAGGACTTGAGCTGCGACTACGCCGCTCGAGGCTCCTAAAATGGCAGCGATGAGGGCTGCATCGGAAATGGAGTGACGCCACGAGCAATTAGCCCGATTGCATTGAGTTGATCCGACCTTGGTGTCTGTGCCGTGGGGTCCTGTTGTGGAGGTTTTGGAAGTGCTTGTGGTGGAGCCCTGGATGACCCCCGGGCTGGAGATACTGCCCAGCCACAGAAGAGAAGCGGCATGGCCTTCGACTAGAGGTGGCGCCGAGGGTGTGGCACACGCTGTATTGGTCGACGGGTGCTTACTACCTGCTGGAGACTGTTGATGCATTGCTGAGAGCCTGGCCTGTTGCGACAGGATCTCTAGTGGGGTACCCCCCTCTCTCCCTGTACCACCCTGATCATGCCTGGACACCGATTGAGCATTGAGGTTGGTGGCGAGTGTGCCCGGTGGCCCAGTGGAGCGGCCCAAGGGCTGGGACTATGGTCAAGCCCTGGAGAAAGGATGAAGAGCACCAGCCCTCAGATGCCGAGCACCCACCCCCGACGGAAACGGGACAGCGGGGACCGCCACAGGAATCGAGGCTGCAGCAGCAATTCGATAAGATCTTGGAGGCCATTGCGGAATCCCGATCTGCCCTGCAGCAGGATATTGCGCAGGTGGCGACGGGGCTTGGCCTTCTACGTGCTGACCATTCCAAGTTATCGGACAGAGTCAAGAGTGTGGAGGATACCCTCTGGGAGGTGGCACCGGCGCACACGACACTGGCGGTCACGATGACGGGTGTTGGACCCGGCCTCGTGGCGTGGTGCACCTCTGTCCCTCCACACCCTGCGAGCGTAGGCCTGCACCCCGAGACCCCTGCGCAGCATCCCCGTGAGGGTAGCCTGAACCCCGAGCCTGGTCGTCATACTCCCCGTACACCTAGATCCCCCGAGAACCCCGACCAGGCCTGCCTTTCCCGCTCCTCGCCGGCTCCGAGCGCCTGACCTGGCAGGCCCCGCAAGGCCCGGACGCCATCTTCCCTTCCCGACACCCCTGTCTCCCTGGGCCTAGCGTGACCCCGGCCCCAGCGAAACTCAGACTCCAAAGGCGCGCCAGTCCCCCGCCAGGGGGTAAAGGGCTCCCCAAGTGAGATAAGCCGGGGAGTTTCGATAGCACCTCCGGCCCCCCCTGAGGACCTGGTATCCATCACACCTTTGGCCCTCCCCTGTGGGCCCGTTTCGATCACCCTTCTGGCCTCCCCGAGGGCTGGCTCCAGACCCGCTGGGCGTCTGGGCATTCCCGGACCCATCTTGCAACGGGATCAAAGAACCAACCGCCGGACCTCGCCAATGACCAGCCCCCAGGGCCTGAGACCTCCGCCTGCGAGGGTCCGGAGATCAAAGAGCAGAAGAACTATAACTGGGCCCGCCCGACAACTAGCGGGCAGTTGTATCTTGGACCTGAAGCCCTGCTGATCTGATCGCGGCTGACTCTAAGAAGAACTCATCTGGAACCTGAGAGCCCTGCTGACGCTGTCGCGGCTCAAGCTGAACTATCACCATCGGAGCCCTGCTGACACTGTCGCGGCTCAAGCTGAACTATCACCATCGGAGCCCTGCTGACACTGTCACGGCTCAAGCTGAACTATCACCATCGGAGCCCTGCTGACGCTGTCGCGGCTCGAGCTGAACCGAACCATCGGAGCCCTGCTGACACTGTCGCGGCTCAAGCTGAACTGAACCATCGGAGCCCTGCTGACGCTGTCGCGGCTCCTCACGAACTTCACCAGATCGAGCCCTGCTGACCTCGTCGCGGCTCGAGGAGTGCTCTGGTCCGGCTGGACCATCGAGACCACTATCACGACCGAGCCGACTCGACGGAGGTGAGGCAGCCAGTACGACCATCATCCCGTACCCCCCGGCTCGAGGATTGAGAGCTGTGCGTAGGGTACGCCTCGTACGGACCCAGAGACTAAAAGACTGTCCCGCTTCCCCCCTTCCCGATTCCACAACGACTTTGTGGTCCCTCGACCCCTGTGTACATAAGAGTGTTTCCTTCGTTCCTTTCTTATATAAAAGAACTTGTTACTTCAACCCAACGGTGTGGTGTCTGTCCGTAGTGTGGTGTGAGCTCAGTGTGTACGATCCTAGACCCGAAGTCCTCCCCGGTGGGGACCTCACAATCAAGACTCGGCATGTTCTGTGGGAGAGGTGGGTCTTGGGGTGACTGGGTGAGCATAACCTGGCCCTCTGAGATCGCCCCTTCCAACATTGGTGGCAGCGGTGGGATAAGAACCTACGTCTAGGGATCATACAGCACTGACACACTACCCGAACGAAGAACAACCATGAGCCTCACGAACGACGAGACCACCTTCCAGATGGAACTCCTGAAAGACTATTCTCACCGTGAGCTCAAACAATTCTGCAAAGATCTCCATATCCCGTCGATGGGATTAAACACCAAAGAGGACTTTCAACAAGCTCTAACAGCCTGGGTGGAGGCCGGAGCCAAACCTCCAGCACCGGCAGAAGTCGCTGGAGGGGGAGCACCCCTGATCGAAACCCACGCCCCAGAGCAAGAAAGAGCAGAGTCCCCGATGCGGACTCCCAGCACGGAAAGAGGCCTATCCCGGGAAGAGATGACCGACCGAGAGCGCAACCGAAACCACGAGCTAGAACTAGCCCGTTTGAAGATGGAAGGAGAACTCAAGCTGGCCGAGAAAAAGCTAGCCATCGAGCAGTTGCGGCTGCAAGGAGAACTGGAGGAAAAGAAACTCCAGCGAGAACATGACGGAAAGAAGCTCCAGCTGGAGCACGAGCGCAGCCTATTGGAAATAGAACTAAAGGCCCGGAACGAAGGCAGCAAAACAGCAGCGACCCGAGAGTCTGGTCCCCCAGTGGAACCCAAGGTCCACATCCCCAAGGATGTGGTCAAAGAATATTATAAAAACGATGACATCCAGCAATGGTTCAAGGCCTACGAGGTCGCCATGACCTCACACCGAGTTCCGCAGAAAGATTGGGGAGCCGGGCTATGGGGTCGATTCCTGAGTGAGGGGAGAGACACCCTACTCGACCTCCCGTCCGCCGAACAGACCTCCTACAGCCACATGAAAGAAGCCCTCCTCACAAGGTACGGGCTCACCCCTGAAATGTACCGCCAACGCTTTAGAGACTGCAAGAAGATCCCCGGCACCACATGGGTAGAATATGTCAATTTCTATAGCCGGGCCCTCGAGGGGTGGATCAAGGGCAGCAAGGTATCCACCTTCGAGGGGCTCATAGACCTCATTGCCTATGAACATTTGTCCCTAAATTGCTTTGTGGAACTCCGACAGCACCTCCTTGACAGCAAGTTGGCTGACCCCCGGAAATTGGCCGTCGAGGCTGATCGCTGGGTGAGCACCAGAGTCCCCCGGGGGCCCGGGGGAGATTATGGCCGAAATGAACAGGGATCGTCCCGCCAGAGGGGAGGGGGGAATCAGAATAGACAGCGGGGTTCCCAGGTAGGGTCCCCGCGCAGTCCCCCCAGAAACCAGCCAGGTACCTCGCCTCCCACAGCGCGCGCAGGGTTTCCCCCAGCTAAACCAGGGCCCCGAGTCAGCCAAGCCTGCTATCATTGCCAGCAACCAGGGCATTATGCCAATGACCCCCGCTGCCCTCTGTTCAAGAAGCCCACCGCTGCAGGGCCCCCAGTGCGCCACATCACCTCCGTAGCCCTAGAAGAGGAGGGGGGAGAAGAGGAGTTCGAGGGAACTGACCCCGCAGCCATGATGTTAGTCTCCCTGGGTGATAGGGAGATGGTCCCAGGAGCCCCCCTACCCGACAATACCGAGAAATACCGACAGCAGGTGACTGTCAATGGCCATCACATAGGGGCGCTCCGGGATACTGGGGCCAGTATCACCGCCGTCAAACGGCACCTCGTCACTGAGGCCCAGATTGTTCCCCACATCTCCTGCAGGGTGATCGCAGCCGATAACTCCGTCCGCACCTGCCGGATAGCTTAAGTCCCGTTCGAGTGGGGGGGCGTCTCTGGGGAGTTACGAGTGGCAGTCCGCTCCGACATGCCTGTGGATTGCCTGCTCGGCAACGATCTGGAGAGCTCCCCATGGCAGCGGGTTGAGAAGAGGACCCACTTGGAGATGGTGGGCCTGCCCGAGTGGGCCTGTGTGAGTACCCGGTCGATGACCACCCGAAGAGCCACCCCGAAGGGGCGACCTTAGAGGTGGCACCGGCTACCCCCGAGGACCCCGAGGTCCCAGAATCCTTTGAGACCCCTGAGCTATTCCCCGGGGAGAGCTTCCCTCCCGGCGCAGGGCCCCTCGGCCCCGACGTCGAACCGACCTCGAGCTTGGACGACCTTCCTGAGCTGGCCCAATGGCGCCAGGAAGGGGGACCGTCCCGAGAAGAGTTCTGCTTGGAGCAGACCTCCTGTCCCTCCCTTGTGGGGCTGCGGCAGCAGGCCGCCGCCCAGGCCGCCGGTGACCAGACCGGCTCCCACTTTATCTATTGGGAGAACGGCCTCCTATACAGCGAGCAAAAGTCCGCCGAACTAGGGTCCGGCCGAGTGCTAGTGGTCCCCCTACGCTTCCGCGGCTTCCTTCTGAACCTGGCCCATGATGTACCCCTGGTGGGACACTTGGGCCAAGACAAAACGTACCAGCGCCTGGTCACCCACTTCTACTGCCCGGGCATGCGCTCCGATGTGGAGGCCCATTGTAAATCCTGTCCCACGTGTCAGTCCAGCGGGAAGAGCGGAGGGAAGCGCAAGGCTCCTCTCCAACCCTTCCCCGTGGTCAATACCCCCTTTGAACGGGTGGGAATCGACATCCCGGGCCCCCTCGACCCCCGGACATCCTTGGGCCACCGCTTTATCCTCGTCCTGGTGGACCATGCCACTCGCTACCCCGAAGCCATTCCCCTCCGAACGGTGACCGCCCCCGTAGTGGGGCGGGCCCTCATGGCCATCTTCTCCCGGGTGGGATTCCCCCGAGAAGTCGTCAGCGACCGAGGGACCAATTTCATTTCGAAATACATGAAATCCCTGTGGCAACAGTGTGGGGTGACGTACAAATTTACCACCCCATACCACCCCCAGGGTAACGGTCTCGTGGAACGCTTTAACCGGACCCTCAAGGGGATGATCATGGGTCTCGAAGAGCCCCTGAGGCGTAAATGGGACGTCCTCCTTCCCTGTCTCCTCTTCGCGTACCACGAAGTCCCCCAGAAGTCCGTGGGGTTCAGCCCCTTCGAACTGCTCTACGGACACCCCGTCAGGGGACCCCTCACCCTGGTCAAGGAAGGGTGGGAGACGGCGGCCCCAGAGCCCCCTCCGGATGTATTTCGATACATTCTGGCCCTCCGGAATCAGACGAGGAAGTTCAGAGAACTGGCCGAGGCCAACCTCGAGGCCAGTCAAGAAGAGATGAAACGGGGGTATGATCAGAATGCCACTCTGGTCGAGTTTCAGCCCGGACAGCAGGTCTGGGTGATGGCCCCGGTGGAGCCCTGTGCCCTGCAAGACAAGTGGACAGGGCCCTTCAAGGTGGTAGAACGCAAGAGTCAGGTTACCTACCTCGTCAATGTAGAGTCCCCCAGGAACCCCTTGCGGGTCCTCCATGTGAACCGCCTCAAGCCCCACTTCGCCCGGTCCGAGTTGAGCTTACTCCTCGCCACGGACGATGGGGAAGAAGAAACGGAGCCTCTCCCCGATCTCCTGTCCACCCAAGAAAAAGATGGCTCCGTAGGGGGAGTGATGCTCTCCTCCTCCCTCTCCCCCGAGCAGCACGAGGACTGTCGCCAGTTGTTGGGACAGTTCTCGGACCTCTTCTCCCTCACCCCCGGCGTCACCAGCTAGTGCGTCCACGATGTGGACACCGGGGACAGTCCACCGGTACGGCACAGAGCCTACCGCGTCCCTGACAGAGTTCGGGCCTGCATCAAGGCCGAGGTATCGAAGATGCTAGCTCTCGGGGTGGTCGAAGCCTCTGACAGCCCCTGGGCTAGTCCCGTGGTCCTGGTTCCGAAGGCAGCCGCCCCCGGTGTGGCTCCCGAGCTGAGGTTCTGCGTTGACTACCGCGGGCTCAACGCAGTCACCAGAACCGATGCTCATCCCATCCCCCGAGCCGACGAGCTTATCGATCGCCTCGGGCTGCTCGGTTCCTGAGCACGTTCGACCTGACCAGTGGCTACTGGCAGATCGCCCTCACCGAGGGAGCTAAGGAAAGATCCGCTTTTTCCACCCCGGATGGTCACTACCATTTCCGGGTGATGCCCTTCGGGATGAAGAACGCCCCTGCCACCTTCCAGAGGCTGGTTAACCAGGTCCTGGCGGGGTTGGAAGAGTTCAGCGCTGCGTACCTGGACGATATCGCAGTATACAGTTCCCACTGGTCCGAGCACCTCCAGCACCTCTGGGCGGTGCTGACCGCCCTGAGGAGGGCAGGTCTCACCCTTAAGGCAAGCAAGTGCCAGATCGGGCAGGGGTCCGTAGTCTACCTTGGGCACCAGGTCGGAAGCGGCCTCGTAGCCCCCCTCCAGCCCAAGATCGATGCCATCGTGGCCTGGGAGGCCCCCACGACCCAGACGGAAGTGCGGGCGTTTCTAGGGCTTACGGGGTACTACCGCCGGTTCATCAAGGGGTACGGTAGCATCGTAGCCCCCCTCACGGAGTTGACCTCCAAAAGCCAACCGAAGAGAGTCAGCTGGACCCCCGCCTGCCAAGAGGCGTTCGAAACCTTAAAAGACGCCATGTGCACGGCCCCCGTTCTACAGGCCCCCGACTACTCACGAGAGTTTGTAGTCCAGACGGACGCGTCCGAGCATGGCATCGGAGCTGTCCTGTCCCAGGTGAACGAGAACGGCCTAGACCGACCAGTGGCATTCATTAGCCGGAGGCTACTCCCTCGAGAACAAAGGTGGAGCACCATCGAGCGGGAGGCCTTCGCGGTGGTTTGGGCCCTGAAGAAGCTGAGGCCCTACTTGTTCGGGACTCATTTCCAGGTCCAAACCGACCACCGACCTCTCCGGTGGCTAATGCAAATGAGAGGGGAGAATCCCAAATTGCTGCGCTGGTCCATCTCCCTCCAGGGGATGGATTTCACTGTTGAACACCGGCCTAGTTCTGACCACGCCAACGCTGACGGCCTGTCCCGATTCTTCCGCCTCAGCGAAGAGAACCCCCAAGAGGATGGGTAGTTCTCCCCGCCTTCAGCTGGGGGGGACGCGTGTTGGACCCGGCCTCGTGGCCTGGTGCACCTCTGTCCCTCCACACCCTGCGAGCGTAGGCCTGCACCCCGAGACCCCTGCGCAGCATCCCCGTGAGGGTAGCCTGAACCCCGAGCCTGGTCGTCATACTCCCCGTACACCTAGATCCCCCGAGAACCCCGACCAGGCCTGCCTTTCCCGCTCCGCGCCGGCTCCGAGTGCCTAACCTGGCAGGCCCCGCAAGGCCCGGACGCCATCTTCCCTTCCCGACACCCCTGTCTCCCTGGGCCTAGCGTGACCCCGGCCCCAGCGAAACCCAGACTCCAAAGGCGCGCCAGTCCCCCGCCAGGGGGTAAAGGGCTCCCCAAGTGAGATAAGCCGGGGAGTTTCGATAGCACCTCCGGCCCCCCCTGAGAACCTGGTATCCATCACACCTTTGGCCCTCCCCTGTGGGCCCGTTTCGATCACCCTTCTGGCCTCCCCGAGGGCTGGCTCCAGACCCGCTGGGCGTCTGGGCATTCCCGGACCCATCTTGCAATGGGATCAAAGAACCAACCGCCGGACCTCGCCAATGACCAGCCCCCAGGGCCTGAGACCTCCGCCTGCGAGGGTCCGGAGATCAAAGAGCAGAAGAACTATAACTGGGCCCGCCCGACAACTAGCGGGCAGTTGTATCTTGGACCTGAAGCCCTGCTGATCTGATCGCGGCTGACTCTAAGAAGAACTCATCTGGAACCTGAGAGCCCTGCTGATGCTGTCGCGGCTCAAGCTGAACTATCACCATCGGAGCCCTGCTGACACTGTCGCGGCTCAAGCTGAACTATCACCATCGGAGCCCTGCTGACGCTGTCGCGGCTCAAGCTGAACTATCACCATCGGAGCCCTGCTGACGCTGTCGCGGCTCGAGCTGAACCGAACCATCGGAGCCCTGCTGACACTGTCGCGGCTCAAGCTGAACTGAACCATCGGAGCCCTGCTGACGCTGTCGCGGCTCCTCACGAACTTCTCCAGATCGAGCCCTGCTGACCTCGTCGCGGCTCGAGGAGTGCTCTGGTCCGGCTGGACCATCGAGACCACTATCACGACCGAGCCGACTCGACGGAGGTGAGGCAGCCAGTACGACCATCATCCCGTACCCCCCGGCTCGAGAATTGAGAGCTGTGCGTAGGGTACGCCTCGTACTGACCCAGAGACTAAAAGACTGTCCCGCTTCCCCCTTCCCGATTCCTCAACGACTTTGTGGTCCCTCGACCCCTGTGTACATAAGAGAGTTTCCTTCGTTCCTTTCTTATATAAAAGAACTTGTTACTTCAACCCAACGGTGTGGTGTCTGTCCGTAGTGTGGTGTGAGCTCAGTGTGTACGATCCTAGACCCGAAGTCCTCCCCGGTGGGGACCTCACAATCAAGACTCGGCAAGTTCTGTGGGAGAGGTGGGTCTTGGGGTGACTGGGTGAGCATAACCTGGCCCTCTGAGATCGCCCTTTCCAACAACGGGTGCGTTGGACCAGATTGCAGCACTGGAACGGCATGCTGAAGATGCGGGCTCAGATATGGTGAGCTACCTGGAGGACTGGTTGAGGACGGTGGTGGCCCCTGAGGGTTTATCGTCATTCTATACCCTGGAACTGGCCCACCAGGTTCCTGCGCGACCGCCGTAGCAGGAGCGACCGTCTCGGCCGGTGGTGGTGCGCCTGTTGCATTTCCGGGATAGAGACTTGCTTCTCCGGAAAGCGCGGGCTGATGGGCCATTTCAGGTTGACAATAGTAGGGTCACCCTCTTCCCGGACTATTCTTTTGAAATCCAGAGGCGCCGTGCGTCCTTCCAGGCGGTGAAGAAGGAACTGAGGGTGGAGGGGATACAATATTCCCTGTTCTTCCCGGCCAAGTTGCGCATCATTTTGGATGGGAAGACCCACTTCCATGAAACACCGGAGAATGCGTGGGCCTGGGTGGAGGCCTATAGAGCTGGCAAAGATGGACAGGTGCAGGAGGCACGGTAAATGGCTGCAGACTCGCAACCCCGCAGATCGCAACGTATCAGGCATAGGAGACGGGGGCTGCGCAGACCGTCTATTTCGCGGACTACCGTGGAGCGCCAGGAGGCACTAGAAGCGGTGACGGCGATATCCAGTGAGCAGCGGCTCCCCTCGCCTGGTGGCTCGGGCCTGGGTACGGACAAGGGTCTATCGGAGGCAGATTCTATGGTGTCGGACAGTGTACACTTGCCGCTGGTCACCCTGGGAACAGCGGATGGACTACTGGATGAGTAGACTTTGCGGCTTTGGAGGGGGGGGATATCCTGCTGTGCCTACTTCTTGGATAATGCCTAGCGGGGGCGGACTAGTAATGCATCGGATACTGACTTATCTGCGCACATGTGACTCGGTGCTATGTATTTGTTCATGTGGAGGTTGTAGCTTTACGAGGGGGGGTCACTGTAGGAGCCTTCTTTTGGGGATGGGGTTTTCAGGGGCGGCGCTCGAATGCTGCATCGACTGTTTGTGTGTTAATTGCGAGGCTCTACCTCAGCCCCACCGGATGGTTCCCAGTTAGTTAGCCTTGTATCGGTTGTGCGATAGTTGGGCTGGTTTGGATGGGATTCACTATGTTAGTGCCTGTTCTTGGGGGGGGGGTGACTTTGAGGGTGGGATGGGACTGTTGGGGGATGGGGTTGTGTGGGACGGGGGAGAGGAGGGCTGGCGCGGCTCTGGGGAGACGGGATGAGGCTGAGTTTCGTTTTGAGTTGGTGTCATGGGGCCATCACCTGAAGTGAAGTGTGTGACCTGGAATGTGCGGGGCTTGCACTCCATGCAGCGCAGATACAAAGTTAATTCCTAATTGGTCCGTAGGGGTGCGCAGATAGAGTTTTTGCAAGAGACGCATTTGACCAAGGCGGAAGGCTAGGCGCTACAGCGTAGATGGAGGGGACAGCTTTACTACACTACTTATTCAGCTATTGCACGGGGAGTGTTGATCTGGGTTAGAGCTGGGGTTCCCTTTCGGATGACTGATCAGATGATAGATCCAGAGGGACGCTTTGTGGCAGTTAAAGGGAGGTTGAATGGACGGGAGGTGATGCTTTGTAGTATATATGCGCCTAATGTCGAGCAGTCTGCCTTTTTTGAGCGTTTGTCTGAAGCCCTGGCTGTCAATTTCATGGTTCCTTTGTTACTTGGTGGGGACTTTAATTCTATAGCGGATGTGCTGTTGGATAGGTCGCACCCCCCGTGAGCAGGAGCACCAGTCCATAAATTGGCGAAGGCAAGAGCAGAGTGGCAGGCTCACTGGGGGCTGATAGATGTATGGAGGGATCAACATTTGGCTGAGCGGGACTATTCATTTTTTTCTGCTTTGCAAGATCTGCATGTGCGGCTTGATGCGGACTTGAGTAGCCTGGGACTGACTGCTATGGTGGTCAATAGCGAGTACTTGTCGCGCACCATTTCGGATCACAATCCGTTGCTGGTGAGTTTCTGATGGGCTGCGGAGCGGTCCACTATCCCGACATGGCGCTTGCGCCAAGAGTTGTTGGAAGATTCGGTTTTCCGCGCTGAGCTAGGGGAGGGGATTGAGAAGTATTTCGATGAGAATGAGGGCACGGCCTCTACGGTGGCACTTGACCGGGACGCTTTCAAAGTAGTAACCCGAGGGTTCTGTATAGCTAAGCAGGTGGGAGTGCGGAAGATTTCATTACGGGAAGTGGAGACGGCGGAGGAGTCCCTCCGGACGGCTGAGCGAGACCACGCTGCTGACCCTGAGCTGGGGGATAGGGTCCGGACACTGAAGGAAGCAGTGGCTGTGGTCGTAGAGCGCCTACGGTGCTTTGATTATAAAGCTTATCTGGACCGCACGCATGCCGAGCAGGATAAAGTGGGCACTTTGCTGGCGTGGTTGGCCAACCCCATCCCTAGATGTGCCCCTATCTTAGCGTTGACTACTGAGGCGGGGGTATTGGAATATATACGCAACATCAGATCAATGATCGGTTTCGATCCTTTTATGCTGATCTCTACAGAAGTCGCTTGCAGGCCGGGGACCGGGATATCCAGGCATTCTTGGAGAACTTAGATTTGCCGGTAGTGGAGGAAGGGCAAGCGGATTCTCTGGGACAAGATGTTTTGGTAGCTGAAATCTGTTGTGCCATCAAACAGTTGGCGCGTAGCAAAACACCGGGCAGTGATGGACTGCCTATTGAGTTTTACTCAGCTTATGTCGATGTCCTCGCACCTAGACTGCTTTCAATGTATCGGGAGGCTCAGCGGACGGGAGTGTTGCTGACTCCGACTAGGGAGGCCATTATTATTCCCCTCCTTAAACCTGGAAAGGACCCTACAGACCCGGCAGCATATCGACCTTATCCATGCTCACCACCGACTTTAAGATCTTGAGTCATGTGCTGGCCTCTAGGCTCCTCCCCCTGATGACGCGGTTGATTCATCCGGATCAATCCGGTTTTAACCCTACGCGCAACACGGCTGGTAGCGTGCATAGAATGATACGGGTACTGAGCGGGGCCTATGGCGGGGATGACCCGGCAATGGTCCTCTCAGTGGACATTGCGAAGGCGTTTGACAGCTTGGAGTGGCCTTATCTATTTTTGGTCATGAGAGCTTTCGGCCTTGGCGAAGGCTATATCCGCTGGACGGCAATATTATATGCCTCTGCGAGCGCTAGCGTGAGAGTGGGTAGGCTCATTTCTACATCGTATTCGATGGAGCGGGGCACCCGCCAGGGTTGTCCGCTGTCCCCGTTGCTATTTGCCCTTGCGAAAGAGACTTTGGCCGCGCGAGCAAGACGGGGGGGGGGGAGTTTTGAGGCCTGTGGAGTGGGGGCCGCATGCACTATATTTCGTTATATGCGGATGACTTGTTGCTTTTCCTAGAAGATGCGGGAGCAGCATTGGGGGGTGCGCGAGACCTGCTCCGCCGCTTCAGGGATATCTCCGGGTTACGCGTGAATTATACAAAGACTTGTGGGTTCCCGATCGTCTAGGCGCGTCCCCGTCCACTGCATCTTTCTGATGTAGCGTGGGAGCCTGCGTGTCTTCCCTATCTGGGGACACATGTATACCACACCCAGGAGGATTTATTGGAGGGTAATGTAGGTCGAGCGCTGAGGGGCCTCCGGGGCAGTATGCAGTTCTGGGGGACCTTGCCGTTGTCGGTGGCGGGCCAGGTGGCCTTGTTGAAGATGGTGGCGCTCCCCAGGCTACTCTATTTCTTCCGCACTTTGCCCATACGGATACCCGTCGCGCTGTTTCGTCGGCTCCGCTCAGAGGTTGGATGCTTTATTTGGAGAACGGGTAGGCACCGCGTGGCACTGGACACGCTGATTCGACTGCGGGCAGAGGGGGGCCTCGCAGTCCCTGATTTCGAACTGTATTACCTGGCTGCACAGTTCCAGGGCCTTACTCAGGTGGTGGCGCGGGAATTCCGTGGGCCAGAGCGAGAACATGCCCCAGATATACCGAGGCATGTATTGTCATACGTGGTGCTACAGCAAAAGTTGCGCGCGGCTGACTTGTCGGTTGAGGAAACTGCTTTACGGCACTGTTGGAAGCGGTACCACAATAGAATAGGGGTGCAGCGACCTTATGCCCCGGAGATACCCCTGGGGATGTGTACGGCCCTCCCGCATGGGGTGGACTGGTCGGTGTTAGCGGAGTGGGAAGAGCTGGGGTTACAGATGGTTGGAGATCTGTTCGGGGATGGTGTGTTGTTGCCCTATAGCGAGTTACAGGAAAGCTTTGGGCTCCCGCGGGGCCACTTCTTTTTGCATGCCGCCCTGATTGCTGCCATCCAAAAATACTGGGGTTTGGCCTCCCGGAGCCGCCGGTGAGCGTGTCAGTATGTGGTGATGGCGGCGGGCACCTATAAGGCGGTTACTGGCATATACAGGCGTATGACTGACGAAGGTCTGACGCCATTACAGATGTTGCAAGACCAATGGGCAGCGGACGTTGGTAGAGAGATACCTGACTCGCAGTGGGGGCATATCATTAAGAGGGCGTGGAAGAGTACTAGGAACGCCAGGTTTCAATTGGTCCACTTTTTTATCTTACATAGGGCTTATCTCACACCCGAAAAAATAAATAAATATTTCCAAATCGATACTGCACGGTGCCCCCGTTGCTCGTTACTTAATGCGGGCCCGGTGCATATGTTGTGGGATTGCTCACAAATAGGCACGTACTGGGAGGAAGTGGTTGGGCTGCTTTGTAGGGTAACTGGGCGTCAGATTGCTTTGGATAAAGGGACCTGCTTGTTGCATTAGTTCCCGCTTACCAGCAAAATGAAACTGACCAGTACATTTTGGACTTGGGCCTCCTGCTTGCTAAGAGAGATATCACGTCCCACTGGAAAGCTGTGGGGGGCTGAATATCTTAGATGGAAGGCTACGATGATACAATGGGCTGGCAGTGAGGGCACAGTTCGCTTGCAGCAGGCACATAGGTCCCACAATGACAAGGCATTGGAGGGGGCTAGAGCGTGGGAAGCGTTGGTTGTTAAACTGAAAGGAGCGGATGCAGAGTCTGAGTCAGAAACGAGTGATTCGGTCGGGGAGGAGGTTTGAAAGTGTACTGCCCCCATTGGGACTGCGAGGTGGGGGGGGGGGTCCCTGCAGTTCCTTTTGGTCATTAGACCTGTTTCAGAGATAGAACGGCTGGCGAGAATGGTCCCCATGGCTGCCTGGAGTTGATTTCTTATTCCATGCTAACTCGATGTTGCCGCGCTGGCGGGTGGGTGGGTGGTCGTTGGGTAAAGGGGGGGCACATGCCCGAGGGTGGGTCTGGTGCATGGGGCGTTCAATCGATGGGGCATTGCGGCTGTTATGATGTCCTGTTTTTGCTGAGGTCTTGCCTAGGATGGGAGCTGCTGGGACGATAGTGATGGTATTTGAAGTGGCTTTACCGGGCATTTGGGGGTTTCTTGACTGCTGTACAATGCTTTGTATCGTGGAATTATCGAATGTGTACTTGCCCAGCCATTCTTGTGTATGCTGTTTGTGGTTGAAAAACAATAAAAAGATTTTTTTTTTTTTTTTTAAGTGACTACCGCCGGCCTGGCTGGAGCGATCCGCCACCCATCCTAATGGGGCCCATAGTGTGGTACATAGGGGGAGGGGTCAGGATCCTGGATTGCGTTTGACCCCGGAACCGCAATTGATGACTGAGACCCTCGCCCACAATGAAGTGCCCCATCGTCACTTTTCCTGTCACCTAGAGACAACCCCTAAAGAACTTCGGAACCGTGTGACTTGGTTAAATCTTCCGCAACCACAAACCTCGCACTAGAACAAGTTTGCCCCTGCGGTAAAACCATTCTTGCCACCACGGAAGATGCCGATAGTAATAGTTTGAGAGGTGGAACAAGGTTAAATTCTGGAATACTTCGTTTAAATGTTGTATGCATCAGTTTACTGTGTAGGGTTAAGTATGGTTATGGTTACTGGATTCTGGTCAACGCTCCAGGTGCTGGCTCCTTGCAGCGAGATTCTTGACTCTTCCCACTGCCCCGGACTTTTTGAGAGACTTACCGGGTTGCGGGCTCCTCTTGGGATTGAAACATTAGTGGTTTGCCTATTTTCACATGTTTACATTCCAGTGTTCTCTTTTTTTTTTTTTTTTTTTTTTTATTGAGCAGAAGGAGGTTAAGATACAATTCATGAATGAAGAATTTAGAGCAATGGAAATGAAAACAAGGTTAAGAGAAAGCTTCCTCTTCAAATAGGGTCACACAAGAGTAAAAACATAATTGAACATCAAGTTAAAAAGGGGGGGGGGGTTTAAGATACATAAAACTCGAAAGCAGTCATTATTGTAATCCTTATTACACAAAATATTAGTTAATTATTATTATTATTTTTTATTGTTTTTAGTGTTCTCCTTGTTTTTGTGCCTTCTCCTTTTGACATGGTTTTTAACATGTTGGAAATTTAAATGTGCTTGTATGGCTGTAATAGCCGAAATAAAGTTTTTGATGAATATGAAACATTAATAAAGTCCCAACTCATTGATAAGCCTCTCATTGATAATGCGGGTTTTTTTTTACGTCTGCGACTACTTTCCTGAGGAGTCCAAATGATAGTGCACCACATATATATATTTTCCTATTCATTGCGCCTATGAACTCTTGTGGGGACCTTTGGACGGTGCACATGCGAATAGCGATCATTCCATATCCACCGCCCCGGCCCAAACACGTGAAATTGTGCCCAACCTCCCCTCCCGCCACCCATACACCTTTAGTCATCTCACGTCTTGGGGCGCATGATTCCAGGCAAACGAACTACAAACATAGAAACGTAGGGGTATATTATCAAGGGGTTTTATCTCCGCTTTTTTGGCTTTAAAAGCCAAGAAAGCGGAGATAAAATTATCTCCCTATTACCAAGCTGTCGCTAACACCAGTTAGCGACAGCTAATAGGAGATAGCGACCATCATGGGCCCCACTTTGCATGTCAGTGATATTTATCACTAATGACATGCAAAGTGGGCGTGCCAAGATGTTAGCGACTGGAAACAGTCGCTAACATCGCTATCTCCTATTACCAACTTTTGGAGATATTTGCGCTAAGGGCGAATATCTCCAAAAGCTAACACCTGCCCTGAGCAGTTCTTAGCCATGTTATCCAATGGGAGGTGGATAACATGGCTAAGAGCATTTGCTCGATAATGCATGAATATCGCTGACTTTTCAGCGATATTCATGCATTGCGGGCGTTTTTTATCGCATTTGCGATAAACCTTGCTAATCTGCGATAAAAATCGCCGATGTGCGGCGATAATTTTTGTCTCTAAACAAGTTAGAGACAAAAATTATCGCTAGTTGTTGATAATATACCCCGTATTTCCATAAAAAAAATAGACATGTGCATAAAAATAAACGGAATTTCAGGCGGTCACTCTTAGAAGGCATAATTCCGCCATATCACATGGTATGCATTTAACCAAACAGTAGACACAAGAAAAACGATAGCAGTTTTTGCATGCCCTAACATTACCCAATTGCACACAACAATCAAATATTCACAAGAACGCAGTTGGCACTAAACTTGGGTCTTCAAACCTCTAACCCCCCCCCCCCCCAAACCCCTTCTGATGAAAGAGCGGAGGATTCGTCGCAACCCATGACCAGGCCCCAGTACTGCGAAGGGCCGGTGTACCATCGTTCCCCCGCCCTGGGCGCCCGCGCCCCCGCCCCGTGCAGGAGGCATGGTGCGAGTTAGACCGGCTCAGCTGGATGCGCGGGCGCCACAGAGCAGGAGTCACGCAGGGCGCGTCATCCAGGGCATGGAAACCCACCGGCACCTACACACACTTCTTGTACCTGAGTGTCTAGCATATATTGCAGCATTATACCTCTAATTGTACTGTTTCTCTTGTAACCTGCACACTTGTCACTTTTTCCTCCTGAATTGCACCGTTTGCTACCTCTTGTATTTTGTTTGCTCACAATTGACACTTTTACCTCATGTAACTTAATGTCTGCTTTTGTAATTTTGGTTCATTTGTAATTTTCTGTTCCTATTGTGAAGCGCTCTGACGCCTTCGGGTAAAGTCCGCGCTATATAAAAACGCATAAATAAACCGGGCCCGGGGCACCCAGGGTGGACATCGGCCGCACCCACAGTCTAGCGTGTCCTGCTTGGGGCATATTTTGGGAGGGGCGTCGGTAGTCACGTGACACAGGATCACATTTCTCCATCTCGGCTGCTTTGTTACACAGTTCAGTTCCACTGTAGAGGGGAAAAGCAGCCCGGGGTACATTATTGTTACTTGTGCCTCTCTGATGACGAGGCAAGTTACCCCCCCCCCCCCAGACAGTTCATTTTCGGATCCACCTCTGTTGATACGTCAAGCAGTTCACTTTGAAGACACTTTTCTCAGAGATGATTTAGGGGCGGATGGTTTGTTGACAATACACTTTGCCCAGGGCTTTAAGTGAGATGAAAAAACAGGGGGGGTGGGGGGGGTCTCTCAAAGGGGCGTGGTCAATGTAATTAAGGGCGTGGCTTAAAAGCACACAAGCTAAAAATCTGTGTTTAGCACAGTGTGCCACCCGACTTGTATTTTGCTGTTCCTGGCACTGCATCCAGATATAATACAAGTCACATCATACCTACAAGTCAGAACTATTGGCTTTGTCAATGGTTGTTAGTCAGCCGCGGCCGGTGGTGGGAGTACCTACCGGGCGGTGACGTGGGGAGGGGGAGGGGCAGGGTGGGGGGTAGTAATGTATGGATTACGGAGTTTAACAGGTAAGTACACATATAAATAAATAAAACCAATTTCGTTGCGTGCACTGTATCACCAAATGCGATGCAGTGCGCATAACAAAATGTGTTTTATTTATTTATATGTGTACTTACCTGTTAAACTCTGTAATCCATACATTATTACCCCCCCACCCTGCCCCTCCCCACGTTACTGCCCGGCCGGTACTCCCCCCACCGGCCGCGGCTGCTGTTAGTTTCATAAGATAAATAAGCAGCAACTACGGCTTGTATATAATATTGAAAAAGCTCCCACTTAAAGCCCTGGTGACACCACGACAATGTTGCTTCTCCTGAGTTTCAAAAAGAGTAGGGAAATTCAGAGAGAAAATGACTCTCTTTATAGGATTTCCCTCCCCTTACAAGTCTCACCACACGCACATTGTCTGCTGTCACTGCAGTCTGGGAAAAAAACGGACTGCCTGTGCACAAAACAGAGCCCGATAGAGACCCGTTTCGAGGCCCCCTTAAAAAAACTGCCAGTGCTCAGACCCGGTGAGTCCCGGACCACTAAAAGCCCTGACCGTTCGGTGCTTTGGCCGACTGACACAAAGTCACTAACGACCTCTGAGGGGCCTGCCGCCAGGCTGCTTCTTACACAGGTGCTGTACGAATTTGCTGTCCTTTATTTGTATTCACGCATACTTCTCATTGGTTGAAAGCCCCCAATGGGCTATGCTGGTGCATAACAGTTCATTAATGTATGCTGGATGCTGGGTTTCGTATATATATATATATATACGAAACTTTGTACAACTATAACAATGACTATAATAATGACCGATATTTTTTGCCCGATACTTACCTTCATAAATATAGGATGTCGATATTTTTTACATCAATATTTATAACTCGATATTGTGGTATGGGGATATTTTGGGTGTCGATATTCTGTCACTGAACCATCAGTGGTCTCTGACATTATATGCATCTGTGATCCTAGGCAATAACATGCATCTGATCACTGGATCACCGAATGTGCCGACAGAGTCACCCTTATGAAACCAACAAAATCCAACAAAATCTCAAATTAAGCCAGCTGTTGCACCACGGAGCTCAGAGCCTACAAGCACGACTGCTAACTCGAGAGTCAATGGCACGCCTCCGCAACTACCACCAGAGCATCAAAGGAGTAAGAGTGGCCATCACAACCTGCATCAACACAGCAGCCAACCGCACACAAAAACTCTTCAAGAGAGTCAAAGAATTCTCCAACCTGACAGCCACAGAGAACACCCTTCACCCCTTCCAAGATCTCTGCAACACTTATTTTTTATTTTATTTATTTATTTGAAAAGTTTTATATCGCGCTGGCTACACCTGCTGGAGGTATCAGAGCGCTTTACATGAGTTACAGCGAGATACAGGTTACATAGTTACATCCCTTAAATCAGAGTCACAGGGGGAGGAGGAGGGGGGGGAGGGAATACACAACAGGAGAAACAAGTAAAACAATGTCAGATGTCTGACTGGGTAGGTGATGGCCGAGGGGGTGAAAACAGGGCTAGACTTCTCTTTAGCTGCATGTGACAGCTCCACCGGGCATCAGCCAAGGTTGCTCGTGCATCGAGGTGAGTACAAACAGTTTTGACGCACATGGGCGTTGTCAAAGGTCCAACAGAAGTTCAGAGGAACGTTATTTATGAGTTATATATAGTGCTGGCTAGACCCGTAGGTATCAGAGCACTTTACATTAGGCTACACATTGTTACAGAGAATGAAAACAAATACACATTACGTCAAAAATTGAGCAACAGATTGGGAGAGGAAAGAAAGGTGAAACAAATAGAGAGGAGGGGGAGGGGGAAGTGTGAAGGGGAGGATGAGGGAAAAGACGGCAGGAGAGATGAAAAGACAGCAGGAGGGACGAAAGGAAGTCTGCCCAAAGACCAACTGGGTAGGTGACGTCCGAGGAGGGAATCCTCAGCCCATCACCCCAACAGCTAAACAGGTAGCTCCATCGTGCACCCTCTCAGATTACTTCCCCAAGATCGCCACCATGTACAACAACTTCAACCCTCAACCCTCAGCGCTCATCCTCTACAGCCCGGGCCAACCATAGCTAACCAGACGAAATATCACCACCTAGTCCTCGCTCACCACCCAGACCACCTCAGCCATCATGTCATCCACTAAGGTGCACCCACCGACACCTACCCCCACTGCCTCCTCAACCTCAGATCCAACCCAATCAACCCAGAACGTACCAGCATTATCAATACCTCCATCTCCACAGCAGCCTTCCCGGACATCTGGAAACAAGTAGAGGTCAGATCCCTCCTAAAGACTTGGTCCACTGACCACAGCGAAATCAAAAGTTACAGTCTTATCTCCCTCCTTTCCTACCTGGCCAAAGTACTTGAGAAGGTCATCAACCACCACCTCACTGAATAACTTGAACAGAACAACCTACTGGACACCTCCAAAACAAGGTTCCCTGCAAACCACAGCACAGGGGTTGCCCTGATCGCCACCACAGATGACATCAGGATCCTCCTCGACAGTGGAGAGACTGCAGCCCTGATCCTCCTCGACCTTTCCGCAGCGTTCGACACCTTGTCCCACCGCACCCTCATCAACAGACTCTAAAGCAGCAACATATGGCACCACTACATCAAGTGGATCGCCTCCTTCCTGACAGGTTGCACTCAGAGCATCTGCCTGCCTCCCTTCACCTCCTAACCAAATGAGGGACAACTCCTTTAAACTCAGCTCCGAAAAGACAGAAGTACTGAAGTTCAAGAAGAACATTTCCATCTGGGGCTACAGCTGGTGCCTGACTGAACTCGGACTCACACCAACAGCCCTGTCATGTAACTTTGGCATCCTCCTGGACAGCCAAATGACCATGAAATGGCAAGTCAACTCAGTCACCTACGTCTGCTTCTACACCCTCCGTACTCTCTGCAGAATCTTCCGATGGATCCAAACCGACACTAGAAAAAATGCCACTCAGGCCCTCAACACCAGCGGCCTCGACTACAGCACCGCTCTCTACACTGGCATCTCCGCCCTGCTCCTCAGACGACACAAGAAGATATAGAATGCGGCCGCCAGACTCATCTTTGACCTCCCTAAAATGATCCACAACACCCCCCACCTCAGACACCTCCACTGGCTCCCTAACCAGAAGAGATGCAGCTCAATATCCTCACTCTCGCCTACAAAGCCCTACACAACCTAGGACCGGTCTACATGAACCATCAATTGAATTTCCATCACCCCACAAGACACCTACTCTCTGTCGAGCTATCCTGTGCGGCACCCCACCCCCGCATTCACCGCCGCTCCTTCTCCTACATCACTGCCAAGACCTGGAACAACGTGCCCGTCCATCTCCGAACACCACCCTCCCTGCAGGAATTCAGAAAGAACCTCAAGACCGGGCTATTTTACTGATTTGTGGTGATAGTGCTGCACTATACAAATGTTTTTGATTTGATCAGTGGTTCTGGGCAGTAACATTCATCAGTGATCTCTGACATTATATACTTCAGTGGTCCTAGGCAGCATATCTATAAAAAGGTCATATGAGGTCTGTGTCTCAGTGACCTCAGGAAGCACAATCAATGGCCCATGGAAGTAAATGCTCTGCAATTTCTTGCAAAGTAGTGACTAATAATAACCTTACTCAGCAGTCAGAATGAACAGCCCTACATTAGTGCCATTACACATTAGCACGCATCAATGGCCCGCACATTAACAAGCATCAATGGCCCAACACAGTAACAAGCATCAATGGCCCGACATTAACAAGCATCAATGGCCCAACACAGTAACAAGCATCAATGGCCCCACACACTGTTAAAATCTGGACTGTGGCGTAAACATTATCGGCGCCATCTTGTCCTTTTCAGATCCATACGTGCGCGTAAGCAGCAGCCATTTTGTGTGCCTTGGCCTCTCTGCCCACTGCCAATAGCCTGCACGTCTCTCCCACCACTCCCCGGCCTCGCAAGCTTCCCCCGCGCCCTGCCAGCCCCCGATCTCTCCTGCCTGGGCCATAACTGCACCCCCAGCGCGACCCTGCCTCAGAGCCACATCCCGTGCTGCACCCCCACACTGCTTTCATCTCACTCCTTTTGATAACCTCTTCCTCCCTGCCCGATTGTCCGGCCTGATCCCAGGCCATCACCTAGCCCAACAGATGCAGTTTATTGCCCCCTCCAGTAGGAACTCACCCCATCAAAGGAGCGGGGATTAATCACCGCTTTCGCACCCCGAAGATCCGACTGATCACACCCCCCCCCCGTTCCCAGCGGAATGTCCAGCTGCGCGATAACCACCACATGCTGAGATCGGGGTGGGAACTCTACTGTAGATATGTGTGGGAACGGGCCTGGACCGGGGATTCCGAGGATGTCTTTTCTGTCCTTCAAAGAAACATTACGGATGCAATGTATGTAATAAAGCCATAAACCTGTGTATAAGAGGCCAGGCCTCAGAGATGCGGGTAGAGCACCTCGAGAAGATACCCTGTTGTCTGATTTGACGTGTTCTGCTCCGTCGGAATAAACTCCTGTTTCCTGCCTTCCTGTCTCCAGCGCCTGCCTCTTTGTTTGGTAATCTCGAATGGTATGAGAGGCGGCTAACGCCGGGCAAATACTGAAGGGTTCTTGGTCGACCTCGGCCCAACCTTTTTACAATTGGCGTCCCAAACGTGGGGCCCATCAGCGACACGTGGAACCAGTGGGAGAGGTCCTGACGACAGTGTGAACGACTGCAACGATCGGGAAGAGCTCCTGCCCAATAGACCCTCGTCTGGCAGCCGATTATCCGAACTTCACCGGTTCCGAGCAGACCTCTCTCGAGTGATCTACGGTCCTGACTGGGAACCATCAGGAGTGCCACAGCAATTACGGAGAACAGAGGACGGTCAGGCGCTGGAAGCGGAAGACGAGAAACTGTCCATGCGGTCCGGGTAAGGTCGTGCATCGCAGCGAATTGCGAATTGATTGTTTGATTATTTGAAAATACTAGTATTACTCATTTGATTGATTGTTTATCCAAGTATTTTTGGAATTGATTGTTTATCCAAGTATTTTTGGAATTGATTGTTTATCCAAGTATTTTTGGAATTGATTGTTTATCCAAACATTGACTGTTTTGGAATTGGTTCTCTTTGGATCATTCTCTATTTGCAAACAAGCACAGAGTCGAAATACTCTGTTTAGTCTTTGCAGATAGTGAAGGATAGGTAACGCAGGCTTTTGCCCCCATTGTAATCCGTCGTGCCTATTTTTATCCCGCATTTGATTGATTGTTTATCCGAACATTGATTGTTCGGAATTGGTTCTCTTTGGGTTATTCTCTATTTACAAATAAGCACAGAGTCGAAATACTCTGTTTAGTCTTTGTGGATAGTGAAGGGTAGGTAGTGCAGACTTTTGTCCCCTTTGTAACCCGTCATGCCTATCTTCGCCCCGTTTGTTGGTAGTTGGTTCAGCCCAGACCGCTTATTAGAGATGAACCATCCGGCTCCACTGGAAGGCACCCCTAATAAGGACATGTTTACTAAATATGGACTAGTCGCCGTGGCTTATAGTAAGCTGTGGCATAAATACACGAGAAAGGATCGGGAAAGTCAGTGGCCACTGATAGGATCCTTTGATAACGATAAAATAAACGCGCTGGGAACAGCCCTTTATAACAACAAGACAACACCCACTATGCTCGATAGCTTCGGCATGTGGCGCAAAGAAACAGAACAGCGGAAAAAGAGAAATGAGGTCAGGTTAGAAAAGGAATTACGCAAAGCAGCTCACCTAGACGCTAACAAATTGAAGGAAGAAATAAAAGAAAGAGAGGAAACCAAGCTAAAACAAGATTCCGAATCATCGGGCCAGTGTCCCGTCAGGACACCCTCTACACTTTACCCCGAGCTACCTTCGAAACAGCAAACGAACGATGATTTACTACTAGTTCCCCCGATCATCTACATGCCCCCTCCATATGCCCCTTCCCAACCCTTAGCACAGCACCCGCAACCCCCAACGACAGGCAAGAGTAGTGCCGGAGCCTCGGTCCTCATGGCCTCTGTGCCGACCGAACCCCTCGCACTCAGCACAGCGCGAGCAGCAACTTCAGATGATCCCGAAGCTGGGAGGAAAGACCCTGCGAGATCGAATAGATTAAGTAAAGACGAACGAGCTGGGATCGATAAGATTGTCAAGACACTGGTGGTGGGAAAGGAAAGTGAGGATTATGTAACGGATATGTACAATACATATGCCAATAGCCACAGACGACACTTTGTCGTACGCCTTTGTTACTATACCCTTAATGCCTATGAGGACCGATACCAAGGGAAAGGCCCTGAAAACCTAACGACTCTGTATAGGAAAGTTGATGTCGGAGATGGAGACGAGTGTGATGTGACGAACCTCTTCACGCGTACGCTTGAAGTTTTTCACCACCTCACTGAACAGAAACCAGAGACTAACACCACGACTCCTGTAGCGACTGAAGCCAGAGTAGAAAAAATTGAAACAATGATGCCCATAAAGGAGGCCGCTCCCTATTGGGTCCCCCCACGAGGACAGGGAACACACGACGATATTAACCACCAAGATGCGAGAGGGAGGGTAGTTTACAACTGGGTTTACCAACCATGGGATCGGCAAGACATCCTGACTTACCGAAAGTCCTTGCCTGATCTGCGAAAGAACCCCACAGCCTTCTATACAGAATTAGCCACCGCTTTGGGTTCGACGATTATGACCCTAGCGGATATCGATTTGTTTTTCGGGTTATGTCTGCCAGCTGATGTGTGGAAGCAAATCCGGAAAGTCGACCACCTTGAGCTGTTCGGACATACCTGGACACAACTCGGTGATGTAGACAAACAGCGAGAGCCGGGACAGAAACCTTTGAAAACCATTCTAGACCTACCAGATAAGATCGTGCAGAAATTAAAAACCCTAGTCCCAGAAAGGAAGGTGGACTGGTCGATAGTAACGGCCTGTCGACAGAAACCCCAGGAAGACGTATCAGAATACTTCTCCCGGTTTGAAACGGTGTTCTCCGATTACAGCGGCCAGGACATGACCACTGCAACCGGACATCACTTGTTTGTCCAGAACTATGTGAAAGGCCTGACACCAGAAGTCTCGCAGAAACTACAGACTAGCGAGAGTAGTTGGGCGGCCTCCAAGCCCGCAGCTATCCTTCAGATGGCTCAATACTATGAGCGACAAAAGAACGAGAACGATCGAGCGACTGAGAAAAAGAAAAAGGACTTGAAAGAGAGGGTGATGATTGCTCAGTTGCAAGGGGTGACTGTAGGAAGGGAACAGTATAGAGGGAACTACCAGTCGAAAGCTCCTAGAAATCCACCCCCTAGAGACCGCACACCCGCACCCGGCGCTCCACGAACAGACCTCGATGAGAACCAGTGTGCGTTTTGCAAAGGGTTTGGTCATTGGAAGTCTCAATGTCCATTTCTGCAAGAAGCACTCAGAAATAAAGACACGAGAGACGTAGCGGGCGGGTCGAGAAATAGAGGACAGGGACGAGGGCACACAAACGACACCAACAATGACAGACCTGGCAGACCGAACACGTTTGACCGTCCCCGACAGAATCAGTGCCAACAGTGTGACTACGACAATGCCCACGACTTTGCATAGGACTGCCAAGGGCAAGGAAGGGATCCAGTCGAGCTCTATGTTGACCAGCAAGGTCCTTATGTCACCGCTAAGGTCCTAGGTACGAAGTCTCCATTTCTGGTAGATACTGGTGCAACACGTAGTGCGTTATCTAAACGATTGATTCCCAGGGCACCCTTGTCTGGCTCACATGTGACATCAATAGGTTTTGATGGAACGCCCTCCACTAATCCCTTGTGCACACCGATCTCTTTTAACTTGGACAATAACACCACTGACACAACGTTTTTGCTCTCCTCCAACACCCCCGACGCCATTATGGGACTTGACTTGTTGAAACATTTTCGAGCTACTATTAGGTGTTCACAAGACGGAGTTCGAGTCATTCTGTACGACAACCCAACGCTGCTCAGATCTTGTCACACACAACGCATGTTTTCCATCACTGACGCTGACTTGTCCTTACTCGACACTCTACCTCTGTACCTATGGGCAAAGACTGACTCGGACGTAGGACGCATGATGATAGACCCTGTACACATAACTGTTCGACAGGACGCAGTTCTCCTAAAACTCCCACAGTATCGGATATCGCCCGAAGGCGAGAAGGCATTGGTAAAAATCATCCAGTCCCTGGTAGACGCAGGAGTGGTAGAAGAAGTAGTTAGCAATGTTTGCAACAGCCCTATCCTACCCATTGTAAAGAAGCAGGGTGAGGGAGATGAAAGAGCGTACCGTTTCATCATCGACCTACGAGAAGTCAACAAAGTAGTCGTACCTCAGTACCCTGTAGTCTCAGACATCACCACCATTCTGACCCTGATTCCATCCACTGCCACCACCTTCACGGTAATCGATCTCAAGAACGCATTTTTCTCCATCCCCATCCACTCAGACAGCCGCTACCTTTTCGGCTTCACTTTAAAATCCCGCTCATATAGATTTTGTAGAGCACCCCAGGGCTACACTGAAAGTCCAAGCATCTACAGCCAGGCCCTCAAGAGACAGCTGGATGCAGTCCAGTTACCGGATGGAGTGGTGTTGATACAGTACGTCGATGATATCCTTTTGGCGGCCGACACCACTCCACTCGCAGTCACAGCCACCGTCCAACTCCTGCACTTCCTTGCGGAAAACGGCCACAAGGTCTCCAAGAAGAAGTTGCAATTCTGCCAACCTCAAGTCACTTACCTAGGCCACCTCTTGTCCAAAGATGGGAGAAAACTCACACCCGATCGAATTCAGGCCATTCTAGAGACCCCTATCCCTAAAACCCAGAAGCAAGTCCGCTCTTTGGTAGGCCTCACCTCCTTCTGTCGGCAATGGTTGCCAAATTTCAGCCTCATTGTGAAACCACTACTTTCCCTACTGGCCAAAGATGTCCCCTTCCCGCTCCCTTGGACCCCTGAATGCCAATCCTCCTTCAAAGAGCTACGAGACGCCCTTTGTTCGGCACCAGTCCTAGGAACCCCTGATTATACAAAACCCTTCTCTCTCTACACTCACGAAAGGGAGGGATGCGCTTTGTCGGTCCTGACTCAAACCATTGGCCCCAAGCAACGCCCATGTGCCTACTTCTCTGCCACTCTTGACCCTGTAGCGAGAGCTCTGCCTGCCTGCCTTCGAGCAGTAGCTGCTGCTGCTGTCTCTATCCGACAAAGTGAGGGGATCGTACTCTCGAGTTCCCTCACGGTGCTAGTGCCCCATGCTGTCGACACCCTCCTAAACCAGACCAAGACACAACACCTGACCAGCGCACGACTGACTGGGTACAAACTGACACTGCTCGCACCTCACATCACATTGAAACGATGCACCACACTGAACCCAGCCACCTTGTTGCCTCTGCCTGAGAATGATCCCGATGCGCCCCCTATACATGACTGTGTGACCCTCACGGACGAACAGACTAGGAGTAGAGTTGACCTTCGAGACACAGCTTTCCCAGATCCGGACGAGGAGCTATGGGTGGATGGCTCTTGCATCAAACTCACCAATGGCACCACCTCAGCTGCATATGCAGTTACCACAGCCCGAACTGTAGTTGAGACCGCCCGCATCACACAGAAATCTGCACAGGCAGCGGAACTGATTGCCCTCACACGAGCGTGTATCCTAGCAGCAGGGATGACAGCAAACATTTACACGGACAGCCAGTATGCCTTCGGGGTGGTTCATCATTTTGGGCTCCTGTGGAAGGAAAGGGGATTCCTGACCTCACACGACACCCCCATCCTACACGGAGATCTAGTCTCCGCTCTGACTGAAGCAGTTCTCCTTCCCAAACGACTTGCTGTGATCAAATGTCAGGCACACAAAAGGGTGACAGATATCGTCGGACAGGGGAATGCACTGGCGGGCATCACCGCCCGGACGACTGCAGAGAATAGGACGACAACACGCATATACGTGACCAGGTCACAAACAGAAAAATGGAAGGACGCCAGGGAGACCATTAGGGACATCCAGATAGCCAGTGCACAACACGAATTGACTGAATGGGCGCGGGTGGGACTGAAGGACGATGAAGGCTGCTGGCGGACAAAAGACACGAACAAATGGTTGCTACCCAATTCATACTTGATCCCTATACTGACCATGGCTCACTCCCCTGCACACATAGGAGCAGCCCCTATGGCTGAACTTGTCTCCCGAGTTTGGCATAATGACAAAATTACAGACTCAGCCAAACGTCTGGTCCAACAATGTCTAATCTGTCTGCAACACAACCCTGGGAAAGGAACTGTCGTACCCCGAGGAGGGTTTGGGGTCCCCAACCACCCATTTGAAGTCCTACAGATGGACTATATTCAGTTAGAGAGAGGTCAAGGACTGAAGTATGTACTTGTTGTTGTATGCGCTTTTAGCAAATGGGTGGAAGCCTACCCGACGCGTGACAACACTGCCATTGCCACTGCAAAAGTACTACTGAAAGAGTTCTTCCCTCGCTACGGCCTTTGCCGTATTTTATGGAGTGACAATGGCCCCCATTTCATAGCCGAGGTTATCCAGCTTATCCTGAAGGGACTTGGGGTACGACAGAAATTCCACGCAGTTTTTCACCCCCAATCTGCTGGACTGGTCGAGCGGCACAACGCCACATTGAAACTAAAACTGGCGAAAATAGTGGCTACCACAGGACTAAAATGGCCAGACGCTCTTCCTCTGGCATTACTGTCAATGCGTTCCACCCCCACCAAACACCACTTGACCCCTTACGAGGTCGTTTTCGGCCGGCCCATGAGTATCTGGTCTGCACCCAAACCGACATCTATTCACGACGTCCCGGACGTCCTAATGTCTGACTATCTGTATAACCTAACTAAAACACTGTCTGTTATTCATCATCAGGTGCTGCAGGCCATCCCTGATGCTTCCAGGGGCCCCGCACATACCATACAGCGTGGAGATTTCGTCCTAATTCGGAACTTCCAGCGTGAGAAGAGTCTGGAACCCAGCTGGACGGGCCCCTGGCAAGTCTTGATCACCACCCGAACAGCTCTTCGAGTGGAGGGGAAGCGAAATTGGCTGCATGCACATCATTGCAAGAAAATCTCTCCGACCCTGACGTCGACCGAAGACGTGACCACCCAAGAAGAGCTCCTGAACAAAGACCGACCATCCCTGAGCTGCTACCCTGAGACAGAGACACTCGAATTGGCGAAATTCCCTGATCCCACTGTGCCATCCAGAGAAGGGTATAACCTGCGACGAAAGAAGGGAGCTTCGGCTAAGCAGGCCACTGACTAAGTTACATTTCTCAGACTGGTGGCCTAACACCACTAAGGCTGCCAGGAGAGAAGCCCAACGAAGTTTGTGGTTCTGCCCACTACCGAGCACCTTGAAGATGATGGAAGCGCCCGATACGAAGATGATGGAAGCAACCGGACATCCGAAGACCCACTACAGAAACCCGAAAACTGACAGGTTGCACAGCTCAAAGACTATTGCTCTTCTTATCGCTCTTCTCTTTTGCCTCCTCCTCATGACTACCTTCTGGATCGTGGAAGAGAACGCACCGGCTCATAAGACATTTCTAACGACTGCACAGCCTACCACCATGAAAGAACACTACCTGGCCTCTCTTTCACCTCAAATCCAAGAAAGGCGTAAGGAGTTCTGGAACAACTCCTTCATACAGTTGCTGCACCAACACAACCTTGCTGCCAATGCCACGAATTGCTGAATCTGTGGGTTGATACCACATGCCACCGGACATTCCATCCCCTTCATCCCTTCACCTTTCTCTGTTCATGGTTCCTGCCTTGCTTGGCTGATCCTCTTGCAAGAGAGCTACAGAGACAATGCCACTTCCAGCGGAACTATGTCGCACTTTTATCATGGGGTCTGGCTGAACAAAACCGGAAGAACTGCTGCTCCCTTCTGCCCTCTATCCTCCAATGCTTCTGTTCACATGGACATTACCGCCAAAGAAAGGGTGGAGATGCAAGTGTTCAACAATCCAGCCAGACCCACCTTCTCCTACCTCCGGAAACGAACGGCTGCCACCCTGACTGTGGCCCTATCTGTCGTCAATGTCTCGGGCCTTGTATGCATCACAGGCCATGGGACACAACTGGTGGGCCACAGCGCTTGCCGCATCACCAGAACTTTGGACTCACCCGACCCACCCTCTTTTGTCACCTCTCCAAACATGTACTTCGTCTGTGGTACAAAAGCCTACACCTGGCTCCCAAAGGGCTGGGGAGGTACCTGCTACATTGCCTTCATCCTTCCTCCGACCTATGTGGCTCCGGCAAACCATCACCGACAAAAACGAGCAAAGGACATTGAGCAGGCCGACTCCACTGGAGCACAATTCTTGGATGCAATAAAGGGACTTGTTCCACTTTGGGGTCCGATGGCAAACAGTCGTGCCATTCGGCATTTGTCCCAGGCAGTCGAAACAACGATGAACATTACAGCTGGTATCCTCACAAACAATACAGCCGAGCTTCAGGCGGTCCGTCTAGTGGCCCTTCAAAACCGCCTTGTTCTAGATGTGGTTCTGGCGGACCATGGAGGAGCATGCCGTATCATCGGGTCCAGCTGTTGTACCTACATACCAGACAATTCGCCCTCAGTCTACAAAGCCATTGAACACCTCCACAGACTCTCCTCAGAAGTTCATCAGGAACAAGACGGATGGTCACTTGGGAGTTGGTTCTCGAGTACTGTAAAGGACTGGGGATGGAGGTTGTTCATTATCGTGCTGATACCAATCGTCGTAATATGTGGACTCTGCCTGGGTATTCAATGCTTGCCGCCTCTGTGCTCACTGTTCGCTAACTATATTTGCCCTAAGACTCCGAACTTCGAAGCTGAACGTATGAAAGCTTTGTATGATATCGAAATACGTAATATAATGGGGATAGACATAAATTGACAAGCTGGCTAGAAATGTTGAAAAGGGAGGACTGTTAAAATCTGGATTGTGGCGTAAACATGATCGGCGCCATCTTGTCCTTTTCAGATCCATACGTGCGCGTAAGCAGCAGCCATTTTGTGTGCCTTGGCCTCTCTGCCCACTGCCAATAGCCTGCACGTCTCTCCCTCCACTCCCCAGCCTCGCAAGCTTCCCCCGCGCCCTGCCAGCCCCTGATCTCTCCTGCCTGGGCCATAACTGCACCCCCAGCGCGACCCTGCCTCAGAGCCACATCCCGTGCTGAACCCCCACACTCCTTTCATCTCACTCCTTTTGATAACCTCTTCCTCCCTGCCCGATTGTCCGGCCTGATCCCAGGCCATCACCTAGCCCAACAGATGCAGTTTTTTGCCCCTTACAGTAGGAACTCACCCCATCAAAGGAGCGGGGATTAATCACCGCTTTCGCACCCCGAAGATCCGACTGATCACACCCCCCCGTTCCCAGCGGAATGTCCAGCTGCGCGATAACCACCACATGCTGAGATCAAAGTGGGAACTCTACTGTAGAAATGTGTGGGAACGGGCCTGGACCGGGGATTCCGAGGATGTCTTTTCTGTCCTTCAAAGAAACATTACGGATGCAATGTATGTAATAAAGCCATAAACCTGTGTATAAGAGGCCAGGCCTCAGAGATGCGGGTAGAGCACCTCGAGAAGATACCCTGTTGTCTGATTTGACGTGTTCTGCTCCGTCGGAATAAACTCCTGTTTCCTGCCTTCCTGTCTCCAGCGCCTGCCTCTTTGTTTGGTAATCTCGAATGGTATGAGAGGCGGCTAACGCCGGGCAAATACTGAAGGGTTCTTGGTCGACCTCGGCCCAACCTTTTTACAACACTAACAAGCATTAATGGCCCCACACACTAACAAGCATTAATGGCCCCACACACTAACAAGCATCAATGGCCCCACATAGTAACAAGCATTAATGACTCCACACAGTAACAAGCATTGATGACTTCACACACTAACAAGCATTAATGACTCCACACAGTAACAAGCATCAATGACTCCACACAGTAACAAGCATCAATGACTCCACACAGTAACAAGCATCAATGACTCCACACAGTAACAAGCATCAATGACTCCACGCAGTAACAAGCATCAATGGCCCAACCCAGTAACAAGCATCAATGGCCCCACACAGTAACAAGCATCAATGACTCCACACACTAACAAGCATTAATTACTCCACACAGTAACAAGCATCGATGACTTCACACACTAACAAGCATCAAGGACTCCACACAGTAATAAGCATCAATGGACCCACACAGTAACAAGCATCAATGACTCCACACACTAACAAGCATTAATTACTCCACACAGTAACAAGCATCAATGGCCCCACACACAGTAACTAGCATCAATGGCCCCACACAATATCAAGCATCAAAGGCCCCACACACAGTAACAAGCCTCAATGGCCCAACCCAGTAACAAGCATCAATGGCCCCACACAGTAACAAGCATCAATGGCCCCACACAGTAACAAGCATTAATGGCTCCACGCAGTAACAAGCATCAATGGCCCCACAGTAACAAGCATCAATGGCCCAACACAGTAACAAGCATCAATGGCCCCACACAGTAACAAGCATCAATGGCTCCCCAAAATAATAAGCATTATTGGTCACACACAATAAACAGTATTAAGAGGCACACATGAGCAAAATCAATGGATTCACACCATTAACAATCAGGGTGCAAATCATCCCGGGCAGAGGAATGCAGGCTGCCGGAGAAGGGTCACTCTCAGGAGGGACATGTGAAGCATGATGTGGTGCAGGAGTTGGCAACAGCTCCAGGGCTGCTTTGATTTCTCATCTTTCCTTCCTTCCTCATCCAGGCCCAGCCACAATGAGAATGTCATGGTCCTCCTCGCCTAACCATTGACTCCAAACATACATTGTTGCTGGGACATGAACTCTGAGAACCCTTATAACATGGCCGCCATGGAAGATTGTGGGCTCTGCTATGTGGAGCCAGGTCCAGCCAGTGAAGGAGCAGGAAGTGTGCCAGGCATAAGGCAAAGGTCAATAATAGCCAATGACAACTCAGGGCGGGTTGGTCGTCTCCATGGAGAATGCCACCAGTATAACAGCCCCTTTGTCTCAAACGTACACATAGCAAGAGACAAATTATGTTATTCCAGGTGCTTCAGTGCCAGCAGAGGGACCTTTGTCCATTGACAAATGCAGCCCATGCATGGCAACACCACTCTGCTTTCCTAGGCGACAATCTGGATTATCTGTGATGTTATTAATGGAGCTGGGCCACATTAAGGCAAAAACTAAAAAGTGGGCATTGACAGAGATGATGGAAACACATTAATAATATTTGATGAAGCACTTATACCCCTTGGGCCAAAGTTGACAGCATCTCTCCAAAAGCCTGGATGCCTGGGAGGGGGGCTGGGGGGCTGGTGGAGGTTATGGTGGTGGTGGAGGTGGTGGTGGTGGTGGTGATGATGGTGGTAGTGGTGGTGATGCTGGTGCTGGTGCTGGTGGTGATGATGGGGCTGAGTGCAGGGATAAACACATGAACAGCTTGCCATTAAGGATGAGAGCTGCATGACTGGATAGTCTGAGCCTGGCAGAGCTGACAGATTAGACTTGCAGAGAAGGTGGAAGAGACATAGCTAAAGTAGGGTAAAGCTGGAAAACTAAGAATAAAATGAAAAGCCTAGGAGAAAGGCAGTGACAGCGTCTCACCTGTGCAAGGTATTCCAGCCCTGGAGGTATGTTCGGCAGTGCTGCCATGTATGGCACTGGCTGAAAGCCTGAGGTGCCAGCTGCTTGGTACGACTGTGGCAGCCCAGCCTCGTTGCCCTGGTACTGCTGAGGCTGGTTCTGCTGAGGCTGGTACTGCTGAGGCTGGTGCTGCTGAGGCTGGTACTGCTGAGGCTGGTGCTGCTGAGGCTGGTATTGCTGAGGCTGGTGCTGCTGAGGCTGGTACTGCTGAGGCTGGTGCTGCTGAGGCTGGTTCTGCTGAGGCTGGTGCTGCTGAGGCTGGTGCTGCTGAGGCTGGTGCTGCTGAGGCGGGTACTGAGGCTTGTTCTCAATTCTATCACCTGATGGGGAAGGAAGGACAAGGCAGCATTAACCACCCACCTCTCCTCCTGACCCTAACATGGAACAGTCACTACTATTACTTCCGGGTGGCTCTCAATGAGCGTTGATTGTGGGCTTGGTATTAGATTTTCATAAAAAAATATGTAATATGGCTACAAATCTCCATACTTTTGTAATTAAATGTACTTTATTTAAATGCTGTTTACTTCACATAAGCTTCAGGAATGAATAGACTAGTGCAACACTTACAAAAAATACACACTTCCACCAAAGAAAATTAAGATATAGCACTAGAAATGAGAAATATGATTCTGCTTTTAAAAAAGGAAACACTTTTATACGCTTCCTAGTCTGCAGTCTGACGGTGGCCTCATTTTAGGTGTGCTGTGAGCCACCAGAGATGGTAAGCTTCACTCCAAGATAAGTGGGGCTACTGATCATGATGGCTTTATAGATGATTCAGCTGGTTTTGAAGATGGTGGTGGCTGGCAAGGGGAGAACATGGAGTTCCATCTGAGTCAGCAGCGGCTCCTCCGTAATGGCGGAAGAGCGTCGTCCCACTGCAAGCCAGAAAAAACAAAATGATCATAAAAGACTTTTAGTATAGTTTTATTCTACTGACTGAGCTGATGCCAGTCTAGGGCAGGGCCGGGCCATGTCAGGGAGAAGGAGTGGTGGGCACTGTGAGTGTGCATGTCGGTTTGGATGGCCGTCTTAGGATGGCCAAACAGACATGCGCACTTAGGTTTCTCCAACCCAGCTGTATTCCACAGCTGGGTGGAGAAATGAAATGAAAAAATATATATTGGGCTACATTGGGCTATATATATGTTAGAGCCCAAATGTAGCCCAATGTAGCCCAATGTAGCCCAAAGATGGCCACCAGAGACAAAAAAAACAAATGTAGCCCGAATATCAGCCAGATGTAGCCCAACTATAGCCCAATGACAGAATGTCCCAGAGTGTTCTAAAGAACAACTAGAGCGCTAACAGTCTTACTTATGACAAAAGTATGGCACACCTGAAGTCATCTTGATTGGAATAAAGTGTTAACACTTAAAAAATTTAATTTGCAAAGGAACAAAATGAGGGGGTTCATTTTGCCATAGAAATTATGATTAGTGCTGAAGAAAGAAAAATGAGGGCACATTTTGAGTGACTTCTCAAATCCTCTTATATTTCATTGAAAAAATTCTGATATGCAGTCTCCCAAGATGGCCACCAGAGGCAAAAGAGCCCAAATGTAGCCCAAATATCAGCCAGATGTAGCCCAACTATAGCCCAATGACAGAATGTCCCAGAGTGTTCTAAAGAACAACTAGAACGCTAACAGTCTTACTTATGACAAAAGTATGGCACACCTGAAGTCATCTTGATTGGAATAAAGTGGTAACACTTAATACATTTAATTTGAAAAGGAACAAAATGAGGGGTTTCATTTTGCCATAGAAATTTTATTACCTAGGTATATATAGTTAGGATTGTTTTCAATAGGGAAATCGCAACATTCTATTGGGAATAACGTTTGCGCCGGTTGAGGAATCTTCCTGAAATTTTCCTTAACTTTGCCTCGCGGCGCTCCGCTCCTTCCCTGAAAGTTTGGGGGGGATTCGTCAAGTGGGGGCCGAGATAAAAGGGGGGTCCCAAAACGTGTTTTCCCCATGTTAATTTCCATAAGGCGGTTGGACTCACTTTTAGCCCGAACGGCTGAATGGTTTTCCACCAAACTTGGCAAAATTGTAGGGACTGGTAGCCCGATGTGCCTTTGCTATGCCTCAAGATATGTGCTCCAGTGGTTTTTACGAAAATTAACTTTGAAAAAATATATATTGGGCTACATTGGGCTATATATATGTTAGAGCCCAAATGTAGCCCAATGTAGCCCAATGTAGCCCAAAGATGGCCACCAGAGACAAAAAAAAGCCCAAATATCAGCCAGATGTAGCCCAACTATAGCCCAATGACAGAATGTCCCAGAGTGTTCTAAAGAACAACTAGAGCGCTAACAGTCTTACTTATGACAAAAGTATGGCACACCTGAAGTCATCTTGATTGGAATAAAGTGTTAACACTTAAAACATTTAATTTGCAAAGGAACAAAATGAGGGGGTTCATTTTGCCATAGAAATTATGATTAGTGCTGAAGAAAGAAAAATTAGGGCACATTTTGAGTGACTTCTCAAATCCTCTTATATTTCATTAAAAAATTCTGATATGCAGTCTCCCAAGATGGCCACCAGAGACAAAAGAGCCCAAATGTAGCCCGAATATCAGCCAGATGTAGCCCAACTATAGCCCAATGACAGATTGTCCCAGAGTGTTCTAAAGAACAACTAGAACGCTAACAGTCTTACTTATGACAAAAGTATGGCACACCTGAAGTCATCTTGATTGGAATAAAGTGTTAACACTTAAAACATTTAATTTGCAAAGGAACAAAATGAGGGGGTTCATTTTGCCATAGAAATTATGATTAGTGCTGAAGAAAGAAAAATTAGGGCACATTTTGAGTGACTTCTCAAATCCTCTTATATTTCATTAAAAAATTCTGATATGCAGTCTCCCAAGATGGCCACCAGAGACAAAAGAGCCCAAATGTAGCCCGAATATCAGCCAGATGTAGCCCAACTATAGCCCAATGACAGATTGTCCCAGAGTGTTCTAAAGAACAACTAGAACGCTAACAGTCTTACTTATGACAAAAGTATGGCACACCTGAAGTCATCTTGATTGGAATAAAGTGGTAACACTTAATACATTTAATTTGAAAAGGAACAAAATGAGGGGTTTCATTTTGCCATAGAAATGTTTTATATATATATATATATATATTCACTGAAAAAACCATAGGTTACACACCAGTTATAGTTAGGAATTAGCATTTAAAAAACCTTTGAAATTCACTGAAAAAACCATAGGTTTCACACCAGTTATAGTTAGCTGGAAATTTTACTCGCATAAAACCATTGAAATTCCCACGTTATAGTTAGTTGGACTCACGATAACTTGCACGTCTGCAATGCACTGCTGATGATGTCACATATTACATCACTCATGCATATATTTAAATATTTAAACATTACTCGCTAATATATGTATTCACTAAGATACACCTAATAAGCCAGTTAACCAATCAACTTTTGTTTTAAAAAACACTGAAAAAACCTTAGGTTTCAGGCCTTATATAGTTAGGAATTAGCATTTAAAAAACCTTTGAAATTCACTGAAAAAACCATAGGTTTCAGGCCTTATATAGTTAGGAATTAGCATTTAAAAAAACCTTCGAAATTCACTGAAAAAACCATAGGTTTCAGTTGTTATATAGTTAGGAATTAGTTTTTACAAAACCTTTGAAATTCACTCAAAAAACTATAAGTTTTAGTGGTGTTATAGTTAGCTGGACATTTTACTCATACAAAACCAATGAAATTGCTCCTATATAGTTAGTTGTACTAACTATATTTCGCGCACCCGCAATCCACTGCTGATGATGTCACATATTAGATCATTCATGACATGTTCAGTGACATCACTGATGACATCTCAAATGACATCACTGATGACATCACTGATGACATCATCCACGTGACAATCACATACACCTTTTCATACACTATTACAATTTTTCATCACTGTTAGTAAAATACAGAGTATCATATTTAAATCCATTGTCACAGCAATACAAGTGTCTAAAAATCCACTCAGTGATTCATAGATGTATACACACATCTAATCACTTACCTATGGATTCACTCATACATGCTGTCAATGAACAATAGAACACTATCAAAAATACTTATACATCTATATCGACATTAAACAACAGCACGCATCCTATTCACATATGAAGTCATCCTACTCACTTATGCAAACAATGGATCATACTTACATATTTACTTAGCAAAACACTTATACAAACGCCACTTCTTCTATTCATTTAGATAGTAAGTCATACTTAGTGAATTATAAAATCATTATTACAAGTATACAGTTATCCATACAGTCACTCACACAATCATTGTGTCTTATGTATACTTATTTATATACAACAACTGACACATACACTGCCTTTTATTTTTCTAGTTTGTTGGAACTGTACCTTTGAGAAATATATTTGCTCATCACCACACCCATAAAGAGATTCCCTCACCCAAACTGTTAGAACATGTAGTTTTAACTTCATATATCTACTGAATCAACTATTCACACATCTTTGGACAGTCACACACCCCCCACCGAACCACACACACTTTTACACTCCCATACAAATACTCAGTTAACTAATCAATAACTAATATAGACTTTCACATAGCTAGTAACCAACTGTAGAATCAGTTTACACAACAACTGACAAAGTGATACAGATATTCACACAGTTTAGTCACTATCCACTATATTTAGTGAGACATTATAAATTGGTCAAGTAAACAGTCAATTACACTGCTACTAAATCCTCCATCCAAATATTTATTTATACATATCCACTCATTCTTCAATGTAAATTGCTATATATATAATGCATATTTAAATAACGAAGCAAACCACATTCACTGGATGATGTCATCAGTGATGTCATCAGTGATGTCATTTGAGATGTCATCAGTGATGTCACTGACCATGTCATGAATGATCTAATATGTGACATCATCAGCAGTGGATTGCGGGTGCGCGAAATATAGTTAGTACAACTAACTATATAGGAGCAATTTCATTGGTTTTGTATGAGTAAAATGTCCAGCTAACTATAACACCACTAAAACTTATAGTTTTTTGAGTGAATTTCAAAAGTTTTTTAAAAACGAATTCCTAACTATATAACTCCTGAAACCTATGGTTTTTTCAGTGAATATATATATATATATATATATATATATATATATATATTACCTACTGGCGATAGCCAGTAGGTATATATAGTTAGGATTTTTTTCCTATGGGATTTTTGAAAATTCTATGTCGAATAACTTTGGCGTTTGAGGACAGAATTGGCTGAAATTTTCAGGAAAATGGAACATTTTGTTTCTGAGCAGCCCCTGAAAATTTGGGGGAGTTTCGTCAAGGGGGGGCCGAGAAAAAAGGGGGGTCCCAAAACGTGTTTTTCCCATGCAATTTTCCATAGGGTGGTTGGCCTCACTTTTAGCCTGAACGGCTGAATGGATTTACACCAAACTTGGCAAAATTGTAGGGACTGGTAGCCCGATGTGCCTTTGCTATGTCTCAAGATATAGGCTCCAGTGGTTTTTACGAAAATTAACTTTGAAAAATATATATTGGGCTACATTGGGGTATATATATGTTGGAGCCCAAATGTAGCACAAATGTAGCCCAATGTAGCCCAATGTAGCCCAAAGATGGCCACCAGAGACAAAAAAAAAACAAATGTAGCCCAAATATCAGCCAGATGTAGCCCAACTATTGCCCAATGACAGAATGTCCCAGAGTGTTCTAAAGAACAACTAGAGTGCTAACAGTCCTACTTATTACAAAGGTATGGCACACCTGAAGCCATCTTGATTGGAATAAAGTGGTAACTCTTAAAACATTTAATTTAAAAAGGAACAAAATGAGGGGGTTCATTTTGCCATAGAAAGTATGATTAGCGAATATATGACGAAATCCCGCATACCATCAGTCCGCAAAAAAAATCCCGCATGTACTATTAGGCCGCAAATTAAAATAACGAAAACCTTTAGAACGAATATGCCTTTAGCATACACTAAACAACTAAACTACCCTAAACCCTAAAACACTACCCCCAGCATGACCCTACACTACACAAACAGTACAACACTACCCTAATCCCTAAAACACTACCCCCAGCATGACCCTACACTACACAAACACTACAACACTACCCTAAACCCTAAAACACTACCCCCAGCATGACCCTACACTACGCAAACACTACAACACTACCCTAAACCCTAAAACACTACCCCCAGCATGACCCTACACTACACAAACACTACAACACAACCCTAAACCCTAAAACACTGGCCCCAGCATGACCCTACACTACGCAAACCCTACAACACAACCCTAAACCCTAAAACACTACCCCTAGCATGACCCTACACTACGCAAACACTACAACACTACCCTAAACCCTAAAACACTACCCCCAGCATGACCCTACACTACGCAAACACTACAACACTACCCAAAACCCTAAAACACTACACCCCAGCATGACCCTACACTACGCAAACACTACAACACTACCCTAAACCCTAAAACACTACCACCAGCATGACCCTACACTACGCAAACACTACAACACTACCCAAAACCCTAAAACACTAAACCCCAGTATGACCCTACACTACGCAAACACTACAACACTACCCTGAACCCTAAAACACTACCCCCAGCATGACCCTACACTACGCAAACACTACAACACTACCCTAAACCCTAAAACACTACCCCCAGCATGACCCTACACTACGCAAACACTACAACACTACCCTAAACCCTAAAACACTACCCCCAGCATGACCCTACACTACGCAAACACTACAACACTACCCAAAACCATAAAACACTACCCCCAGCATGACCCTACACTACGCAAACACTACAACACTACCCAAAACCCTAAAACACTACCACCCAGCATGACCCTACACTACGCAAACACTACAACACTACCCAAAACCCTAAAACACTACCCCCAGCATGACCCTACACTACGCAAACACTACAACACTACCCAAAACCCTAAAACACTACCCCCAGCATGACCCTACACTACGCAAACACTACAACACTACCCAAAACCCTAAAACACTACACCCCAGCATGACCCTACACTACGCAAACACTACAACACTACCCAAAACCCTAAAACACTACCCCCAGCATGACCCTACACTACGCAAACACTACAACACTACCCAAAACCCTAAAACACTACCCCCAGCATGACCCTACACTACGCAAACACTACAACACTACCCCAAACCCTAAAATACTACACCCCAGCATGACCCTACACTACGCAAACACTACAACACTACCCCAAACCCTAAAACACTACCCCCAGCATGACCCTACACTACGCAAACACTACAACACTATCCTAAACCCTAAAACACTACGCCCAGCATGACCCTACACTACGCAAACACTACAACACTACCCTAAACCCTAAAACACTAGCCCCAGCATGACCCTACACTACGCAAACACTACAACACAACCCTAAACCCTAAAACACTACCCCCAGCATGACCCTACACTACGCAGACACTACAACACTACCCTAAACCCTAAAACACTACCCCCAGCATGACCCTACACTACGCAAACACTACAACACAACCCTAAACCCTAAAACACTACCCCCAGCATGACCCTACACTAAACAACCACTACAACACTACCCTGAACCCTAAAACACTACCCCCAGCATGACCCTACACTACGCAAACACTACAACACTACCCTAAACCCTAAAACACTACCCCCAGCATGACCCTACACTACGCAAACACTACAACACTACCCTAAACCCTAAAACACTACCCCCAGCATGACCCTACACTACGCAAACACTACAACACTACCCAAAACCCTAAAACACTACCCCCAGCATGACCCTACACTACGCAAACACTACAACACTACCCAAAACCCTAAAACACTACCCCCCAGCATGACCCTACACTACGCAAACACTACAACACTACCCAAAACCCTAAAACACTACCCCCAGCATGACCCTACACTACGCAAACACTACAACACTACCCAAAACCCTAAAACACTACCCCCAGCATGACCCTACACTACGCAAACACTACAACACTACCCAAAACCCTAAAACACTACCCCCAGCATGACCCTACACTACGCAAACACTACAACACTACCCAAAACCCTAAAACACTACCCCCAGCATGACCCTACACTACGCAAACACTACAACACTACCCTAAACCCTAAAATACTACACCCCAGCATGACCCTACACTACGCAAACACTACAACACTACCCAAAACCCTAAAACACTACCCCCAGCATGACCCTACACTACGCAAACACTACAACACTATCCTAAACCCTAAAACACTACGCCCAGCATGACCCTACACTACGCAAACACTACAACACTACCCTAAACCCTAAAACACTAGCCCCAGCATGACCCTACACTACGCAAACACTACAACACAACCCTAAACCCTAAAACACTACCCCCAGCATGACCCTACACTACGCAAACACTACAACACTACCCTAAACCCTAAAACACTACCCCCAGCATGACCCTACACTACGCAAACACTACAACACAACCCTAAACCCTAAAACACTACCCCCAGCATGACCCTACACTAAACAACCACCACAACTCTACACTACACTAACACAACACTACACTACACAACACTACACTACACTACACAATCACTAACCCACGAAAAAATTAACACAAACCCACTTACCTCTCTCGTCATCGTGGTTTTCACAACGCAAATGCATTTACCATACATGCCTTTAAAATGTAATTCTTTGTAAAGGCATGCGCGATAAATGCACATGCGTTTTGAAAAAATGCGGGATAATGGTATGCGAGGTCAATGACCTTGCGGGATAATGGTATGCGGACTGAAAGTCTGCGGGATAAAAAATGCGGGAAAATGGCTGCAAACCATGATTAGCAGCAGACTTCCCTGGTGAGCACTAGCTTTACTACAGTGATCTAATGAGCAACTAGAGTGCTAACATTCAGAATTTATGGCAAATGTGTGACACATCTGAATGCCTTCTTGATAGAACCAAAGTAAACAAGCATTGAAAATGCAATAGATCTCGCCCTCGTTTAAGTTAAAGCCATTCTGTTTGTAATGAGGTGGCTTTTTAGCTTTGCTTTTATTAGTGTTTTTAAAACTTTCATGTAAATAACATGCATATGTATGCATATATGTATATGTAAGCATGCATTTATATTTATATAGATATGCAGATTATATATGTTTATATATGTATATTACCTACTGGCGATAGCCAGTGGGTATATATAGTTAGGATTTTTTCTCTATGGGATTTCTGAAAATTCTATGTCTAATAATTTTGGCGTTTGTGGACGGAATTGCCTGAAACTTTCAGGAAAATGGCACATTTTGTTTCTGAGCAGCCCCTGAAAATTTGGGGGGGTTTCGTCAAGGGGGGGCCGAGAAAAAAGGGGGGTCCCAAAACGCGTTTTTCCCATTCATTTTTCCATAGGGCGGTTGGACTCACTTTTAGCTCGAACGGCTGAATAGATTTACATGAAACTTGGCAAAATTGTAGATATGATTTGCCCGACGTGCCTTTGCTGTGTCTCAATATATATGCTCCAGTGGATTTTGAGAAATTAACGTTTAAAAAAAAATATATATCTGTGACAGCGCTCCGGTTAGCGCCCCGGTTCGCGTACCTGACGCGTAACGGAACTTCGCGAAGCGAAGCTGATTGGCTCTCCGGTGTCTGTCAACATTCTAAACAGTCCGGAGCGGCCGCCATCTTGTCTCTCGGTACGATCGAGAGACAAGATGTGGTGAAAAACGAAGGGGGAAATGAAGGAAAGGGGGCAAGGTAGACCACTCCTGACCCCCTAGGATTGATGAGGGGGATATTAAAGTGCCCCGCGGGGCAAAAAATATATATTTTTTTTTTGCGATTTTACGCCGTAGAGGCGCGTCCCGGTACGCGAACCGGGCAGCTCACCGGGCAGCTCACCGGGCAGCTCACCGGGCAGCTCACCGGGCAGCTAACCGGGCAGCTAACCGGCAGCGTAGCTGTCAACATTGTAAACAGTCCGGAGCGGCCGCCATCTTGTCTCTCGGTAGGTTCGAGAGACAAGATGTGGTGAAAAAAGAAGGGGGAAATGAAGGAAAGGGGGCAAGGTAAACCCCTCCTGACCCCCTAGGATTGATGAGGGGGATATTAAAGTCCCCCGCGATTTTTCGCGGTAGAGGCGCTTCCCAGTACGCAAACCGGGCAGCTAACCGGCAGCGTAACGGGAGTCCGCCATCTTGTGTTTTTGGAGCGTCCGGTTCGCGTACCGGGTAGCGTCCCGGTAAGCGTAACAAGGGGAAAACCAAGAGAAACAGTAAAAAAAAAAATTAAGGGAATAGATTTCCAGCAAACTTGGCAAAATTGGAGGGACTGTTTGTTTGATGTGCCTTTGCAAGGCCTCAAGATATGTGCACGTGTGGATTTTGTCTAATTAAGGTTAAAAAAATATATATATCTGTAAGCGTGCTCCGGCACGCTTACGTTACGGGTTTTGTTTGCGCTGCAGAGCCGATACGTCACGGTTATGCGACGCGTCATGAGGCGTCTCACGTGGCTACGTGATACGTCACGTAATAAAGAATATATTTTACAGCTATAGATATTAGCTTTTAAAAAACCAATGAAATTCACTGAAAAAACCATAGGTTATAGACCATATATAGTTAGGAATTTGCATTTACAAAACCTTGAAAATTCACTGAAAAAACCATAGGTTAGAGACCATATATAGTTAGCTGGACATTTTATTGACATAAAACCAATGAAATTCCATATATAGTTAGTTGCACTAACTATATATCGCGCACCCGCAATCCACTGCTGATGATGTCACATATTACATCATTCATGACATGGTCAGTGACATCACTGATGACATCACTGATGACATCTCAAATGACATCACTGATGACATCACTGATGACATCTCAAATGACATCACTGATGACATCATGACACACCAATACCAGTTACTACATATGCACTCACTGATTCCTACGTCTACACACACATTCACTCATTCACCCATACAATCACTCATACATACAGTCACTCATTATTACAACACTATCATATGCACTCATACACCTATGCAGACACTCACACACTGCCACTCATCCATGGAGTTACTCACACACCTAGTCAGTCCTGTAAAGAATCAAACACACTTCCATTTCCTCATCTATACAGTTAAACACAGAACACCATACTTCAGTGACATCACTGATGACATCACTGATGACATCTCAAATGACATCACTGATGACATCTCAAATGACATCACTGATGACATCATGACACACCAATACCAGTTACTACATACGCACTCACTGATTCCTACGTCTACACACACATTCACTCATTCACCCATACAATCACTCATACATACAGTCACTCATTATTACAACACTATCATATGCACTCATACACCTAGTCAGTCCTGTGAAGAATCAATCACACTTCGATTTCCTCATCTATACAGTTAAACACAGAACACCATACTTTTCACACATATACTAACACATACTTACTCTCTTATACAATCACTGATACAAGTACACATTGATATGCACAGAGTCACACACCTCCCAGCCAGCCACACACACACTCAGTCTTCCATACATCCACTCATTCTTCAATATGTAAAACATATTTAAACTTTACAAAAACACACAGACACTAGATGATGTCATCAGTGATGTCATTTGAGATGTCATCAGTGATGTCATCAGTGATGTCATTTGAGATGTCATCAGTGATGTCATCAGTGATGTCACTGACCATGTCATGAATGATGTAATATGTGACATCATCAGCAGTGGATTGCGGGTGCGCGATATATAGTTAGTGCAACTAACTATATATGGAATTTCATTGGTTTTATGTCAATAAAATGTCCAGCTAACTATATATGGTCTCTAACCTATGGTTTTTTCAGTGAATTTTCAAGGTTTTGTAAATGCAAATTCCTAACTATATATGGTCTATAACCTATGGTTTTTTCAGTGAATATATATATATATATATATATATATATATATAGTCAAGGCACATATATGTGGAGTTATATATAGTACAACTTTACTTAACTATAGAAAATTACCTTCACAATATTTTGTCCCACTATATTTTTGGTTCCGATATTCTATCTAAACACAGTAATATAGGTACAGCAAGGATCAGTGAGTTCATGTGTGCACAATGATCCGTAACCTCTCAGATCATTGAAGTGCAATAGTCCCCTGTGCTGGTGGTGTATACAATCCCTAGAAGACCCTGTATCTCACAGCCAGCAGCCTCATACACTGATTCTGTAATGTAAATATGGAAAATACTTTTGTTGGTAATGTAAGTAAACAAATATTGGACTCAATATGTATTGGGCAAAGATATATGTTACAGCTTTGACATTTGGTTGTTCAATGCTGAAGTAACTAATTAAGAACAAGATTTTTTACTTTGCATTCTAGAACTTGTAGTGTTACGTATGCCTCTGTCCATTCAGGACTTCAAGTACTAGGATACAATGTACATATTGACCTGAAGAGCTGCAGAGCATGGGGCACTCAAAGGGCTCATTACGATGTCAGTCGTGGACATCGCCGTGGTTTCAGGACTGTCTATCCAGACACCGAAATTACGATTCAGCCCCACATGGTGCGGTCGCACACTCCCTTTTCTCTATGGGAGCTTGTGCTGCGGTGGGAAAGCTGCCCAGCACAAGCTCCCATTGAGAAATGGGAGTTTGTGTGAATCCCCGCTCCATCATGGTTCCTGCCACACAGTGCAGGGATTCTCAGGGGGGCACCATAGGTCATCCCCAGGCCCACAACTTTGACAAATTGACAAAGGCTGAACACCGAAATGCGTCTTGTTTGCCAGGAGTTCGTGAATAAAATCTTCTGAACTCCCCCATGAGTGCTGTCATCTGTTACGGGTACGATTACCCGATGGAGCTGGGAGCGGAATGTTCAAGCGGAAACACCCCCGCTTGGTGTGCACCCGTTCTTGAGTGCAACTGGCTGGTGTTTCGGAGCTGGAATATATATATATATATATATATATATATATATTCACTGAAAAAACCATAGGTTTCAGACCTTATATAGTTAGGAATTAGCATTTAAAAAAACCTTTGAAATTCACTGAAAAAAACATAGGTTTCAGGCCTTATATAGTTAGGAATTAGCATTTAAAAAAACCTTTGAAATTCACTGAAAAAAACATAGGTTTCAGGAGTTATATAGTTAGGAATTAGCTTTTACAAAACCTTTGAAATTCACTCAAAAAACTATAGGTTTTAGTGGTGTTATAGTTAGCTGGACATTTTACTCATACAAAACCATTGAAATTGCTCCTATATAGTTAGTTGTACTAAGTATATATCGCGCACCCGCAATCCACTGCTGATGATGTCACATATTAGATCATTCATGACATGGTCAGTGACATCACTGATGACATCTCAAATGACATCACTGATGACATCACTGATGACATCATCCAGTGAATGTGGTTTGCTTCGTTATTTAAATATGCATTATGTATATAGCAATTTGCATTGAAGTGGATATATAAATAAATATTTGGATGGAGGATTTAGTAGCAGTGTAATTGACTGTTTACTTGACCAATTTATAATGTCTCACTAAATATAGTGGATAGTGACTAAACTGTGTGACTATCTGTATCACTTTGTCAGTTGTTGTGTAAACTGATTCTACAGTTGGTTACTAGCTATGTGAAAGTCTATATTAGTTATTGATTAGTTAACTGAGTATGTGTATGGGAGTGTGAAAGTGTGTGTGGTTCGGTGGAGGGTGTGTGACTGTCCAAAGATGTGTGAATAGTTTATTCAGTAGATATATGAAGTTAAAACTACATGTTCTAACAGTTTGGGTGAGGGAATCTCTTTATGGGTGTGGAGATGAGCAAATATATTTCTCAACGGTACAGGTCCAACAAACTAGAAAAATAAAAAGCAGTGTATGTGTCAGTTGTTGTATATAAATAAGTATACATAAGACACAATGATTGTGTGAGTGACTGTATGGATAACTGTATACTTGTAATAATGATTTTATAATTCACTAAGTATGACTTACTTTCTAAATGAATAGAAGAAGTGGTGTTTGTATAAGTGTTTTGCTTAGTAAATATGTAAGTATGATCCATTGTTTGCATAAGTGAGTAGGAGGACTTCATATGTGAATAGGATGTGTGCTGTTGTTTAATGTCGATATAGATGTATAAGTATTCTTGATAGTGTTCTATTGTTCATTGACAGCATGTATGAGTGAATCCATAGGTAAGGGATTAGATGTGTGTATACATGTATGCATCACTGAGTGGATTTTTAGATACTTGTATTGCTGTGACAATGGATTTAAATATGATACTCTATATTTTACAAAGAGTGATGAAAAATTGTAATAGTATATGAAAAGGTGTATGTGATTGTCACGTGGATGATGTAATCAGTGATGTCATCAGTGAAGTCATTTGAGATGTCATCAGTGATGTCACTGACCAGGTCATGAATGATCTAATATGTGACATCATCATCAGTGGATTGCGGGTGCGCGATATATACTTAGTATAACTAACTATATAGGAGCAATTTCAATGGTTTTGTATGAGTAAAATGTCCAGCTAACTATAACACCACTAAAACTTATAGTTTTTTGAGTGAATTTCAAAGGTTTTGTAAAAGCTAATTCCTAACTATATAACTCCTGAAACCTATGGTTTTTTCAGTGAATATATATATATATATATATATATATATATATATATATATATATATACATACCTATAATTATACATAAATACATGATTACATACATAGTTACATTAATATGTACATTCATACATACATACATTCATATATGCATACATGCATTCATGCCTTCATTAATGCAAACATACATACATACATGAATACATACATATAAACATACCTGCATACATACATACATTAATATATGCATACATGTATACATACATGCATACATGAATACATACAAACATAGTTACATTAATACATACATTTAAACATACATATACACATACATACATGCATACCTACATATACAAATACATACATGCATACATACATTAATACAAACATATATGCATACATACATGGATACATACATACATATATACATACATACCTGCATACATACATTCATTAATGCAAACATACATACATACATGGGTACATACACATATACATACCTGCATACAAACATAGATTAATACATGCATACATGTATACATACATGAATACATATAAACATAGTTACATGAATATATATATATTCGTAAATACATATACACATACATACATACATTAATACAAACATATATGCATACATAAATAGATAGATTCATACATATATACAGTGTGGCTCAATGGTTAGAGTGGCAGACCCTGATGCAGAGGTCTAGCCCGGGACCAGGGTTCAATTCCCCGCCTCGGCGGGTCTTGAGCTAAAAAATTCCACGGACCTGATAATTCTCGCCTCGGTGCCTATTCCAATCATGGGTCCCACTCTGCAACTCTGGGCAATAGCTTGCTTAATCTCCACAACGGCCCCCACAATGCTAAGGATGCCTGGCCTCCACCATGGGGGTGCCCAGGAGTGGACACCTCACAGGGAAAGCCAGGAGGGGTTCCATAGCGGTATTCGTACAAGTGCCTTGAGACCCTTGTGGGTGAGTAGTGCGCTATACAAGTATCAATTTACAATTTACATATACATACCTGCATACATACAGGCATACATACCTACATTAATTCATACATACATACATATATACATGCTTACATACATACATGCATGCATACTCCCATTGGTGTCCTGAGGGGTGTGTAGGGAGACTGCAAGCGGTTGGCCTAAGATTCACAGACTGCAGATCTTTAGGGGTTGTGAGGACTCTTACCCTCCCTTCACGACCCCTTCCCTCCCCCCGGCCCCCGCAGATGCTCTCTGCCCTTGGCTGGCAGTGCTCTGGTATCTTAGAGGTGAACTAAGGTGGGCATGAAGCAGTGGGTGCCCGATGTTGGCCTCTGTTCAGCACTGAAGCACTTAAAGGGGTCATCTGGTGAATGTCTCGTAGTCTCAGCAGATCATCAAACAAAGGTTCATTCAGGAGGCCTGTCTCTGGTGACTGTTGGCAGTGCAGGGTGGATTAAGAGAGCTGTTCTTTTCTTTTCAGTGGTTGACTTTTAACCCTCTCCTTTTCTGTGTGATGTGTCAGTTTAGAGACCTCTTCAGTGCAGCCTGCACATCTGAAGCACACATGGCTGTCCTATCTGCCTCCTCGCGTCAGTGTTTTACATGCCAGGGTTATTTATTTTATGTATGTGTGTATGTATGTATGTATGTATGTATGTATGTATGTTAAAACGCGAGCACAGGTGCACCACACATCAATTTCAAAGACTAAAAAAGCAAGTATTTAAATTGTGTTCAACGCAAATATTGTTCAAAGTTTACTCTTTTTATTCTAACATTGAATTTTTATACTTGATTGTGAAAATCACTTTTCACAACGGTACAGCCAACGCGTTATGTCCTACTAGAGGACTTCTTCAGGGCACTAATTGATTGAAAGATCAGTCTTCAGCAAACGAGTAAAGCCAAAGGATAACCGAAGCAGCAATCTGTGTGTCGTATCACGTCAGAGTCACGGTTATCTGAAAAAGTGAAATGTCAGCTGTATATACATTTCTTATATGAAGAACGATAAAATGTCATATAATGCTTGGTGGAACTTGTTATGTCATCACCATACGCTTGATCGTGCCTTTGCCACCACTGCACCTTTACAAATCAAAAAAGACTTGTTATGGTTACCTTTAACTGATTTTCTTTCTAGACATGTTCCCTGAATTTTACCTTACTTTTACCTTTTATTCTCTTATCTTTTAATGATGTTTATTATTGCATTTCATTTTTATTTCCTTATAGCATTTTCAGGTATTGAATTTGTGTTCTTGGTTGCCCTCTTTTTCTTCTTCCCCTTTCCCCTTTCTTTCTTTCCCTTTCTCCTTTCCCTCCCGCAAAACAAAATACCTTTAAAAGCTCTGCTTCTTGGTACAGTTTCTATTTCCCTTTTAGTGATTGTATTGCAATTTGTTACATTTTAAAACTCTTTTATCTCTTTTTATTGTCACTGTTTTTTCTAATGATGTTTTACTTCATATATCTTATTTAATAAAGCTTTCTAAACTTAAGATTGATAAAATGTAAGGAACAAGGATGCCAGTCAGATCCAGTGCTGGGGCACCAGCGGTTGCACAAAATGATACGTAAAAGCGATGTTTATACATGAACTGATTGGAGCTGCATCTAAAAAATCAATATATATGTAAATTCCCCGTCATGAAACATAAATCCCAGCGGTGCAGGTGGGACCCCAAGACGGAGCAGCGCATGAGAATATAAATCCAGTATGCCTAATTCTAATGCCTCGGTCGACGTATACAGCGTACCCAATCGCATCAAATCAAAACCGTAATGTATGTCCAAGGTCAATGCCGGCAGCCGATATGAGACTGCAACCATATGATATGGAGATCTACCCTACATCTAGTATTAGCCTAGGCACAGGGAAGAGGCAAGCAAGGCTGGGATAGAGTCTGGTGCGAGCAAGGGACATGTGCATGGTTTTAAAATACAGACAGGACCGGAGTTCATAGGGTCTCATAGGGGCATATTATCAAGAAACAGTGTTAAAATGATCGCTGTTTTAGTGACAGGAAACTGTTGCTAAAACGGCAATAATGGGCATGCTAATATGCGTTATAGAATTCCAATAGAAGCCCAGTTTAGATGTGCAGGACATCTAACCTGGGCTTCTATTGGAATTCTATAACGCATATTAGCAAGCCCATTATTGCCCTCTTAGCGGCAGTTTCCTGCTGCTAAAACGGCAATAATTTTAACGAGCTTCTTGCTAATATGCCCCACTGTTTTAAAACTTTTACGCTAAGATAAAATTGTTTTAGATCGTTGGAAAGGAGTCAAAGCGCACGACCTGTGGAAACACTTATACTGGCGAAGCGCTGGGACATGTAAGTGGCATATGCATTATTGGATATGATTGGGAGACACAAACCATCTACCCCTAGGATCTAAGGCAACCTCAAAGCCAGGATTGCAGTCTACGGTGTAATGAGCCGAAAGGCCCCATAAACTCCTGAGTTATTCATTTAATCATTCAAAACCATGAAAAAGTGCATCTCTGAGGCGTGACTGGGGACAGGCTTGCTTTGTACATACCTTGGAACGCCATGGTCCGAATGTAACTTAATAATTCTGGCACGAGGTGCAAATCGCAGGGTCACCTAATCGAGGAAACAAAAAGGGGATTTTAGCAAAATGTGTGTTAGGGAAAAATGTTGCCACAGCTAAAAACTGCAAAATCCATTTTTATCATGTGGTAACCCAATTTAGCAATTCAGAAAGGTTTTCCCAAACTGTAAAATGGGCTGTCCGACGCATACTGAATCGCAATTTGGAAATGGCGTGTAAGGGGCGTTCCTTCCAACCTGTGAGTCCGTATGGTACGGATCAATATTCTAGACTCAACACATTGATCGGTTTTAGACACCCGGGTTAGGGTGGTAACTGACTTCCAGAGGAGAAGAATTATCTTCGAACAACTCCTCCATTTTCTCACCCTTTGTCTGTCACCCCCACCCACAGACACCTCTCGCTCAGTTTCTCACTCACACACAGCTCTCATGAGCCCCTTGTTTATCAGGTAAATAAATGTGGAAATTCTGACTCCATTTATTCACAAACCACAAAACAAATCTGTATACATACTAATACAAAAGCCCAAAAATAAATATGGATAAATACAGACAGAAATGTTAAAAAAATAAATTCCCAAAAAACCGTGAGCCCTAATTATAAATGTATTTTACATTGTGAACTCTCTGACAAGTACAATAGGAAGGGGGTTTGCATTGCAAACTCCTTGTTAAACACCACAGGAAGGGGCTTTACACTGTGAACTCTACAATAAATGCATTTGGGTGTTGGAGAGTACACAGGTCCCTTTTCAGGTCTGGCCACTGTCAATAGGTGTCTATAGTGGGAGACTTTATTTTCATCTTAATGTATAATTTGTTTATGCCTATAATGTTTGATGGGTCCTTTAGCAGAGACCACAAGGTCCTGTTATGTTAATGTTAAAGCCAATATATTTGCTTTATTGATTTTTTAAAGTTGGTGATGAAAACTGTATTTCTCTTATTTTGCCTTGTGAAGAACTTGACAAGTCCGGTAGGCAACCCTTTTTTATGGTGAAAAGCTTCATGTTTCCGAATAGGCCGTAATAGAGTGATTCCTGTTTTTTTACAATTAGAGCCTGCTAGTACGCATAATGTTATGATACCTCACAGATATTGGTAGCATACTACATTCACAGGTTAGTTGCTCCCTGGGATATTTTTGTTAAACTACGTGATTTGCACAGACACACACACACACACACAACCACACACACAAACACACACACACACACACCAACAACATGCACACGCGATGCCAGCGTCAGGTTTCAAATAATAGAAGAACTTTACAAGAGAGACCCTTGTGCCCTCCTGAAGTAAGAGAAACTCAATAAAGAATCAAGCCTAATAACAAATCAGAAGTCATCATTTATGAAGGACAATGACACAAACCAATGACAAATATGGGCGGGGCTTCAAGTACATACTCCAATACAGCATGGCTCGCAGACAGCGCATGCGCTGCCCATACTCGACCTAAAAATTAAACCCCTCCCCTCAGTACAATCCCCAGATGCCTATAAGTGCCGAGAAGCAGCAGCAAGCTTACAAGAGCTTATGTAATGTAACTGGTCCTTTTGTAAAGCGCTCTGACACCTTTGAGTAAAGTTTGACCTATACAAAATCGCTCAATTAAAAAAAAAAAAATACAATCCCCAGATGTCTATAAGCGCCGAAAAGCAGCAGCAAGCTTACAAGAGCTTTACAACAGCAACAAGCTTTACAACCAGAGCAGCATGTGTGCTTTAAAAGAATAAAAGGTCGTGCAGCGGGCGGAGCGCTTTTCCCTCCGTTGCTTGTTGTTTACGTATGCAGGTTGGGAGGAAGCGCTAGAGCGCTGACTTCTAAGATGGATGCTCACCCAGGAAGTGGGGCAGAGTCAAGCAAAACTTCTCCCTTTCCACTCAAACAGCTCCACTAGAGCTGAGGCAAACCGAAGGGTAGGTAAGGAGCAGTAAATATAAAAAAACGAGCATTTGCAATGCAAATTGGTCTTGCATTTGTGAGAGTTAAAGGTATTGGTGTTGTAAATGACAAAGTCTTTTACCTACTAAAGAAATGAAAGAGGAAAGAATATGGAAACAGAAAGGATGCTAGATAAAGGAGGAAAATTACATGGAACAGTAATCATTGAGCCGTAATATATATATTTTTTTTAGAACAGTGTTCAAATGCCCATTTATAGATAGAGGACTAGCAACAAGTTGCAGCTCCTGAGCCGTTTTGATAGTAAAAAAAAAATTAAGTATAAAAAAACTGTATAGGAAGAGTGGGCAGTGGATAAGATGGGGAGTTGAAGGAGCACATATACATTGCTGCCAAGCGACAGCTTCAAGGTCGCTGGCTACAACAGATAGACTAAATGTGTTCCTCGCAATGTATGGGCGCTGTGCTATTTAAGTTCTAATGCCCTGCTATGGAAGCAGCGTACAACACACTATGAACCAACTGAGACTGTGGCTTCCTGACACAGGGAATGAGGCGCGACCAGTTGCCTCTTACAGGTGGAAATCTGTACGATTTCAGAGAGGTGATCCTGCCTTCGAGCACGTCCTCTCACCTTCCCCCGGCAGCATGATCCGCATGTCCCGCTTCATGGCTCCGGTTTGCCCTCCATTCCCAGCACACCAGGAGCTAAACTCATACTTTGCCGCCGTCCCGGGAGTGACGGCAGGAGTCAAATCTGGCATGGGTGGCAGGCAACCGGCAACACAGTCAAAGCCCCAGCAAAGCATTTGGTGACATCAAAGGAGGACAATGCTGACTGCCCACACACCATTTCTGTAGCAACAGGATTCACGGCAGCCATACTAGAAAGTTATATATTTTTCAATTACAACAATGGTTGGTTGAACGGAAAGCACAACTCTTGTACACATTTAGGTGAAATTTGCCTATTCAACCAAACCACTTGCAATGACCGGTGCCTCGCAGCATGACTCCCGGGTCTTGCTCCTTCCGCTCTACCTCCTCTGTGGACAACAACTCCCCTGCCTGCCTCACGGGCTCCCGCTCTTCTCTGCCGCCGCAAGGGGAAAAGACGAGGTGGTCAGCAATCGGGCGCACATGAGTAGTCGGGCCCCAGGAGTAACAAGCCCCCAAGCACACAACGGCATAGACTAGCTCTCCATTACTCAGTATTCACTTAACCATTATAACCAACGTTTCACTACTGAGGCACTGTAGTTTACTGTCTTCCTGGTTTCGGTGGGGATCCATCGAAAGATCTTTCGGAGCATGCGCAGGGTGTTGAAACAGGATGACGAGACGGCGTTGACTTGTTTGGTCATCGCGAGGGAAGAGTCCAGGATGAAGCCCAGGTTTTGTGCGTGGTCCGTTGGCTTGGGGGTGGTGCCCAGGGCAGGGGGCCGCCAGGAGTCATCCCAGGCGGAGGGGGATGATCCCAGGATGAGGACTTCTATCTTGTCTGAGTTCATTTTCAGGTGGCTGTTCTTCATCCACTCAGCGACGTCTTTCATTCCTTTGTGTAGGCTGGCTCTGGCGGTGGCGGGTTCATTGGTGAGGGAGAGGATCAGCTGGGTGCCATCGGCGTAGGAAATGATGTTAAGGTTGCGTTGGCGTCCGATGGCTGCGAGGGGGCTCATGTAGATGTTGAAGAGGGTGGGGCTGAGCGAGGATGCTTGAGGTACGCCGCAGATGACTTTGGTGGCTGCGGATCGGAACGGGGGAGGCGGACTCTCTGGGTTCTTCCGGCGAGGAACGAGATGATCCACTCCAGTGCCTTCTCTTGGATTCCGGTGTTGCTGAGGCATTGTATTAGTGTGCGGTGGCAAACTGTGTCAAACGCTGCAGAGAGGTCCAGGAGGATGAGGGCAGCTGTTTCCCCGTTGTCGAGCAGGGATCTGATGTCGTCTGTGGCTGCGATGAGGGCGGTCTCGGTGCAGTGGTTGGCTCGGAAACCGGACTATGAGGGGTCGAGGGATCCGTTTGTCTCGAGGATGGCGGCGAGCTGTTTGTTGACGGTCTTCTCGATGACTTTGGCAGGAAAAGGGAGGAGCGAGATGGGGTGGAAGTTCTTGAGGTCGTTGGGGTCCGCTGTCGGTTTCTTCAGGAGGGCGCTGAGCTCGGCATGCTTCCAGCTCTCCGGGAAGGTGGCAGTGGTGAAGGAGATGTTAATGATGTCCCGGAGTTGGGGTGCGATGATGGAGTCGGCCTTGTTGTAGACGTGGTGGGGGCAGGGGTCAGTAGGGGATCTGGAGTGGATGGTGTTCATCGTGAGGGTGGTGGCTTCGGTGTTGACCGGGGTCCAGTTGCGGAGGGTGGCGGTGGGGGGCATTGGTTCGGTGGTTGGGTGCGTGGTCTGTGCGCCGAAGCTGTTGTGTATGTCAGCGATCTTGCGGTGGAAAAATGAGGCGAGTGAGTCGCAGAGGTCTTGTGAGGGTGTGATGTCGTCGTTTCCGGCGCTGGGGTTGGAGAGCTCTTTGACGATGCTGAAGAGTTCCTTGCTGTTGAGGGTGTTGTTGTCCAGTCGTTCTTTGAATGTTGTTCTTTTGGTGGTGCAGATCAGCTGGTGGTGTATGCAGGTGGAGTTCTTGAGGGCTGTCATGTTTTCTGTAGTCTGGTCGTGGCGCCAGGCTTTTTCGAGGGTGCAGCAGTTTTTCTTGGATGTTTTGATCACCGCATCAGTGTGGTTATGTGTCGACCCAGTTAACATGGACATTTGTGGCCTCGTACATAGTTCTTAGAGCTTATTTCCCGCCGTGACCGGTGCCAGCTGAGGACGAGCTGGTGTTACAGCGAGGCTTGAAAATAAGGTTCCCTGGATCCCAATAACCAGATGGAGGCAATAAGCACATATGATAAAGGTGGTGATGCTTCATTCCCTGCATACACTTTGCACTATAGACCAGGGAGGAGTAAAGGCTCTAGCCCACGCCAGCATCAGACCCAGACACACTGCCGAAGGCAGGAGGTGCTGCAAGATAGGGAAACACCGGGTGCACTTGTCCCACGTGCTTGCGTAAGTGGGATACTGTTACGACACCAGCTAAGCTCCAGGTGACACGGTGGGAACTACAACATGTTCTAGGTCTCTAGACCAGCTCTTGTGCAATGTCAGAAATAACATTTGTTGCAAACACTTCACACTGGGCCCTAAACTTCCACTGGGTGCAGCTGCTGCCTAGATGTGCAGAGCATCCTGAGGTTTACATACCGGTATTGTGCCATGAGGCTTTCAACGCAGAAACCTCTGCTGCCGTGCCTTAACACACTGAGCTATCTTGAAATATGGTCACTGTGCGATCAGTAAAGTAGGCCAGAAGTGCTTTACTGATCCCAGCCTCCTGGGAAGTGGGAGGGGCAGAGCTGGCAAGCATGTTTACATTCAGATGTGCTACATTACAGGGCCAGGTGGATGCTGGATGGCCATGGTGACCTGAGACACATCCACTGAGTGGACTGTGGTATCTGTTCTGTGGAATCCGGTGATCTTCAGGCCGGGCTGGGGTCAGCACCTTCTGAACCAGGCATGAATGGGCCAGCTAACCTATGCACTGAATGAATTAATGATGTTTGCTGCAGGGTGTATATTAACTGCCTTGTTCTATATTAAGATGGCGGGTGTGTACATGACATATGTTTATACGTGTTGTTTATGAGAGGGGGTCCAATGATTTGCAAGCACATACTCTGACAATATTTCATCCCAATGACTGTGCTGCTGTGACACGTACACATGGGTGTAGGGTGACCAACTGACATGGGTGCAAATTCAGGACGGTGAGTGTAAAAATTCAGGACAAGGGGTCAAAATTCAGGACAAAAATTCAGGACAGGAGGTCAAAATTCAGGACAAAAGGTAAGTTTTACAGACACATCAGAGAAGATTGCGCAATAATATATAAGTAAGTAAATAGACAACTACTAAAGTACAAGTGAAAATAAGTTTATATTAGGTTGAGACAATTGTGCACTTCATGGTTTGTCAGTATGTGCGCAGCTTTAAGCAAATGTGCAGGTCTTTTTGTGGTAACAAAACCGCCCCCACCTTTCCAGCTAACAGAGAAAACGCCTGATACCTGGGTCGGCCAGTCTGGCCTTGATACCACCCTCCAAAGGCGCCCCTCATCTTCACATAGACCCTCTCTCATGTGTATTTAATTTCGTCTATAGTGCTACTCATCCCAAGTACGTGGGGCAGAGTGTTGGAGTGCGTTACAACACACACATATTATATAGAGACAATCACTCACGTAAAAGTGAAAGTCAATGTATAGGAAATGTTGCTTAAGATAATGGGGATTACAATGTGTAATCATACTTTCATCCATCATTCAGTCTTTCGCCTTTCATTCTGTCCTTCCATCTGTGTGCCCATCCATGTCCATATTCATCCATTTACAAACCCATCCATCATGTATCCTTTCATCCATCATTTCACTCATCCATCCCTCAATCCACCCTTTTACTCATCCACCATCCATCCATCCACGCTTTCACCCTATCCATGCGTACACTCATCCATCCACTCTTCCACCCATCCATCCATCCATTCACTCATCCATCCACTCAATTTACCTATCCAGCCATCCTTTCACTTACTCATTCATCCATCCAGTCACTCATCTTTCCACCGATTCACCCATTCAGTCATCCATTTACCCATCCCTTTCTCTTTTACTTCCCCTTTCACTTAGCCATCCATCCTTCCATCCACCCACCCATCCTTCGACTCATCCACTCATGAATCCATCCATTGAACCTATAATTCATCCATCCTTTCACTCATCCATCCATCCTTTCTCTCATCCATCCACCCATTCACTCCTTCACTCATCTATCCATCCTTTTGTCCATCTACCCACCCTTTCACTTACTCATCCAGCCTTACATTCACCCTTTCACTTATCAATTCATCAATCCACCCTTTCACCATCATTTCACTCATCCATCCACCCATTCTCTCGCCCGTCATCCACCCTTTCACTCATTCGTCCATCCATCCATCAATTCACTCATCTATTCAGCCATCCATCCAACCATCCCTTCACTTACTTACTCACTCACCTTTTCACATTAATTATGAGACCCATCAAGAACTCCACCCTATGCTGTAGTTCCTAAAGCAAGGAATGGGCTGGAGCAGGGTTCACTTTGCCCCTGCACGTAGGCAATCTGAAAAAGTGGAAGGCATGAGTCATGCATGATGCACAGGGCCTGGACGTGGGGCGACTGTGACATGGTGTTGTTTCCAGAGCTTTAAGTGAGATGTAAAAACAAGGGGGGCTCTCTCCAAAAGGGTGTTTAATGTAATAAATTGTGTGACTTAAAACACATAAGCTAAAAATCTGTGCTTAATATAATGTGCCGCCCGACTGGTATTTTTGTTGCTTCTGTCATTGCATCCAGATATATAATACAACAAGTAACGTTACACTTGGAATAAATAACGTTACACCTACAACAATCCAGAACTATTGGCTTTGTCAATGGTTGTTAGTTGCAAAAAATAAAAAAACAGCAACCATGGCTGCTATACTATAACTATAATCCCTTCCTTTGAACTTCTTTCACCGCCTTCCTTTGGTTAACTGGATTCTCACCTAGCAGCAGCTTGGGCGGTTTTGCACTTCCATGTGACAGAATGCCCTGCCCTGGACCGAGGCTGGATGAGGCCACCACATGCTGCGCCGGCCCAGACTGACTCGTTGTCAATCTGTATGTGGCAATCACCCCTACACGGAGTGACAATCGGCAGGGTGGGCAGGGGCGGCTCTAGTCTCATGGCGGCCCTGGGCAGGGAGCGTAGGTAGGGGGCCCCGGAAGAGGGGGCTCAATTTGAAAGGCTGAGTGTGGCCTAATATACGTGCGCCTACTCACAATTATTACTGGTACTGGCAAAGGTTAAAATGGCTAGGTAGGGGCAACATGATTTAAACCAAACGCGGGGCGTGCTCGCGTTTCATAAATGCTGGCATTGGTTACACAGTCAAACATGGTCATTGTATGCGGGGTAGGGGCCTCCTGAGTTAGAGAAAACTCCCCGCCCGGCAAAGGTTTACAAGAACGGGCACATGCTGTTGCAGTATTATTTAAAGGCGGGAAGGGGGGTAAACGCCTCCTGATAAATGAGAGAGGTGGGGGCGGTAGGCCATCGTCTAATCCTCAGACGGGACATGCAGGGTATCGTGCAGCAAAAAGAATCGGTAAAAAGCCGGTTCAGCTATGGGTGTGTGCCTTGTCTGGCGCAGCGTAGGACAAATGAAGAAGAGGGGTATTGAGCAGCAAGCTCGCGTACCTTACAATGCCGGCCGTGGCTCAGGATTTAGAAAACGCCGGTGCCGGTTGAGGAGCCGAAATATAATTGGTGTGTGCGCGAGGACGCATGAACGTGCGACGTCATAATTTCTCACACTTAGGCAGTGTCAGCACAAGAGTACAGTTTTGGCATGGCGGCCCCTGGGGTTAGAGGCCCTGTGCAGGTGCACAGCTTGCACACGCCTAAGGCCGGCCGTGTGGTGGGACTGCTCTTGTGCTCAGAAGAGTGCGAGCCGGCCCCCTCAGGGAGCTAAGGCCTTTTGCAGGGGAGCAGCTCTGTTCCCTGCAATGCCTAAAATCAGTAGCGGTCGGCAGTAGGAGTTACTGCAGGGTGGTGACTTGGGCAGGGGGAGGGGCAGGGTGTGGGGTAGTAATGTATGGATTACGGAGTTTTACAGGTAAGTAAACATTTAAATAAATAAAACAAATTTCGTTGCGCGCAGTGCATCACCAAATGTGATGCAGTGCGCGCAACGAAATTCGTCTTATTTATTTAATAGCTTACTTAACTGTAAAACTCCGTAATTCATACATTACTACCCCCCACCCTGCCCCTCCCCCTGCCCACGTCACCACCCTGCAGTAACTCCTACTGCCGACCACTACTGCCTAAAATTATGGACAAAAGGTGTCCGTAAAAAGGATCCTCATGGACAACAGACGTGAGGTCCAATTTACGGACTGTCAGTGAAATTTACGGATGGTTGGTCACCCTAGTTACGGGTGTTCTTTCTGGGTTTGCAGGTATTCAAAACGCATCTACAGCGGTGTGATTGCACAAGAGCGTTCTCAGTGGTGTCAAATGGTCACTACGGGTGCTGGGATGTTATTAAATGTCGCACTGCTTGACTGTCGCTCTAAAGGGGTCACACTTCATCCTTCTGCGCGTCTCTTGTACATATAGACTACGCCACATCTCACGCCTGCCTGAACCTCTCTTTCTCTGAAAACTGACTACATCTATTCATTCCAGGAGCCATTCGCTTCTCACAAAACACCTCTGATGATCACACCTAATGTGTGATTATCACTGACTCCTCCCTTCTTGGCCCTTTCACTTACAAATATCGGTTACATTTTCCGCATTCACCTGACACAGGTGCGTACATAGACACCCCCCCCCCCCCTGACATGAAGCTCACTCTTCCAGTTCATTTTCTCACCTCCAGGGCACACTCGTTCATTCTTTATCTCTCTCTCACACACACTTCCGCCAGTAGGACGTCCACATGCAAACACAGTTATTGCGTAAATTCTCTAGCTGGGACGCCGTCCGTTTAACATTGAGACACGGGCAGGTGTTAAATTTCCATTGCAATGTCATATTTGTACTTTTCCTGACAGGCACGTGACCCACACTTTACCTGACAGGCATGTGACGCACACAGTCCCTCTCCACGCCTCTCCTTATGCCCTTTCTCTATCCTTTCTCTCCTCCAGCCTGGGCAGCACCTATGGGTAGCCGGGTGCGGCACCTGTAACCCGAGGCTTGCCTTTTTTATCCCTGACAGGCACTGCTGTTGTTACCCCGGGTATCCGGGGTCCTGAAGACAGCTTGCCGCCTTTCCTGGCCTCTTCTGTCCTCTCCTCTCCCGTCCCCTCGTGCTGTAACTCTGTAAAATGTGTTACCTCTTCCTCTGGTTTCTTCCTGTTTGGACCTCGGTTCAGGAAGCTCTGCTGTCTCTCTGTGTGATCTTGTGCCTCTTGCAGGTGGCAGACAGTCCACTCCCAGGGGTTCGCTGTGCCCTCAGTCCCAGATGCTTGTGTGTCTCTCTCTGTGTGATCTTGTGCCTCTTGCAGGTGTCAGACAGTCCACTCCCAGGGGTTCGCTGTGCCCTCAGTCCCAGATGCTTGTGTGTCTCTCTGTGTGATCTTCTGCCTCTTGCAGGTGTCAGACAGTTCACTCCTAGGGGTTCGCTGTGCCCTCAGTCCCAGATGCTTCTGTGTCTCTCTGTGTGATCTTCTGCCTCTTGCAGGTGTCAGACAGTTCACTCCCAGGGGTTCCCTGTGCCCTCAGTCCTCGAAGCCTCTGCGTCTCTGTGTGATCTTGTGCCTCTTCCAGGTGCTGGCAGTCCACGGGGACACTATGCTCGCTACTCCTCTGTCCCACTCCCAGATGCTTCTATCTCTCTTGGTGTGATCTTGTGCCTCTTGCAGGTGGCCGGCAGTCCCAGGGTCTGCCTGTGTGACCTCAGTCCCAGGTGCCCACTGTGTCTCGCCGTGTGCTCTTGTGCCTCTGCTTGTTGCTGTTTCCGGGAGCAGGGCTTCTCTCTGTTCTCAGCCCGCCCAGTGCTGCTCAAGGCTGTCTTCTCACAGTACAATGCCCGAGGGGCCGGTGTCGGAGCTGCAGCTGTGGGCTGGTTTTTTAGAAGCATGGGGGCCGATTTAAGCAGTGTCTGCGTTGCTGGATGCCGCCAGCAGCCCAGCGGCTGTCCGAGTGGCCTTTCTGGAGGCAGATGGGTGTCCATTACCTCTCTTGCATCCACGGGCAGAGGTGTCACTCTCTTTCTCTCCCTTGGCCGGCCGATTTATATATGCTGATTTGATTGAGCAGCGCCATGATGGGGCCTGAGCAAAAGTGGCCTCACTTTTTCAGGTGTGGTTCAACCCGGTAAACTAATAGGTATATTTCTTGTAACCCCTCCCATCACACCTTTTTTAAATTTTTTGCTGAAGCAGTGTTGTAGGGAAAGGCAATATGCAAATGTGGGCCACTTTTGTTAGCGTTCCCGGGCCGATTTTGAATCCCAATCCAACCCTTACTACACCAGCACTTATCTGGAGAACATCCGAAGCAGTGGGCCGGGCAGATGTGACCTCACCGCTGGAACTGGGGGGCCACTTCTTACTCCATTCGGGAAAATCCTCAAATGCCCCAGGGGTTCGTCGCCCCTCCCCCCGGACCAGGAAGTGTGCAGTTTGCAGAGAGCTAGCATAGGCGCTGGAAGTAGGGGTGTTGGGGGGCTGCAACACCCCCAAAATAACCACGCTGGGGGTCAGAAGCGAAGAAGCAATAAAGACGCTTTTGAAGTTTGTTTTGATCTTGTCACACGTGTTGTGCTTTCACAGATTGAGGTCAGAGGTCAAGCTGTGACTTCTGACACACTGCTGCTTGTTCTTATCACGTGAAAGATTTTATTAAGTGAACTGTGGAATCTTGCTGAGTTCAGATATGAAAGGAAAGGCCGTAGTATATCATTCTGTCTAACTCGAAAACATCTGTAAATGAACTGTACTATATTTCAGAATATGCCCGCAGTTACAAAGCACAAATAAAGCCCATTTTTAGGTCTCGCCTGAGCCAGCTCATGCGTTGCAGAGACTTTAAGTAAGTGTGCTTTTGAAAATGCTGCCATGGTCTAGAGCGTGCAGTTACGCGTGCGGGCGTGCGCGGTCAGGCGCCATCTTGCTTAACACCCTTACACTCGCAGTGGCTTTCATCGCTCTCGATTACTTTCACTATCGCGGCTGCGCCGCCGTGTCACTTTCATGGCCACGTGGCCAATACTTGTTTAAAATTCCTTTTAGAGAGCGCGCGCCAACCACTCCCAGGCTTTTGCAATTCGATAGCTCACTGCCAGTTTGTAGTCCTCCTGATTCTGCAAACAATCGTTTGCTTTCCACTTCCTCTCCCGCATGGCTCCTCTTTCCTTTCATTTAGTTTTTCAGCCATTCTAGAGTTGTCTCTTTTTAGGTCGAGCTATTTATAGCTCTGAACGATTGTAGGGGAATCAACACTCTTGAACAAGCGGATTCCTCCCAATGCATGTTGTCTATTGAAGCGTGACGCTTCGCCAGGCGTGCGCTTGGCCTCACTCACACCCCATATGCTCGCTCCCGTCCACTCGCTTGCTCCCCTGCTCCCCCTCCCCCGCCCCCCATGCCTCGCACAAGACTTCATTGGAATGCGCTCCCCCGATCGCCTTATGCTCGTTCCCTCCCACTCGCTCGCTGCCCTGCTCCCCCTCCCCCGCCCCCGACACAGCAATGCCAAGAGCTTGTTTATAATTTTGAGCGTGGGCCGCTTCCGCCGTGCTTGTTTATTTACTTAATTACTGTTCCCCTTCAGATGTTTCTTCCGCCCCTTTAGCCCCCCTCTACCGCTTATTTCATGTATCTCCTTTTTACTGATATTCAAGCGGGTGTTTTCTTTTTGCCTTCTCCGCCCTCTCTCTGGCTCTCTGGCCCCAGTGTTCCATCTCTATCTACTTTAGTCGCCCTCTCCCCGATTCACTCTCTACATGTTCCCGCCTTGCCGCACCATGTGGCCACCCCTTCCCGCCTCCCCTCCGTCTCACGCCTTTGTCCTCCCCACTTTGCCTGCTCAGCGTGTTCTATACACCACATTACGTGCTACCTCCGGGTCTTATCTGCCACGAACCCCATCACTACGCATGTGCACGTCCCATTTTTTGGCCCCTCACCCTATTTCCATCTGTCCCAAATCACAATATTTGCTTCCTGGTCTCACTTCGCCTCGCCATCTCCATCTGCCCACCCTTCACTTTTTTATCACCCTCTCGTCCGACCCCACTCTTTCCACTTCTGAAGTCTGACCGTCTCTCTCTCCCATCCATCACCCTCCAGCCCCCCTCTCAGCTCCCCCACTGCACGACTGACAAATCCCCACTTCAATCTTATCTCACCATCACCTTCTACCCATCTTCCTCCTCGTGTATAGCGCTAACTACTCCTAATGAGACCCCCAAAGCGTGCCGCAGCCCCCTTCGCCTCACCTTGCAGCCCTCCCATGTTGCATCTGCCACCTCCATCGCCAGGTCATAAACCTTTTCAAGTCTCGACTTTATCCAGTTGCAAAATATTGTCATGATGCGCGGTTGGCCATTTGATGCCATTCAAGAAATGATCACTACAGCTCCCAGAACCCACCAGGCTATCAAATCCAAGGACTCGTGCACTCTAGCAACACCACCAATCATTTTGTGCACCATCTCACCCTGATGGGTGATTCACCTCTCCAGCTATGCTTGTCTTCCCTGCCGGCGCGAGTTTCACAGGCTAATGGACCTCCCCCTCCCCCAGCACAGAGCACGCATCGCATGTTTACTCTCCTAATTTGTCTTACTGGCTTGCATTCTTTCTCCCTTTCGCTGTCTTGGTCTGTGCCTCCTATTTCTCCTCTTTTTTTCATCATCGTCGTTATTTCTGCCTCCATATCCCCCTTTTCTTTATTCCCGTTCTACAACACTCACTTTCTCTCTCCGTCACGTTTCTTTGTTTCTACCGCTGTCCTAACTCTTGCTTTCCGTCTTCCTTGCTTTTTCAAAGTCTGACTACCTTCTTAAATTCCTGTCTCCTTCCCACTGTAATTGTACTCGGGAGATTAGAGCCTCATGTACTAATGTCATAGCGGGCATAATAAGAGAGCGCGTTCACACTCTCAGTCATCATTACGTCTTCGCAGCACTTGCAGATTATACAAGCAGTTCTAGGATGATCTTCCTGCTGAGTGAAAAAAATGGTTTGAAAAACATTACGATCATTACTTCCTGATGACTGCGGGTACATTTTATACGCCATCGTGACAGCATCAAAGTCTTCGAAGGCACAATTTGTTTGAAGTTTTACTGCTGTCTTGGCTTCTCCTGCCACCCCTTGGCAAAGCCCCACGAAATGGCTGCCTGCGAGGCCCAGGTCCAACATCACTCAGCGCCACCACAGCATCACTCAGCGCCACCACAGCATCACTCAGCACCACCACAGCATTACTCAGCGCCACCACAACATCACTCAGCACCACCAAAACATCACTCAGAGCAACTACAGTAACAATCAGCACCACCACAGCGTCACTCAAGCACACAACAATATTGCTCAGGCCACAAAAGCATCACTCAGTGCTACCACAGCATCGCTCTACACAACCACAGCAACACTCAGCACCACCACAGCATCAATCAGCACCACCACATCATCACTCAGTAGCACCATAGCATCACTCAGTACCACCACAGCATCTCTCTGCACCACCACAGCATCACTCTGCACCGCCACAGCATCACTCTGCACCGCTACAGCATCACTCAGCAACACCACAGCATCACTCAGCAACACCACAGCATCACTCAGCAACACCACATCATCACTCAGGGCCAAGAATGCATCACTCAGCACCACCACAGCATCACTCAGTATCACCACAGCATCACTCTGCACCACCACAGCATCACTCTGCACCACCACAGCATCACTCTGCACCACCACAGCACCACCGCAGCACCACCACAGGATCATGCAGCACCACCACAGCATCACTCAGCACCCCCACAGCATCACTCAGCACCACCACAGCACCACCACAGCATCAGTCAGCGCCACCACAGCATCACTCAGCGCCATCACAGCATCACTCAGCGCCACCACAGCATCACTCAGCACCACCACAGCATCACTCAGCACCACCATAGCAGTACTCAGCACACAACAATATCGCTCAGGGCCACCACAACATCACTCAGGGCCACCATAGCATCACTCAGCACCACTACAGCATCACTCAGCACCACCACAGCATCACACAGCACCACCATAGCAACTCTCACCACTACCACAGCATCACTCAGCACCACCACAGTATCACTTAGCACCACCACATCATCACTAAGGGCCAAGAATGCATCACTCAGCACCACCACAGCATCACTCAGCAGCACCACAGCATCACTCGACAGCGCCATAGCATCACTCAGCAGCACCACAGTATCACTCAGGGCCAAGAATGCATCCCTCAGCACCACCACAGCGTCACTCAGCGCCACCACAGTGTCACAAGGCGCAACCACAGGATCACTCAGCGCAACCACAGCATCACTCAGCACAACCACAGTATCACTCAGCGCAACCACAGCATCACTCAGCGCAACCACAGCATCACTCAGCACCACCACAGCATCACTCAGCACCACCACAGCATCACTAGTTCAAATATGTTCTCTCAATGTTTCAAGCTTTATTACAAATATCACAAAATGATGTTAATATTTCACATCTGTTCTTGGATTTTCGTCACAATAAAATACACTGAACAAAATCTTCACAAAAGTTATTTACAAAAGTTTAAGCTATTGCCATTCTGAATTACAAAAACTTTAATTTAAGTATTAATTATTTAAAAAAATTAAAAGCCATTCTTATTTGTAATAGCAATACATGTAACTCACGTAAATACAACACATATTGCATTACAAATGCTATAGGTGTCACATTTGCAAAAGTTATAACTATTGGCATTGTAAATGACAAAGCTATTAATTTCGCTATTTTCAAAACCAACACATAAAAAAATTGTCATTTACAATACCAATAGCTCAAACTTTCCTAATGCGAGACCTATTGCATTGCAAATGCTTGTTTTACACTCTTTCTGATTCCTCTTTTTCCCCTTGTTCCCCACTACTCCTGTTCTAACCTCCCTTCCACCACACCTTTCTCATCCTTTATCTACTTCCCGCTCTTTGTTATGTTATGTTATAAAAGTCTCTTCTATAGCGCACGGCTACTCCATAGAGTGTCCCGGCGCTTTGGCAAAGAGAACTACAAGGAAAAAGTGTACAACACAACACCGACCACAGGCCGACAGAGAATTACTGGGAGAAAAGCCAGGTCTTCAGCTCCTTTCTGAAAGAGAGCAAATTGTTGGCTATTCTCAAGGAAAAGGGAAGCTCATTCCAGCATCGAGGTGCCAGGTACCGGAAGGAACGACCTCCAATGCGAGCACGTCTGATGGTGGGGACAACGGCTTTAGCCTGCAAAGCGGACCTAGTTCCTAGTTCCTGTCTCCTGAGGCGAAAAGCCGGGAGTTGTTGCATTTCCTCCTTTTAAAATTGTTGATACTGTGATTTTAATATTCTGCACTCTGGCACTTTTAAACATTGTGTTGATACTGTGATTTAATACTTTGCACTCTGGCACTTTAGGGAGACGTACAGCGGACCTAAGCGCTGTCACGTGACACCCTCGATCGCCTCCCAGCGCCGCTGGCCACGCCCACTTTTGGCCACGCCCCCTTCCCGCCCTACTTAGAGCGCTGAACCACGAGCGCTCGCCTAGTTCCTGTCTCCTGAGGCGAAAAGCCGGGAGTTGTTGCATTTCCTCCTTTTAAAATTGTTGATACTGTGATTTTAATATTCTGCACTCTGGCACTTTTAAACATTGTGTTGATACTGTGATTTAATACTTTGCACTCTGGCACTTTAGGGAGACGTACAGCGGACCTAAGCGCTGTCACGTGACACCCTCGATCGCCTCCCAGCGCCGCTGGCCACGCCCACTTTTGGCCACGCCCCCTTCCCGCCCTACTTAGAGCGCTGAACCACGAGCGCTCGCCTAGTTCCTGTCTCCTGAGGCGAAAAGCCGGGAGTTGTTGCATTTCCTCCTTTTAAAATTGTTGATACTGTGATTTTAATATTCTGCACTCTGGCACTTTTAAACATTGTGTTGATACTGTGATTTAATACTTTGCACTCTGGCACTTTAGGGAGACGTACAGCGGACCTAAGCGCTGTCACGTGACACCCTCGATCGCCTCCCAGCGCCGCTGGCCACGCCCACTTTTGGCCACGCCCCCTTCCCGCCCTACTTAGAGCGCTGAACCACGAGCGCTCGCCTAGTTCCTGTCTCCTGAGGCGAAAAGCCGGGAGTTGTTGCATTTCCTCCTTTTAAAATTGTTGATACTGTGATTTTAATATTCTGCACTCTGGCACTTTTAAACATTGTGTTGATACTGTGATTTAATACTTTGCACTCTGGCACTTTAGGGAGACGTACAGCGGACCTAAGCGCTGTCACGTGACACCCTCGATCGCCTCCCAGCGCCGCTGGCCACGCCCACTTTTGGCCACGCCCCCTTCCCGCCCTACTTAGAGCGCTGAACCACGAGCGCTCGCCTAGTTCCTGTCTCCTGAGGCGAAAAGCCGGGAGTTGTTGCATTTCCTCCTTTTAAAATTGTTGATACTGTGATTTTAATATTCTGCACTCTGGCACTTTTAAACATTGTGTTGATACTGTGATTTAATACTTTGCACTCTGGCACTTTAGGGAGACGTACAGCGGACCTAAGCGCTGTCACGTGACACCCTCGATCGCCTCCCAGCGCCGCTGGCCACGCCCACTTTTGGCCACGCCCCCTTCCCGCCCTACTTAGAGCGCTGAACCACGAGCGCTCGCCTAGTTCCTGTCTCCTGAGGCGAAAAGCCGGGAGTTGTTGCATTTCCTCCTTTTAAAATTGTTGATACTGTGATTTTAATATTCTGCACTCTGGCACTTTTAAACATTGTGTTGATACTGTGATTTAATACTTTGCACTCTGGCACTTTAGGGAGACGTACAGCGGACCTAAGCGCTGTCACGTGACACCCTCGATCGCCTCCCAGCGCCGCTGGCCACGCCCACTTTTGGCCACGCCCCCTTCCCGCCCTACTTAGAGCGCTGAACCACGAGCGCTCGCCTAGTTCCTGTCTCCTGAGGCGAAAAGCCGGGAGTTGTTGCATTTCCTCCTTTTAAAATTGTTGATACTGTGATTTTAATATTCTGCACTCTGGCACTTTTAAACATTGTGTTGATACTGTGATTTAATACTTTGCACTCTGGCACTTTAGGGAGACGTACAGCGGACCTAAGCGCTGTCACGTGACACCCTCGATCGCCTCCCAGCGCCGCTGGCCACGCCCACTTTTGGCCACGCCCCTTTCCCGCCCTAACGGTCCACTACTTAAAATGTGTATCCCCAGAACGCGCAGCGGACGTGCGCAGCGGGCGCGCCGTTTGCGCGCCGAAGGCGCGCCTAAGGCAAGCCCGTCTGCGCCCGTCCGCGACCAGACCGCGGCCGGGGCCAGTCATACTGCCGGCAGTGAAGCACTAGTTGGGAGGACTGCATGGTCAGGTGAGGACCTAATGGCGCTTGCCCCCCTTTCTAAATGTTGTCCTCACTCTATAGACCCTATGACCTTCAACTCCCCTCAGCGCTGTAATAATTGCGGGATAGCCATCGGCAGCGATGTCTCGCTGTCACTCCTTAAACCCAAATCCCCATTCCAAACCAGCCTCAGGGCGGGCCTACTCAACTGCAGATCCTTAGCAAAACACGCAGATGATGTATGGCTTTTACTTGAAGAGCAGGAATGGGATATCCTGTTTTTAACTGAAACCTGGCTCAAAGAGGAAAATGTTACTTCCATTGCACTTGCAGTCCCTCTGGGATTTAAAATATGCCTTGCCAACCGCCCCGGGACTAAAAGAGGCGGTGGTGTAGCCATTATATTCAAAGAGCATTTAGTACTGACATCCTCAGCCCCCACTACTATCCAAGGAACTGAAGGCCTCCACTTCTGCTTCCAAGTGAGCCCACAGCTATCACTAGCAGGACTAGTGATATATCGCCCCCCGGTCAGCGCGGACCCCTACCTACCCATTTTACTAGATACGATTGTCCAGAGTTCGCTCCTCCATCCCCTTTTTATTGTGGTAGGCGACTTCAATATCCATATGGATAAACCCGATTGTGCCATGGCAGAGCTACTCAGAACCACGCTAAACATGGCCAGCCTCAGACTGATCAATGAGGGCCCTACACATACAGGGGGACATACTATTGATCTCATCTTTTCTAATATTAAGAACGTACTACCTGAGATACCTCTCCCCCTGACATGGTCAGACCACTCACTCGTCCCATTTACACTCAACATTGTGAATGATATTCCTGCGTCGAGTAAATGCTACTTCATGAAGAGGCAATGGAGTAAGCTGACTCCTGACACTATGTGCCCGGTCCTTGCACAAACGACCCCTTCCTTGACAAACAATTCCAATACGGATGCGATACTGCTCAATGAATGGATCAGAAAGATGGTTTCCTCCATTGCTCCAGCTTCCCGGGCTCTATCAAAAAGAGACTCCCCCTCAGCTCCCTGGTTCTCGCAGGAACTTAGGAATGAGAAAGCGGCATGTAAAAAATTGGAGAGACGCTGGAGAGCAAACTACGGTCTGGAAGAAAAAGTTAGGTATAAGGAAGCCTCTAAAAAACTTCGGAAAGCCATCAGGAAAAGTAAAAAGCGCTTCTATGCGGACTCGATTCTTCAGGCAGAACAGTCTAGCAAACAAGTTTTCAAAGTGGTACAGTCATTCTTCAAACCAAAGTGCATTGAAAGAGAGGTGGTACCCACAGCTACGCTATGTGAACAAATCTCAGAGTTCTTTGATCATAAAATTAAAAAAGTGTACGACTCTTTTGGTCCAGTAGTAAAAACAGTGAAGCAGGACCGAGCGAATAATGGCGAGCTAGGAGAGACCCTCACCCAGTTCACGTATATCCCCCTGAACGAGGTAAGGCAAGAACTTAGCCGCTGCAAATCCGGCTCCCCTGATGATCCCTGTCCAGCTAAACTATGGAATGCCATAGCGGACTCGGTAGCCCCCACGCTTCAAGATATCTGGAATTCTTCCATCACATCGGGCATTTTCCCGGACGTGTGGAAGCACGCTACTCTCCTACCCCTAAAGAAAAAACCCAATGGAGACCCAGATGACCTCACGAATCTTCGACCAATATCCCTGTTGGCTGCCCCGGGAAAAATGCTAGAAAAAATTATACAGCGCCAACTGAGCAAATTCGTGGAATCCAACAATACTCTACATGAAACTCAATCGGGTTTCCGTCCCGGCTTTAGCACCGAAACAGCACTCATAGAGGTAGCCGAGTCAGTGAGGTGGTCGATGGATGCAGGAAACTCAGCAATGCTGGTACTCCTGGATCTGTCGGCCGCCTTCGATACGGTGGACCATGCCAGACTACTCAGCCGGCTGGCAGCGATAGGTATTCAGGATAGTGCACTGGGATGGATAAGCTCCTATCTATCTCTGAGAACGCAGAAGGTGGCACTCGGGACAATCTCCTCCTCACCCAAACCCCTCAGCTGTGGAGTCCCGCAGGGTTCGGCCCTCAGCCCCCTTTTGTTTAACATCTATCTGGCACCTCTCTTTGCGTTAATTGCCAACTGGGGTGTCAAGGCAATCTCGTATGCTGACGACACCCAGTTGGTATTTCCGTACTCAGAGATGACGCAAGACTCCTTCGCAAATTTCAAAGGCTGTCTCCAGGACATAGCACACTGGATGAACACTAATAAGCTAAAATTAAATGCCAATAAAACCGAAGTCATCTTCTTCGGGAAGGGACCCACCCCCGCCCCAGAACTCTGGTGGCCTACGGAGATGGGCCCACCCCCGTCACCTAGCCACTCGGCAAAAAATCTTGGAGTGAGATGGGACGATAATATGTCCTTTACATCCCATATCCAACAAGTGGCCGGATGCTGCCTGAGCAAGCTAAGTAACCTTCGTAAAATTTTAAAACTTCTACCGGTGGGCTGCAGAAAAACAGTTGTTCACGCAACTGTTACCTCACGATTGGATTATGCCAATGGCTTGTATCTTGGCCTCCCTAAATACCTGACTCACAAGCTTCAGGTAGTTCAGAATGCGGCTGCGAGACTGTTACTGCGAATCCCGTTTAAGCAGTCAGTCTCTCCGCATCTTCGTACCCTGCACTGGCTACCAGTTGCCAACAGAACAAAATTCAAAGCGCTGACGCTTGCATTCAGATCTTTGCATGGTTCCTGCCCACAATACCTGAAAAACCGTCTCCCAAGATACTCCCAAAGCCGCGCACTACGGTCCAATGACCGTGTTCTACTGGCTGTCCCACGTGCTAAGAAGGCCCGACTAGGCGGTCGGACCTTCTCAGCGAATGTCTCCGCTTTGTGGAACTCCCTACCACAAGCAATTCAACAGGCTCCAACCGAACCCTGCTTTAAGAAATTGCTAAAGACCTGGCTTTTCACCCAGCCACGCTAGCTTCCCCCCTTTGGCCCAGGTTATCGGTGAGCTTCTAGCGCCGGGACACCTCCGTGTGAGGTAGCTGTTCGCGCTGTATAAAATCCAGTATTATTATTATTATTATTATTATTATTATTAAAGTCCTCCTGGGGGCATAGAAGGCCATACGCTTCCCGAGGTATTTTGGGCCAATCGAGTGAAGGGCCTTAAAGGCAAGGGTCAGGACCTTAAAAGTAATTCTCTTAGAGACTGGAAGCCAATGCAGTCTCTTGAGTAGCTCCGAGGCTCTTGCCTTTCGCTGTAATCCAAAGATGGCTCTGGCCGCCGAATTCTGCACGACCTGCAAGCGTGCCATCAGGTATTTGGGAAGGCCAAGGTAGAGAGCGTTCGTGTAATCAAGACGCGAGCCTATCAAGGCCTGGACAGTAATTTTTTATGTTGCAGAGATAGTAGTGGAAGAAACTTCCGCAGCATTTTCAGGATGCCGAAACATTTCCCTGTCAGCCCTATAATCTGGGGTCTAAAGGAGAGATCATCATCACACAGGACACCCAGATTTTTGGCTTTTAATGAGGCAGCATCAGGCGGGAACATATCACGGGGCCACCATGTCTTCCAACAGGGATCTGGCGGGTATCCGAAAAAAAGCAGCTCCGATTTATCGGAATTGCACTTCAGACTATGCCTCTGAAACCAGTTAAATACAGTGCCCAAGCATTCCTTAATCCGGCCGCCGTCAAAATCCTCCCCCTTGTTACACGTAAAAAGGAGCTGGGTGTCGTCAGCATAGGATATGATCCGGGCACCGAAAGATTCCGCCACCGCCGCTAGAGGGGCCATATAGATGTTAAAAAGGGTGGGGCTCAGAATGGACCCTTGAGGAACCCCAACCTCCAGCGGCGGCATTTCGGCGGAAAACGGGGGTGCCCAGACCACTTGTCGGCGGTTGGTCAGAAAAGACTTAAACCAGTTCCACACCGTCCCACGGAAGCCGATCTCCCAGAGTCTTAAAAGGAGGCCGTCGTGGGGAACGGTGTCGAAAGCTGCCGACAAATCCAACATGACCAAGATGGCTTTACCCCCACCATCCAAACTCTCTCTTATGGCATCGGTGATCTCAAGAAGAGCCGTCTCCGTGCTGAAATTCGCACGGAAACCCGATTGAGAGTCATGCAAGATATTATTACTCTCAATAAAGCTGGAGATGGAGAGATGCACATGCTTCCCAATCACCTTAGCCAGAGAGGGAAGGAGGGAGATTGGTCTGTAATTAGCGTGAACAAGGGGATCTAAAGATGTTTTTTTAAGCAGCAGCAGAATCAAGGCGTGCTTCCAAGCCATAGGAACCTCTCCCGTTGTCAGGGAAGAATTAAGCAGTGGGTTGAGCAAGATATTAACTGCCGGCGCCACTCTCCCTAGGCATTTTGCTGGGCAAGGATCAAGCGGCGAACCAGATTGAAGCAGAGACAGGACGTCAAGAGAGGATGCAAGAGAAATGGAAGGGAAAACCGAAAGAAAAGGGCCTTTCTCCTTCAAGGATGGTGGCACAGTTGTCAGATGACAGGCAGCTGGAATAAGGCCCGCATCAGGAAAAGAGCCCTGAATAGATTTGATTTTATTAATAAAAAACACACTAAACTGGCTAATCCAAACTTCAGTGTGAGAATGGATGGGCGTGCTCGAGGAAGGAGAAATAAAGTCTTTTACAATTCTAAAAATGTATTTGCTCGTATTTTCCGCTGCATCAATTCTGCGCTCTAGATAGACTTTTTTTTCATCCACAATATGTTTGTGGTACAGTCGTATCATATCCCTATATTTTATTTTGTCTTCCGGGTCATACATGCGCCTCCAAGCTCTTTCAGCCCTCTTGCAATCTTGACGCATCTTACCTAGAAGAGGAGTGAACCAAGGGGCCGAGGCATGTCTAGCCGCAGAATTAGATGGCTTACCGGGGGCTAGCTCCTCAAATCTAATTGTAAGCCACTTTTGAACCGAGTCAAGATCTTGTTCCAGGTTACCAGAAAACAGGCAGGGATGTTGGCAGAGAGCATCAGAGAGCATTTCCGCCGTAACTCGATGGAAAGGCCGAGACACCCTTCTGGTATCTTTCGCCAGTCTTGTACCAGGCGTAACTGCAAAAGGAATGCAGAATTTAATTAAAAAGTGGTCTGACCACAGAACTGGAAGCGGTGGGGAGACATCGATTAGACTAGTAGAAACAATCTGGTCAATAGTATGGCCTTTGATATGAGTAGGGCTGGAAATATAGGGAATCAACCCTAGAGAAGAGGCAATGTCCTGCAGCTTACTAGTATCCGGGTCCACTGTATTGTCCATGTGAAGATTGAGATCTCCCAATAGGATACAATGCTCCGATCTCAGGCAGGGCACCGAAAGTGCCGCCTGAAGTTCGTCAAAGAAGGAGCCTAGCGGTCCCGGTGCCCTATAAATAATAATCCCCGCGCAAGTTTGACGGGGGATAGCCTAAGAGTGAAACCTAAGGCTTCGCAGCCCGTGATATTATCAACGGGGAAAGTTGAACAAGGAAAACTCTTGTCAACAATTAGTGCCACACCTCCACCCCTGCCTACCACTCTATCCTTCCTATAGATAGTATAATCAGGGGGGATAGCAGCGGCAAGATCAGGGCCGGTCATTTCCCTCTGTTTTCTCTCCAGCTGTTTGTTGTCGCTCCTCGGCACACACTCTCCTCCTCTACCAACCTTTCCCTCCTCTGGGCACGCTCCCTCCCTTGTACCTCTAAATATTCCTTGCCTTCTTTCTCAACTTCCCACTTACTCCTCACCCCGCATCCTCTCCATTCTCTCTCCCCATCCCCCTTTCTACTTTCTCCTCTGCTCTTACTCCCCTCCAATTCTTCCTCTACTTCTGCCCCTCCCGGGGACATAACATAGACCCCTGCAACCCTGGTGGCGCAGGAGGCTCAACACCCATTAATGCCTATAAATATCCATGAGATGCTTGTTTCCGGTCCATGGAAGACATGGCTTGGCAGTTCGGGCTGTACTGTTCCCATGAGGCACAGGGTCAGACTGATTTGCATATAGCCATATCTGAAATGGGGTGGCTGAGTGGGCTAAAGAATGGTGGTGGATTAAACCCAGATCAGTTGACTGGGGGTGAGTGTTTGATTTGCTCAAACGCTCCGTCCATCATCCCCTTTTGTTTCGCTTTGTTCGCCCTAACTGTGGCAGGGTATGCTCAGACGTGAGTCCCTTGCTCACTTGGCCACTGGATTCAAGATAGCCTGTCTGATGAGGATTATGAATCCGTACCGGTCCCAGGATGCTTGTTTCCGGTCCATGGAAGACATGGCTTGGCAGTTCGGGCTGTACTGTTCCCATGAGGCACAGGGTCAGACTGATTTGCATATAGCCATGTCTGAAATGGGGTGGCTGAGTGGGCTAAAGAATGGTGGTGGATTAAACCCAGATCAGTTGACTGGGGGTGAGTGTTTGATTTGCTCAAACGCTCCGTCCATCATCCCCTTTTGTTTCGCTTAATACCCAAAGGATGTCAATTGTAGGATTTGAAGGGTAAGCTGGGCCGTGATGGTAGTTAAAGCGCTCACCAGCTGGGCCTACCTAGTAAAACCGTAGTGATATGGTGGGAAAAAAGGATCCACCCTCCGTTTCGAATTGAAAAATGAGAATGATAAAGGTTGGTCTGGCCCAAACTGGAATATAATTTGAAAAAGACACAAGGGAGGAAGGGTGTCCTTCTTACCTTGCACAACAGGAATGGTGTAAGTGATTCAATGCCCTTGTCGGGGGAGTCTCAAGTGGAGAAGTAAAGGTGCACCATCTGGTTGTGATCTTATGAGGAACAGAATTACCATCAGATTGAATCTGCATAAAAAGGGGGAATGTCCAGTTGAAATAGAATGCTATGCCTCTAGTTAAAGGTGATATTCTACAGTCTCAACAGAAGGAATCAGGCGCCATGGCGCACAAGCAGCCTCTCTCCTCAATAGGAGAGATAAAGATCCATCATCCGGTTGTGATCTTGTTAGGAAGAGAATTCCCATCAGTTAGGTTTAGTAATGGGGGGGAATCAGTGTAAATTAGATCACCGTTAAATTAGTGTGGAAAAAACGAGCGCAGCAGCGTGAGGCTGCCTCACCTTAACTGTGGCCTTGGAAGTCCTGTCAGTTACGAGCACGGTGTAAAAATGTCGCTCTGATAAAGGAACTGACGTGGGAGTGATGCTGACTCACCAGGTGCCTACGTGCACGCTGGTATGCAGCCGCTAGGTGCTGTCGGGGCTGGCGTGCCGGTACAGCGCAATTGATAGATCATATGGGAAAGCGTGGGACAATGATTTCAACAGATGTGATATGGACGCTACAACATTCGGATATGAATGAAGAACAAAAAGAGCTGAATTTGTTCGTAATAATGGTAGCGCTAAACATGATATATACTTAAAAGGGTGACATTGGGTGTCTGCTCAATTTAAATCATGTAGGAATTTTCACGTAAACAACAATTTAAATAATTTAGACCTTCAAAACTTTCGGATCCGAATGACGAGCGCACAGGGCTCAAATGCAGAGGAGAGGTCTATGAAGCATGATACCAACTGCTTGTAAACAAAGGGATCGGCTGAGGGAAAGAGAATTGGAGGCGGGGTGCTATGTCTGGCTTCTATCAGAGTGGTAGTGAAAGTAACCTGATACTGGAATGCAGCCTGCTGTGCAGCTGGCACACTGCGTGCCGCTAAATACTGCACTCACTCGCGAGACACATAGGCTATGGGAGGGGAAGTTTAAAGATAAGACGGGACATACCCGAGCCTTTGGCCATTTGCGTGCTTTCTTTTGTGGAAGCATTACGCAATGGCCAATCAAATACGTGGCGGTAAAAAAAAACATGAGCAAAGCTCTGGGAGTTGGAAGTCCTTTTGGAAGTCCTTACAAGAAGCCTCGCAGAGCAGCGCATGCGTGCTGGCTCAGGCGAGACCTAAAAAAGAACTGGGGGGACTAATCTAGTTAATCAGTATGCAAGTGACATTACAGCGCGTGATGTCACGGTGCTGGACATCACAGGAAGTGGCATCATAAGAAGTGACATCAGGTCTTAAGCCCTCACATATATGTTTAACATGTCTATCATGAGTACATTGGAGCACATTTCCAGTATACAGGGAAACCCCCTTGAAGATTAACACTTTTGTAAGCTGCACAAAAAACAATGTTGCCTTTTATCAGTGTAAGCTTCCTCTACCCATTGTGCATTACAAGAAAAATAGTGATATTTAAATTATTACAACACCTCCTCAGGGGTAGTAAGCACTATATAATTACTATTTATTTTGTGTAAATACAGGGAAATACCTACACATCTGACATTCTTACAGTGCATATGACATTCTAAAGAGAGCCTGAACAAAATGAAAGCTGCCTCTCTTAAGTATGTGTGAAGTGCCAACCTTAGTTTCCCCTCTGCTGCATTTGCTTTTAGGTGTGAGGCTCCTGACTGCACATAGCCATGAGTCTCAAACAAAGGAGAGTCCTGATGACCCCTCAGATTGGGCCTTTGTTCGGGGCCCAGCAGGAGTCTGAACTAAGACCCCTCTCCCCAGCTGCACGTTGTTGTGGATGGAAAGCAGACAACAATGTGCAGGCACTTCTGAAAGTGTCCCGGTGTTTGCAAATTACACCAGGACAATTTCAGACTGGGGACAACAGATGTCTGCAAAACAACATTAGAGACACAGAGAAAGTGCACACCTTCGGCGGACACGGTTCCTCGGCACCTTACCACCCACCCATCCACTGAAATACACATGGAACAATGCTTCAAACCCCACAAGATTGCAAACCAACCACAGGATAGCAGCCACAGGGGAGACACAAGGACGGCATTGAGTGAGAGCTGGAATCCCAGAGTGTTGTTAGGCAACGAAAGATGGGCTGCCTCTCAGACTGAGTGTAGGGGAGAAGGCAAAACTACGCCCATGCCAGAGAGGTGCACAGGAACACGCCACAGGTGACAGCACATGCCTTGCTAGGACGACACTAAATTGATGCCTAGAGACAATCACAGCAGCTAATAGCCTCACCCCAAACACGGGAGCGGTGGGAGGGCTGCAGACCGCACCAACACTGTACCTCCCAATAGGCCTGGAACCAGTACAACTAATAAGGGTGCAATAGAGAGCTTCTCTTGTAGTGTAGTTCCTATATTCGAAATAGGCTCTGCGCATTGCAATAGTATAACCTGTAGATTAGATGTAGGACTGAGGTCGAGTAGGTCTCTACCGAATATACTAAACTTAATTGTGTGTGCCAGCCTGCTCAGAGGTCACTAGAAACTTTCTCGAATTCACACGAAGGGATTAGTCTCTGACAACCGCATAAACATGACAACTTTATTTCCCCTAGATAAAACGTATATTCAGAGGCATGGAAACAATAGATAGATATTTCACTCAGTCAATCGTGCATGCTTCGTTTCACCAGAGGTGAAGAGAAATAGATTCTAAAGAGAGCCTGAACAAAATGAAAGCTGCCTCTCTTAAGTATGTGTGAAGTGCCAACCTTAGTTTCCCCTCTGCTGCATTTGCTTTTAGGTGTGAGGCTCCTGACTGCACATAGCCATGAGTCTCAAACAAAGGAGAGTCCTGATGACCCCTCAGATTGGGCCTTTGTTCGGGGCCCAGCAGGAGTCTGAACTAAGACCCCTCTCCCCAGCTGCACGTTGTTGTGGATGGAAAGCAGACAACAATGTGCAGGCACTTCTGAAAGTGTCCCGGTGTTTGCAAATTACACCAGGACAATTTCAGACTGGGGACAACAGATGTCTGCAAAACAACATTAGAGACACAGAGAAAGTGCACACCTTCGGCGGACACGGTTCCTCGGCACCTTACCACCCACCCATCCACTGAAATACACATGGAACAATGCTTCAAACCCCACAAGATTGCAAACCAACCACAGGATAGCAGCCACAGGGGAGACACAAGGACGGCATTGAGTGAGAGCTGGAATCCCAGAGTGTTGTTAGGCAACGAAAGATGGGCTGCCTCTCAGACTGAGTGTAGGGGAGAAGGCAAAACTACGCCCATGCCAGAGAGGTGCACAGGAACACGCCACAGGTGACAGCACATGCCTTGCTAGGACGACACTAAATTGATGCCTAGAGACAATCACAGCAGCTAATAGCCTCACCCCAAACACGGGAGCGGTGGGAGGGCTGCAGACCGCACCAACACTGTACCTCCCAATAGGCCTGGAACCAGTACAACTAATAAGGGTGCAATAGAGAGCTTCTCTTGTAGTGTAGTTCCTATATTCGAAATAGGCTCTGCGCATTGCAATAGTATAACCTGTAGATTAGATGTAGGACTGAGGTCGAGTAGGTCTCTACCGAATATACTAAACTTAATTGTGTGTGCCAGCCTGCTCAGAGGTCACTAGAAACTTTCTCGAATTCACACGAAGGGATTAGTCTCTGACAACCGCATAAACATGACAACTTTATTTCCCCTAGATAAAACGTATATTCAGAGGCATGGAAACAATAGATAGATATTTCACTCAGTCAATCGTGCATGCTTCGTTTCACCAGAGGTGAAGAGAAATAGATAGACGGCCGTTTTCAATAAAAAGGTTTTATTAAACAGTCTTCTTTCTCAAGCATAAGAAATGAACTGCTACAATCGTAACACTGGTTGTAAAATATAATGCATACAGTATAAATAGTAGAATAAAATAATACTATAAGAGCATTGTATTGTTCCTGAACCACAGATAAATACATACATAAATAAAAGAGGCTAAAAGTACTCAACTGGTGCTTCTAAAATATGCCTACCCCGGTGTACGTAACCTAAGCTTAGTACGAGGGAGGAAGTAAGTGAGGTGTAGCATAAATGTAGTATTCTTTTGCCAATAATCTATCCAAGATTTCTCTTAGGGTCTAATCAGCTTCGTACCTTGGTTTAGAATGAAGAAGGCTGGTCTCGGGACTCGATTTCCCAGCAACCCGCAAGGGTAGCCTGGAAACACTGGAGCTGAATTTCTCGGCAGGAGAAAAGACAGCGTCTTTCTCAGTGCATTGCCCTCCTTCCATTCAGGAAGCTCTTAAAAACATGGCTGTTCACCCAGGTCGCGGCCTAGTGCTAACGGCCTCTCGTAAGTTAGTTCCCCTGCTGGTCAGCGCCATGAAACCTTTGGGTGTGCGAGCGCTTTATAAGACTTTGATAAGATAAGATAAGATAAGTGCATCTGCTGGAGGGTTGGCTTCCTTCGGCACTTGCTGTAGCAGGGCTCATCGGGCAAGTAGATAGTCGAACTGCTCCAAGCCACCATGTGTTTGCTTGGGCAAATGTGGGCATATTTACACCTTGAAGGTGCCGAGTTTGACGTAGAGTTGGACATAATAAAGTCATCAAAGAGTCTCAGTACTTTGGAAACTCCATGAGTTCTTGGATAAATCAATATTTAAGCAAGGGGAAGTCCCTGACTGCTGAAGGCGGGTTTTTCCAAGAAATCGTTGTGGATTTTCGGAACTAGTGGAAGTAGTCCTGCCGTATTTGGACTGCATGAGCTATGCCTAAATATGGTTATGATTTCTATGCCTATATAAGGATATGGTGATTTATACCTAAATAAGGGCATGATTCGGAATACTTATAATAGGGACCTAAAATAATACATAACACCCACTCCATGCTATTATGTTCATCTAAGTTCAAGCACTAAAACATATAATCTAGAGCATGTGTTCACAACCCCCAAAAAATCATATAAAATGCATTTGAAATGGTTGTACACGAAAAATGAGCATTTTGTACAGTACACATTTAAAGGAATTGACTTAATAGTAAGCATATGATATGATATTGGCAATGCTAACTGAATGAATCACCAAAATTACATTTATGAAATGGCTCTTAGTTAAAGAAAAAAGAAATGTTGAGACCATCCCATAACAGAATATACAAACTGTTTTGGTTTCTGAATTAGGCTAATATTGCTTCTAGGAAATTGTGTTCTCTAAGAAAAGTTCTTCTTTAAGCAGATTACTTTTGTGCCAAAGTTCAGCCTTGTTTTTTGGAAAAAAGTCAAATAAATCTGTCGTAAAAACAGAGTTCCAAACTTGGTAGCTTTTGTTTTGAAAAATGAAGGTCGAATTTCAGAGTTCGAAAGCTAATTTCAAAAATTATTCTCGTTGTCAGGAGAAAACATTAAGTCATCAAGGCTGGCAAAGAAATCGTCTACCACAGTAGATGAAAGTTCAACCATTCATTAAGAAGTTCAATTGTGCACATATGTGAAACATCGTCGTCAGCATCAGTTGCCGCATTAGCAATGTTCATAGCAGATGGTACCTGTGTGCCTGTTGATCCGCGTATCTCACCTCCAGTTGGATTAGCCGGTGAGACCTCAATGAATGCCGTCATCAGGATTGGTAGCCGTTGGGGGCAACACAACACATGAGCCGTTACCGGACCCAGTAATGCGTCAGCATCCGTTAGCATAACCGATGGTAGTGTTAGACAGACATCTAAAACGCATTCCTCTCCACAAAGCAGGCATGGTAGAACAGGTAAGATGCAATCTTGCCAGATTGGTCTGAATGACAGGAACCATGTCGTATTCAGATCTCTCAAACGAGCCAAGCCAAAGATCTGTGTTATTCTGTCATGGTACCTCATAACCTGGAGCGCATTTTCCATGCTGACTTGGGTATCGCTGGTGGCTGGACTTGCCATAATGGAGCAGGAGGAATAAAAATAAGATCCCTGCTACGAGTTCCAAAATGAGAGGCAGGCCGCCGAACACAGAGTGGACGAAGTTAGGAAAAATGCCCAGGACTGCTTCAAAGGGTGCTTACAGTCCCCAAAAAATTGTCTTAAATACATGCGCAATACCGCTGGTATCAGACATGTTAAAGATACGACCTGACATTTCTATGAAATGTACTGGCCAGTTTGTTGATAATAATGCATGTATCTCTGCAGAGGACCTTGTAACTTGCAGATCATACGTCTCTCTGGACAAGGCCAGTGGCAACGTTTTTTGTAAAAGAATGGCTTTCATTCTGCTTAAAGTATCAATTTTTATAGAAGAGATGTTCACTGAAGGCCATAGTGGCGACTCCCCATCTGTCTTAGTTTTAGGAAAAAATACTTGCATACAACAAGTGAACCTGGCTGACACAGTAACAAGATAGCCTATTCCTGGCGCCTTGAATTCTCGTAAATCAACGCCATCTTTAAGCAAAGATAAGTGTTGTTTTATTTCTGGAAGTGTGGATTTCTGCAGCCATTCAAGGCATAGTTTTCCTACACTATAAGTGGTTATTATCCCTGGATGTTGTCTCTGGATATATCTTGGATCTGGCCGAATTACTGTGAACCCTTGTGTCTTGTACAGGAAACTATCTTGACAGTTATTCATGCCTGTGGGCCAGATTAACCATTTTTTCCATTCAGGATCTGTTCTGTTCTGTTGTAAAATATAATTTACGTCTACCTCCTCATCTGAAGTTAAGTTACTATCAGGTGTGGGTTTAGGTATGGACAGTTTGTTTAAAACTTTTATCTTAGCCAGGCCAAGACAAGATGTCTATTAAACAGTGTCATTTAGGAACATCATTTGTTCTGGGATAATGCAGGCTCTAAACAATGCTTCTAAACCTTGTACCTGACAGTCTTTTGTGCCCCAAACAGTTTTTGTTTCAATGTTGTCTTTCCAAAAGTCAAAGCCTAAGGTGGACAATTAAGCATAAAAGGCAGCAGAATATATTTGTTTAGTATTTGTTAACATACTTTTCATGCCTGTCTTATTCTCATTTTTAAAGTAAAAACTTTCAGGGTTTGTAACATTAAAACCTTTAAAATATGGACATTTTCTAAGAAATGTTTTAGAACTACCTTTTGGAGGTGTTGGACAATGTTCCCATTGATTATAAGTTAAAACATTTCTAGGGTTTGCAGATTTATGCAAGTAATGATGGCCAAAATTATTAAAACAATACATTTCTTCATAATTTGATGAAACTTCTAAGTATTCATGCTTTGTAAATTTTTATGACATTTCTAAGTCTGCCGTCATGTTATTAACAGTCTCAAAGTCCCAATCATCAGAAAATGTGCTAGCTGAGACGAAATCACTCAAGGAAACCTTAAATTGGTGTGGAATCTTTAGCAGCTCAACAGGGCCATGAATGTCATAATCAGTTGTATCCCAAGCTATTCCACCAGGTAGTGGGACCGCTGTGATGTTCACTGATGACAGGTCTCATTGTTCACGATGAGATGATGTGTGCGGCTTCAGGAGCAAGTTGATGTTCTTAATTGCTGTGTCCATTTTAATGTGTTTTCCTTCTATCAGCTTTCCCAAACTTAAAACAAGAATGAGCCATAGTAGGAGGAAAAGTGCACCTAACACAATCCAAAGTTCAACCCATGGTGAAGCCAGATATGTATTTGTAAGCTCTCGAACAACTTCCTTTCCTTTTTCCTTGAAAGATTTGTTTGCTGGCGTAGTTTCAGGTTCACTTGGATCCTCAGAAACTTTATCGAAGTTGATAAAATAGCCAGAGGCAGTTCTGTCAATTGTTGGTATCGCATCCGGATTATTTGAAATCGCTGGAGTTGCTTGTTCCCTTGACATGTTTGTATAGTCAGATGCTACATCATTGTAGATGGGAGTTTCTTGATGAACTGTTATTTGGGTTTCAAGAGGCACAAGTTCCATGGCTTTATTGCATAGTCCTTCTTTTCTCACTTTAGAATCGTCAAAGGTGATGATTTTTTCAGTTTGAACCTCTTGGATAGTAGCAAGATTTGGTCGTCTGCTACATCTTGGGAGTCCACTGGGCCTACTACTTATTATCGGCCACATGATGTGGTTTCACCAGGTCAATTGACACAGACTGGTTCTCCTTTTTTCCAGCAAGGGGCGGCAGTAGTACTGTTCTTGATCCGTGGATTGCTAGAACAGGTACTGTTTTTCTGTAAGAAGGCCCAAATTCCTTCTTGTCTGCTACTTTTTTCCTGACCAGATCCCCAATCTTTGGAATCCAGATAGGTCTTGCTGGGACAGGTGGTTTTTCTTCAGTGGTCATTTGTTTTTCGCTGGTATTGCTTAGACTTCTTCTTGTTTCATTTAAGTCCTGTAAAACAGCCAAACTATCTTTGATATCAAAGGGTTTTTGTTCCACCACTGAAGTGTGACGGTCGAGGTCTTCAACCAACATTCTAGTACCAAAAAGGATTTCATATGGAATGATTCCACCCAGAGAACTTCTTGGCAGGTTATTAATCCTACGTTGGACATTTATTAAATGTTTGACCCACCCATCACCCGAACCTAATACCCAAGCTGTTATAGATTGCTTTATGTCACGTTTTTTTCTTTCCACAACCCAATTTCCCTCAGGGTAGAATGGACTCGAAAATCGCAATGCAACGCCCAAGCTGGCCATAGCCTCCTTGTAAGACCTAGAGCTAAACGCAGGACCCTGGTCAGAATGTAGCGTGCCGATTGCGTATGTGCCGATAAAGACTCGCAAAACTTTTATATCAGTTCGAGCTTCAGCTGAGCACTGGGGCCACTTCCAAATGAATCTAGAGCATGAATCCACTGCGACCATGATATATTTATAGTTGCCATCCCTTTGTAGGGGACCACAGTGGTCCAGGTAAACACATGCTAGTGGTTTATCTGAAATCAGAAGGGGTGTCTGCGCCGGGCGTTTCACTGTCGAAACTTTCATTTTCTGGCATATTTCACATTCCAAAACATAGTTTCTAGTTTGTTTCCTCATGCGTGGCCACCAGTATTGTTGTTTTAATAATGAAACTGTGGCGGGAACAGCTACATGTGCAGAGGCAAGCCCTTCATGTGCCGCTAAGATTAGTCCTAACCTGTGTTCCATGTTTGGGATTACTTTATCCCCCACTCCAGGGATTCAAGCAAAAGGAACATTATTTGCATCAGCTATATATGAGTACTTGAGTGGAAAACCCTTCGGTAGTGTTTTACCGCTGTCTTTTATTGAAGCAGTGACTGCTTGCATTATTTCGATGTCTATTTTCATTTTTGAGCGAGTATTAGCAGCTACGGAAGCCGTTTGCACAGATGCCTTCGCAGCTTCATCAGCCAATGAATTCCCTTCAACGTGAACGCCATCACATTGATGACTCAGTGTATGGATCACGTGAGTCTTTTGTAGTTCTTTCTGCAAAAGAACTACTTGTTCCCAAAGCTTTTTATGCTTGATTGTGCCACCTTTTGTATTTTTAAAACCATTTTGAACCCAGGTCTGCAGATATTCATTGTAATTCCTGACGCAGTTATATGAATCGCACACTATGAATGTGGGGAATTCGCGATCGGTATTTTCAAGCGCCATCTAGAAAGCTTGTAGTTCAGCTCGCTGAGCTGTACAGTCTCCGAGAGATTGAGTATTTGTGACCATAGGTCTGAATTTGCCATCATTCCAGCAACCTTTAACAATCATGCACGCAGCACTGTAAGCTTGTTTGCCCCACAATCGCGGGTTGTGCTGATCCGTCTGTATATATTATACAGCCGTAATGTTCTTGAGGTAGAATTTTAGTCGGCAGAGGACATTCTTGTTCGTATTGGAGAAATTCTTGTGTATTCAAGTAAGGGTCAAAAATGTATTCAACCTCTGTTGCAGCAAGAGAATTAACCCATTGTATCCATCTCGGATGTAGAGCTTTTGCATTCGGAATGCTTGCCTTTGTCACTGCCTCTAAGGCAGGTATAGGTGTAACGATATTAATGCGTTTACCCTGTGCTTGGGCTCTCTCCTTTGCTACAGCAGTCTGAACTGCTGTCAGATTTTTTTCTTTTGAAGTGTGATTTCAGCTTGTGTGTACAAGTGTGACTTGTAAGCTATTGGTACCTTTTCACCTCCGTTAAAGGTCAGGTATGTGAATCCGCATCTCACTGGGATGATTCGGATTGCAGGTCGCGTACATTGTCGCGTCTTTGTAAGTGTTTTGTCGCTAACATGTCTGTTTGCTGTGGAAAAGTAAATTTTGCCATGTTCTGTGTCCCTACGCTTCATCCATCATATGTTATGTGTGCATGACCAATATGCATATGTTATTCCCCATGTCCGATTAAAGACGCAATTCCAGTTGTGTCCACCTCTGGTATGTCATTTTCCAGTCCTCGTGAATACTACGAATATCAGGCCTATGTAAAGTAATGTTGCCTCGTTTCTCAGTGTGCACGTTATTCCATTATAAAGTCCCCGTTTCCAGGCCTCAAAAGGGCCCGGACATCAGATTCAGCTCCTGTCTCCTGAAGCCTCGCTGAGGAGCGATACAGCCCCCACCTGTATCCTCGACCCTTCACTTACTTCCTGCCTCGCAGTGCCCGGTGCAGCTTGGCTCTGCCTCTGAGTCTGCCAAAAGTATGTTATAGTTCCAGCTATCAGTTCAGTCCTCCTCCTCTGCATTCCTAAGCTACTGAACTGCATCAATAGTTTCCGTCATTGTCTAGCCTTCTCGTCTTCACGTTAGAGAAATACTGTATTTAATGGTCATTTAGTATTCTTCATCACGCACTTCATGTAGAATAATGCATGGTCCAGTCTTAGAGTCAAGTTAGCTTTTCCCCTCATGACTTCTAGTTTATATCAACATGTTCCCTAAACATTAGATACCAGATAGGGTTTAGGTACATGTCGCTCCGACCCTCCAGACTCTAGTCTCTGCTCCTAGCACAGAGTTCATAGCCCCCAGCTTCTCCTAGTAACACGTCATTGCTAGTTTTCGCGCACCATTAGGTTAGAGGTCCCGGCTCCTTAGGTAGCCCCCTCCTATGTTTCCGCCCATTCATGACATATTCTGTTACGTTTGCATCACATGTCTATGTATACTCCCAGTTACACCTCTTTTTACTGTTATCTTTCGCGACTGCTACGCGTCACACCTTCTGCTCCACCCACTGCTACGCCTACTGCAATGTAATGCTATGTGTTCGCGCTATGTATATATGCCTGTGTTTTGTTATTGAATGTTAGCGCGCTCATCCCAGACCAAGCCCCAGCAGCTGCCGGGTCATCCTATGCAGGTTGTCCTGATCCTGTCCTTATGCTGTAATAAACCTGCAGAAACTCCTACTACCTCGAATCTTGACTCTTATTTTATTGAGCTATCTGTTATGCTATAAGCCTAGTCAAAAATAGGGTATTATTTATTTATTTACCACATAATGGCGCCCGAATAGGGACTTGCCCTTTCCCCACGCGTCGGTGAAGCCACGCCGACCCCCTGACCCTCTGCAGTCGTGACGGAACTCTTCTGCGCAGTGGCAGATATTTCTGCTCAAGTATCCCTCAGGCCCACGGAGGAGACGGAGGAGGCGGTCCAGCATCCGAACGAGACGGTGGAGGAACGCGGCGAGTCCCGACCAGAGCCCAAGCCGAGAGTCCAAGGTCCGAGGTATCCGGAGGCCCACCTGTAACTGAAGTCCGAAGTCCGAAGTTCGTCGTCCGTCGTCCAGTCCAGTCCGAGGCCTTCCGTTCCGTGCTGCCCGGTGAGTACCATTGCTGGGGTAGTATCTAGACAGGACCAATCTAAATTGACTCCTGGTCCGTGGGTTGGTGGTGCCCAGACTCACAAACGAAGTGTTCACCTAGGTGGATACGGGTCCTGATGCGTCCCTTTATGGGACCGGTATGTTCCGTACTGTTACAGCAGTGCATCCAGTAACTCTAGTCTGTTCCGTTCTCGAGAAAATCTGTTCTCTTTCTGTTCTCAGTATTCCAGGTAATATTCTGTTCGAACTGTTATTTATAATGTTCTTCATGTAATTTACTGTTGTGGTATGAGTGCGATGTGATTTCGTGTTTTTATTGTGTATTGTATTGTGTCCAGATTACAGTTCAGTCATGCCCATATTTTCCAAGTTACGTCAGTTAAAAACTAGAAAAGGTTTATTAGAGGAAGCAGTTCCTGTCCCGCCTAGGGACAGTCCAGGTCACTTTATGTATCAGAAACATGGCATAAGCGCCATATTGTATCTAGATTTATGGGTAGAGTATACCAAACAGTTAGAAGAAAAGTATAGATGGCCCGTATCGGGTACATGGGATGCCGAATGTATCATGCGAGTAGAAGAAGCATTATGGAAAAAGAAAGCCAGACAGTCACAGAAAGATGCCATCGAGTTATGGCGCAAGGAAGCTCATAGAAGAACGGAAAAGGAAGTCAGAAAGTCAGAGTTAAGTAGAGAATCCCAGGAACGAGCCCAAGAAAGAGAATTAATCGAGATAGGTGAACAAGTCAAAGCAGAACAGTCAGACAGACAGAGGCATGCCCTTATTAAGGGTATGTATCCTCTCCTTGCCGAGGGCTTGCCAAAAGCGACCCCAGAGGCATCTAGTAATTTCCCGCCACCATTAATTCCGACCAAGCTACGTCACAAACCGACCGCAGCTGATATTTTTATTTCGTCCTATCTGGACGACACAGTCCCAGAATATGCAAATCCTGTTCGCGCTCCGCTAGTCCCTGTAAATCAGGCACTTCCCGCTCTTCCAGACACCGGAGTACCTGTTACGGTACCCCCGGTCCAGCCTACAGTTCCATTTCCCACTCTGCCAGGACGTAGAGCCTCAGTAGACGACTCCAGTCTAGGGGCCGCAGGAGGAGCTACTCCTCAAACCCCGCCGCCACACAAGCGTTTATCGGCACTCGAATTACATGCTCAAGCATCACAGCGTACTCCTAAAAGTAATAAGTCTGTTACAGAAATCAGGCAAGCCCTTAACGAATGTGTTTATGATCCAGTTCCAGGCGAATATACTATGGTTTTATATTCCTTACGTGTAAGGAGAGTGACCGAGTATCTAGTCACCTTGCCGAACATGAAAGAAGATCTAGACAGAATATATCGTTTCATCCGTACAGGGGATGATCCAGAAAGTATTGGCGAGATTATGTCTCAAAGGAAAGCCGAGATTCAGCTCATGATATTAAAGTTCTTGATCAATTGTCTAATAAGAGAACAAGATTACCCGTCTAAAGATCCCGCCGAAATGAGAATCCTGACAAGGTGGAGTGATAATATAGCCGAGGGTAAGCACAAGACCGTCAGTGCCATGGAGAGTATGTACAAGAAAATTCGTAAAGAAATAATAAGGTTACACGACCAGCGTAAAGCAGCACAAGTAAGCGAGAAAGAAAGTATCTCTGATCCTGAAGAGGAAGAGAACGAGAATCCCGCCAGAATAGAGTATGTAGGAAAATCCAGATTTCCAGATCGCCATTTACGTCTAGAACCCAAGTCTATTTTTCATCTAGCACCAGAACAAGGTTCTCTAGAACAAGTATTTCAAGCTACCGATCACATTCTGAAATCACGAGTCGGTTACAGTGAATTAAGTACCATGCATGAACAAGAACTAGCCCGATCAGCAGTCCGATGGATTACTGATTCTACCACTTTTCCAGACGAAATAGTGGCACAAATGTTTCTGAAACTGCCCCCAGCCGAGCAACGACTGGTGGGTATGTATATGATCCAGCACCTCATCACTCTGTATGAGGGTCAACATTCTGATCCAGGTCCGTTGCACGATGTACTGAATGAGTTACTCCAGTATAGATGGAGAGGTCTAGGTACCGATTTAATTAGTGTCATTCTAGAACAGCGCCACAAATATAGAACGTTCCTGAACCCGCATTTTGTTCATGTCTCACCCCCAGAAAGTAAGCCATTCTACATAGACAGACAGAATCCGTTACGAGAAGTCCACCCAGTCCAAGGGGCGGGTGGCGTAATGCAACGAGTGTTTGTATACACTCCAATATCAAAGATGGAACTTCTTGAAATGAAGAAATTAATCCCCTGTCATGACAAAGATCCAGCAGGGTTCCATAGAGAATTAAAAGACATGCTCCGTATGGGAGAATACACTTACCCAGATATCATTAAAATGTTAAAGGTCCTGTTACCCGCAGGGGTGTATGAAAAGTTAAAGGAAAAAGAATGGGAGGTGGGAGAGAAAAAGATCGATTGGGCAGCTCTAGAAGCTGAAGACAAGGCACGAGTACCAGGTACCGGTCTTGGAGATAAATGTAAAGAATTACCAGAATTATTGATTCAAGTTTTACCCAGATTATTGACAACGAGAAAAGAAGACTGGGATGCAATCTCAGCCTGTAAACAGAAACAAGATGAGGATATTAGTGATTTTTATTCTAGATTTGAGAAATGTTTCAGTATCAACAGTGGTCTCAAGACAAGTAGTGAGTCATACCCTCACCTTTTTGTTACTAAATTAGTCGAGAATTCAAGCCCACAAATTAAAAATCGAGTTTTGAAAGTCGAAAGCACCTGGCAAGCAAATACTCCGTCCCAGATGCTCCAGATGCTCCAGTATCACCAGAATAGAATCAGAGAAGAGCAAGAACACGAGAGAAAACGTATGAAAGACACGAAAATGAAAGTGCTAGTTGCACAATCTGTTCCTCAAGACAGTCAGAAGAGGGGTCCGAATCAAGCCAGTCATTCTGCAGCTCCCGTTAAAGGGAACTGCAATTATTGTAAACAGCCAGGTCATTTTATAAACGAGTGTGCAGTTCTGAAACATAACATAGCTACTGGTAAGACTAAAGAAAGACCACGTCCGCCTAGACAAGAACAAGTTTCACAGATTCCTCAGCCACAGAATGCACAACAGACGGTTTCCGCACCGCAGCCTATAGCTGCAACACAGCATGTTACATCGCAGATGTACCAGTATGCACAGTCTGAGTATCCAGAGTATCAGTCATATTCATGAAACAGCCTAGAGAGGGAGGTAGGCTTGCCTCTCATCGAGATACCTGTAGATCAAGAAGGTCCCTATGTTCACAGTCAAGTATTAGGGAAAGACAGAAAGTTTTTGATCGATACAGGGGCAAGTAGGACGACCATCAGTCACGCCGAAGTTCCAGGGGCTCCGCTCTCAGGCTCAAGAAATGTTTCCCTTGGATTTTCAGGAAAACCAATAGTTAATGAGATATCTAAGCCAGTCACTCTAGAAGTAGGTCCATTGTCCCGTACTACTGATCTGTTACTTACTAAGTCATGTCCAGAAAATCTGTTAGGCATTAGGACACTGAAAGAGTTAGGTGCAGTTATTTGCTGTTCCCCAGAGGGAATACGTCTGTTCCTACGTGACTTTAAGGGTCACTATGTATTACGAGATTTTGATTCCAGATTGTCTAATGTTCCGCAGCATTTATGGGCGCAAGGTCCAACTGATGTAGGTTACATGCAAATCACACCCCATCGTGTGACTCTCAAACCAGGTGTAGTGTTGCCCCGAATCAGACAGTACAGATTGCCACCTGAGGCTGTAGCAGCCTTATCCAGAATTATTGACGAGCTCATGGCTCAAGGAGTAGTTGTAGAAACTGACTCCAATGTATGCAATTCCCCGATCATTCCAGTCATGAAACGTACTGATCCGAATGCACCCCCAGTATATCGATTAGTGATTGATTTACGAGAGCTTAATAAATGTATTATTCCACAGTACCCAGTTGTCCCAGATATCTCTTCCCTGTTAACAGCCATTGATTCCGAAGCCACGTTTTTCACTGTTATCGACCTCAAGAATGCATTTTTTAGTGTTCCGATTCATCCAGACAGCCAGTTTCTTTTCGGATTTTGTTTAAATGGAAGGAGCTATATGTTTACACGCGCTCCTCAAGGTTTCACAGAAAGTCCTAGTATTTACAGTCAAGCACTCAAGAGACAACTAGACAATATTCACATGCCAACTGACACTGCCCTGCTCCAGTATGTCGATGATCTCCTGATCACAGCCCGTTCTGAACGTGACTGCGAGCGTGCATCACTTACAGTTTTGTATTTCCTTGCCGAGATGGGGCACAAGGTGTCACCTTCGAAGCTTCAATTCTGTGTCCAGCAAGTGGTATACTTAGGACACTTGCTGTCCAAGAGGGGTAGGCAGTTGACACCCGACCGTATCCAGTTAATAGCGAGTCTTCCCCAGCCCAGAACCCAGAAGGAGGTACGTGCTTTTATCGGCCTTACTTCTTATTGTAGACAATGGATTCCCCAGTATGCATTTCTAGCCAAGCCACTGATACAGTTAACGACACAGGAGGCAGCCGTATCGACTGTCCTCCCTTGGACATCTGAACATACACTTAGTTTTAACGAGTTAAAGAAAGCCCTATGTCAAGCTCCAGTTCTAGCTACACCGAACTACAGTAAGCCTTTTACACTTTTCGTTACTGAACGGGAAGGTACAGCATTATCTGTTCTCACACAAGATCAAGCAGGTCAATACAAGCCCTGTGCTTATTTTTCGAGCACATTAGATCCAGTCGCCCAGGCGTTGCCTGCGTGCCTCAAGTCAGTTGCAGCCACAGCACTAGCTATCAGACAAAGTGATTCCATAGTTTTAGGACACTCCCTGACAGTACAAGTTCCACACTCCGTAGAAGTTCTTTTAAACCGAACACAAACACAGCACTTGACAATTGCACGTTTAACAGGTTATGAATTGACACTGTTCCAGCCACACATAGAAATTAGACGCTGCAACGTTCTGAATCCTGCTACACTGTTACCATCAGTTAATTCAAATCCAGACACACATGACTGTGTGGAAGTAGTTAACATTACGACAAAGCCAAGACAAGACCTGACAGACATTCCGTTACCAGATCCTGACCTGACACTTTATGTGGATGGTTCATGTATGAGAACTAGTACAGGAGAACTAGTCGCCGCGTATGCAGTGACTACTGACACTGAAGTTATTGAAACACACCGTATTGATACTCTGTCCGCTCAAGCAGCAGAGCTAGTCGCTCTGACACAAGCCTGTATACACGCCAAGAACCTGAAAGTTAATGTTTACACAGATTCACGTTACGCATTCGGAGTTGTACACGACTTCGGAGTGCTCTGGCAGGAGAGAGGTTTCATGACTTCTCATGGAACCAAGATTCAGCATGGTCTCCTTATTCAAGCCCTGTTAGATGCCATACATTTACCGACATCCATTGCTATCATGAAATGCAAAGCACATACGAAAGTCACTGACATTATTTCCCAAGGTAATGATCTAGCAGACCGTACAGCCAAGCTTACAGCACAGACTCCAGACATTCCAGTAAACATGACACATACTCCAGATCCGACTAAATGCATGACAGTTAAGGACCCTACACAAGATGTCATAGATATACAGTTACATGCTACCTCCGATGAAATCAAGAAATGGTCTGAACAAGGAGGGGTCCAGACAGATCAAGGATGGTTAACGAAGGGTAGAGCCACATGGTTTCTCCCCGATTCTATGGTTCAAGTCATTATCAATACCGCACATAGTCCAGCACATTTAGGAGAAAAAGCTATGTTAGACAGTATCCAGAACATTTGGTTCAACAAGCATTTACGAGCTGCAGCCAAGCAGAAAGTCCGTACCTGTATGATATGTTGTCAGTTTAACCCAGGTAAAAGTATCCCGGTGGAACAAGGTGGTTTCCAGCCCCCTGACCACCCTTTTGAGGTCCTCCAGATGGATTATATTCAGATGGAGCGATGTCGAGGTTTCAAGTATGTCCTTGTAGTTGTATGCGCTTTGTCCAGGTGGACAGAAGCATATCCAGTCCCAGATTACACAGCCGCGACCACTGCCAAGCAGTTGGTTCGTGAATTTTTCCCTAGATACGGACTCCCTAGAGTTGTATATTCTGATAACGGCCAGCCATTCTCATCTGAACTCATGAAACACGTTTCCCTGTTGTTAGGGTACCAGTGGAAGTTTCATTGTGTACGCCATCCTGAAGCAGCCGGTCTCGTAGAGAGACATAATCAGACTCTGAAAATCCGCATTGCAAAAGTCTGTAAAGACAAAGGTGTGGACTGGTTAATAGCTCTGCCAGTCGCTTTATTTTATATGCGCATGGTCGCACATTCCAGATCAGGTCTGTCCCCGTATGAGGTCGTATTCGGCCGCCCCCCTAACATGTGGGGTACTCCTAGACCCCGAAGTATTACCGATGTTTCATGTAATATGCTGACAGATTACCTAGCTTCCTTGATGTCTGCCCTCAACTCATGTCGTTCACAGGTTGCTGCCGCATTTCCAGACAATACCGAGGTGGCACCGCACGAGATCGTTCCAGGCTCCCTTGTGATGGTCCGAAATTTCGACAGATCAAGTCCGCTGGAACCACGTTGGAAGGAGCCACGTCAGGTCCTCTTGACCACCCGAACTGCCGTCAAGTTGGAAGGCAGGAAGGGGTGGGTCCACCTTTCTCATGTAAAACTTTTCAATGGATTGAAATCAGTCTCCAAAAACATTTCCAAGGATTTCCAGGATTCGAAAGATTGCCAGAACATTGTTTTAAAGGACTGTCCCGCACAAGACATTATTACAACCCCTCCCTTGTTAGAGAAAACTCCGCAGCAGGAGTATAAGCTCAAATTAAGGTCTAGTAAAATAAGTCAGTCAGTTTGATTGTATAAGTCCTCCCCTAGGTGAAACGGTTAGATTGTTTCTGACATGTATAAAATAGACCCCCATAGTGAGAGAGTCAGTCAAAGTTCAATCAAATGTATCGTTTTTCTAAGTTTCATATTGTTTCTCAGCATAATGATTTCCTGCACTAGTTACGCACTTTTCCTGTGTTTTCCAGTTCCTCATGTAAATATGTCTGCTAATGCTACAGTAGAGCACACGTTTAGTGATCTGCCTCCTCACGAATATTCTTACCGCCTCGCTATGCGCAACAACACATTTATCCGTATGTTACATTACTCACACCAGACCAGCAATGCCACAAATTGTTGGGTGTGTGGTCGACTCCCCCCTTTCCAGACACCGAAGGGAGTTCTGCCACTTTTTCCTTATCCATTCTCACATAATGGTTCGTGTGGAGCATGGTCCACGTTAACGTCATCCTCAACAGATATGTCTTTTCTTAACGGTACATGTTTTCCAGACAAGCAAGGTCTTTCCCACAGAACAGGTTTAGATCTAGAAAACGAAGTATATAATTTAGGTAATTATTCGTCGAATTTCATGGTCCTGAATGTTCAGTCTGATACTACTCCAGACTTACCTGCTATTTCAGTACTACCAGTCAAAGGCGAATTATGTGTCCGTAGTTATGGTTCTGTACACGTAGGTCATAGTGAATGTACTACTGTTATCAAGTATAGTGACAGTGGGAAATCTGTTTTCAAAGCTTCACGTCATTCTTATTTTATTTGTGGTCAAACTGCATATGTCCGTCTGCCCCTCGATTGGGAGGGAACCTGTTACATTGCTTTCCTACTGCCACCTGTTTTCCTAGCCCCATCTGATTATCACAGAAACACACATCTAGTACACATTAGACATAGAAGGGAGTCCCCAATTGTCGATTATACTGAAACTACTCTAGAACAGTATACAGATTTCAATAAAGGTTTCTTCTTCTTTGTAGGACCTGTCCAGAATAGTAAACTGATCCGTAGGTTAACAAGAACCCTTGAAGCTGTAGTAAATGAGACTGCCTCTGCTCTAGGTAACCTAACCGAAGAACAATCTGCTATGAGATTTGTCGTTTTGCAAAATCGTCTCGTCCTTGACGTCATACTGGCCGATAGGGGCGGGGCCTGTAGAGTCATCGGATCTAGTTGCTGCATTTTCATTCCAAATAACGCGCCGTCTGTTTATTCAGCTATAACCAGACTCCATAAAATTGCCCATCTGTTACATCAAGATCCAGGCACCTGGACATGGTCCGGTTGGTTCTGGAATATAATTTCCGCATGGGGATGGAAAGTCCTGTCCTTTCTAAGTATAGCAGTAGCGATCATATTTAGCTGCTGCCTCTGTATACAATGTGGCCCTGCGATTTGCAGCATGTGTGCTACCTCTTGTATTCCTAGTCCCAAGCCCCGTTCTAAATCCCGTTCCAAGACAATTCGAGACGAGCAAATGATACTGTATGAAATGATAGATGGTATCATGAAAATTGATGTTTCCTGATGGAAACGTAGTGACAAGGAGGGAATGTGGAAAAGTAAATTTTGCCATGTTCTGTGTCCCTACGCTTCATCCATCATATGTTATGTGTGCATGACCAATATGCATATGTTATTCCCCATGTCCGATTAAAGACGCAATTCCAGTTGTGTCCACCTCTGGTATGTCATTTTCCAGTCCTCGTGAATACTACGAATATCAGGCCTATGTAAAGTAATGTTGCCTCGTTTCTCAGTGTGCACGTTATTCCATTATAAAGTCCCCGTTTCCAGGCCTCAAAAGGGCCCGGACATCAGATTCAGCTCCTGTCTCCTGAAGCCTCGCTGAGGAGCGATACAGCCCCCACCTGTATCCTCGACCCTTCACTTACTTCCTGCCTCGCAGTGCCCGGTGCAGCTTGGCTCTGCCTCTGAGTCTGCCAAAAGTATGTTATAGTTCCAGCTATCAGTTCAGTCCTCCTCCTCTGCATTCCTAAGCTACTGAACTGCATCAATAGTTTCCGTCATTGTCTAGCCTTCTCGTCTTCACGTTAGAGAAATACTGTATTTAATGGTCATTTAGTATTCTTCATCACGCACTTCATGTAGAATAATGCATGGTCCAGTCTTAGAGTCAAGTTAGCTTTTCCCCTCATGACTTCTAGTTTATATCAACATGTTCCCTAAACATTAGATACCAGATAGGGTTTAGGTACATGTCGCTCCGACCCTCCAGACTCTAGTCTCTGCTCCTAGCACAGAGTTCATAGCCCCCAGCTTCTCCTAGTAACACGTCATTGCTAGTTTTCGCGCACCATTAGGTTAGAGGTCCCGGCTCCTTAGGTAGCCCCCTCCTATGTTTCCGCCCATTCATGACATATTCTGTTACGTTTGCATCACATGTCTATGTATACTCCCAGTTACACCTCTTTTTACTGTTATCTTTCGCGACTGCTACGCGTCACACCTTCTGCTCCACCCACTGCTACGCCTACTGCAATGTAATGCTATGTGTTCGCGCTATGTATATATGCCTGTGTTTTGTTATTGAATGTTAGCGCGCTCATCCCAGACCAAGCCCCAGCAGCTGCCGGGTCATCCTATGCAGGTTGTCCTGATCCTGTCCTTATGCTGTAATAAACCTGCAGAAACTCCTACTACCTCGAATCTTGACTCTTATTTTATTGAGCTATCTGTTATGCTATAAGCCTAGTCAAAAATAGGGTATTATTTATTTATTTACCACATTGCACTGAACGCAAAATTTCTGTGTGTTTTTGAGTCCAATTAGTAGGTTTGATATTAGGTATGATTAATTCGTAGAGAGGTTTAACCCTTTCTGCGTAATTCAGAATGTAAGTTCTTCCAAAGTTTAGGTATCCTAGAATTGACTGTAAGTTTTTCAGCGTTTTTGGAGTTTGGAGCAGAGCAAATTTTTCTAAAAGGTTTGCTGCCAGGCTTTTGCCTTCACTTGAAAGATCGTATCGTAAGAATAGGACAGTGAGGTGGGCAATTCTTGATTTCTTAAAATTGAATTTATACCCTTCATAGGTGAATCCAAGTATTATGGTGTTCACCCTGTTCAAGTGCCTGTCCAAATCATCATCTGTAAGATAGATGTCATCGACATAAGATAATGCCTCATCATCATACGTTTGTAGTAACTCTGTTACTCTGTCTGAAAATAATCCAGGACTGTTCTTTAATCCCTGGGGGAGACGACAGAAGTGTCGATGTGTCCCCATTATTGAGAAATCGGTCAAATACCTGCTTTCATGTGCAATGTTTTTACAGAAGAAACCATTTGAAATATCTAAGGTAGTTTTATACTTCTTCCGAACGATGTTATTCATCAGTGCTGTACTGTGTGAATTTTGTTCTGCAAATGTTTTGCAACAAGAGTTTAAATGTCTGGGTCCAAAACTAGACTATATGTATTGTCTGGTTTGGAGACAGGAAACAAAGGATTGTTCATTGACGAGGTGCATGTTTCAATCACCCCTTTGTATTCAAGTTGATCTTAGATCTCCCTGACTTGCTTTTTAGCTTCCTGTTTTACTGGATACTGCCTCTGAGCAATAGGTTGATTTTTTAACTGGATTTTATGGAGAGGAGAATCCTCGTACCATCCCACATGATTTGTATATAATGCTGGAGCCTGGGCCACAGCCCATTTTCTGGCATAGGTGTATTTTTTATTAATAGGAATATGATTAGAGAAGGCTGACATAATGATCTCTTCGCCATGTGGGCACTCCCTGACAAATTCAAGTGGCTAGTCTTTTTCAGCTAGAAGGATGTCATAACCCTTGGATAGTTTTTCCCAAAAGAGTGCTTGTATTTTCCTAGTTATATACCCCCCTCTATTCTGAGTGTTACTTCATATAACTTATGCGGTACACTAACCCTGGTGTCGGCAGTTTCAACCTGAATGCATTCATTCAGATCCACTGTCTCCAGATGATCTTTCAGGATCCTGCGAGCTATGCTGACCTCTGCTGCGCTGTCCAGCATTGTCTGGGCCCACTCCCCGTTCTTGAGTTGTGTCCTCAAGATCCTCGGCACGTCTGATTTTAATACTTGCTACCTTCTTTTTGGAGAATTGAGTTTTCTTATTTTATGGAACGTGTTGATCGTCTTTGGACTTCGCGCGTTCTTCTTTTTGTTCTGATCGTCCTCTTCTTTCTGATTTCTGCGAGGAAGTCTGAAAGGTACGAGAGGATCGTGTATCAGTATCTTGATATCTATCAGGTTTTCTTAAATTATCCCTATTTCTAAGGTTACATCTCTTCTCAGAGTGCTCCTTTTGAGGAGATCTACCTCTGGGCTGAGAACGCTTCTCTTTAGGAAGTGACTGTCTACTATTTTCCCATTTCTTTTTAGGAGTAGTTAGATTGTTTTTGATAAAACCTTTTTCAGGATTTTCTGTTAGTTCAGGTTTTACTGGTTTCCCTCCCAACTATCTCTTCCTAGATCTTCATAGGATTTTTCAATAATTCGCACACGTTCATATGGTTGATCAGTTACATCTATTTCTTTTAGCTTTTGCCTGATTGCCACAGATGCTGCTTCACCTTTAATGTTTGCTAATAGTATAGCCAAGACCTGTTTGAAATCTTTCAGTAATTTCATACCAAGATTTTAGGCCAGTTCTGGAACGTATTCATTTTGAATCTGTCTTAGAACGTCTGGTATTACCGCCATAGGCGGAACACCATGTGTTTTTGTGTAGATTGAAGCAAAGACTGTACCCCAAGTGTCGCAGTCCTCTACGTGTGGTGCAATACCCTTAGGTAAACAGATTGTTAAAATCCTGTGTTTCTCGTGAGGTGTACTATCTGGAAATCATGCCTCTATTTGAGTAATTTTTTGAGCTAACCAGCACGGAATTTGTTACCGTTTTGCGGGCAATTTACCAATGACTGATTGTATAGTCTGTGGTGTGATTTTGTTGGTGTTCCCCTGATTAGGGGTGTGCTGTGGAATTCTTACAGCTGGTTGGACTGTTAAAGTCTGCATGACATATTGAACCAATTGTCTATGTATTTTAATTAATTGTTTTTAGCTGAGCTAATAATTCTGGACCTGTCATTCTTTCAATGTCAGGATGTGGTGTATAGCTGGCTAGTACCGGCCATGTAGCTCCTGGTCTACCTAGTGGACCGAGCCTGGTAATGTGATTTTGATGTTGTAGGGTGCCATTAAACGAGAGCTGATGCTCTTGGTAAGTTAGTGGAATTTCAACGTCCTCGAAAGGAACGTATTCCGCTGGAGGTTCCTCCATTTTATAGAAGTGGAACTCACGTGTTACTTGATTTGCTTGTGGAAAGACAATTCATGAATAGAATACCTCTGTCTGCCGATATTCATGTGCCTCTATCACAAAAATTACTTTACCACCTCTCGATGATACTCCATTATTTATGAGTTTGTAAGTTATAATTTTTCTTACATTTGCCGGGGTGTGTATGACATCCGGGTCATTCTCATTAACACCTGTAACGTCTAGGTTTGGTGCAAGTGCTGCTGCTGCAGCTCTAGCTAACTCATCGTCACTCTCCGTAATTTTTTATGAAGGTTTGCAGAGCAAGTTTCAAGGAAATAAAGATAAGATGCACAATATTTTGGAACAGTGTATCCTTCAACGTTGAACAAAACCAAAAACGAATACATAGAATTTTTCGTTCTACTCAGTTTAAGGCAGATATTATATCCTTTAACCCACTCCAGACGTCTATTGGAGTATTTTATGGGAAAAAGGGGTCTCTGTGAAAAGCACGACTGAGTTACTCTAGTATCTAGTGTTAAATTAGTGCCTTACCAAACGTTGGGCGCCATGTAGTGCCGTTCCTATATTCCCGATAGGCTCTGCGCATTGGAATAGTATATCCTGTAGATTAGACATAGGACTTAGGTCGACTAGGTCTCTACCGAATATACCAAACTTAATTGTGTGTGCCAGCTAGCTCAGTGGTCACTAGAAACGTTCTCGCATTCACAAGAAGGGATTAGTCTCTGACAACCGCATAAACATGACAACTTTGTTTCCCCAAGATAAAATGTATCTTCAGAGTCGTGGAAACAGTAGATAGTTATTTCACTCAGTCAATCGTGCATGCTATGTTTCACTGGAGGTGCAGAGAAATAGATAGACGGGCGTTTTCAATAAAAAGGTTTTATTGAACAGTCTTCTTTCTCAAGCATAAGAAATAAACTGCTACAATCGTAACACTGGTTGTAAAATATTATTCATACAGTATAAATAGTAGAATAAAATAATACTGTAAGAGCATTGTATGGTTCCTAAACCATAGATAAAATACGTATATAAATAAAGGAGGCTAAAAGTACTCAACTGGTGCTTCTAAAATACGCCTACCCCGGTGTACCTAATCTAAGCTTAGTACGAGGGAGGAAGTAAGTGAGGTGTAGCATAAATGTAGTATTCTTTTGCCAAGAATCTGCCCAAGTTTTCTCTTAGGGCTTAATCAGCTCCGTACCTTGGTTTAGAATGAAGAAGGCTGGTCTCGGGACTCGATTTCCCAGCAACCCTCAAGGGTAGCCTGGAAACACTGGAGATGGATTTCTCGGCAGGAGAAAAGACAGCGTCTCTCTCAGTGCGTCTGCTGGAGGGTCGGCTTCCTTCGGCACTTGCTGTAGCAGGGCGCGTCGGGCAAGTAGATAGTCGAACTGCTCCAAACCACTGTGTGTTTGCTTGGGCAAATGTGGGCATATTTATACCTTGAAGGTGCCAAGTTTGACGTACAGTTGGACATAATAATGTCATCAAAGAGTCTCAGTTCTTTGAAAACTCCATGGGGTCTTGGATAAATCAATATTCAAGCAAGGGGAAGTCCCTGACTGCTGAAGGCGGGTTTTTCTAACAAATCGTTGTGGATTTTCGGAACTAGTGGAAGTAGCCCTGCCGTATTTGGCCTGCATGAGCTATGCCTAAATATGGTTATGATTTCTATGCCTATATAAGGATATGGTGATTTATACCTATATAAGGGCATGAATAGGGAAACTTTCAATAGAGTCCTAAAATAATACATAACACTCAGTGCCGCCCAAAAACCAACCACAGAACAACAGAGTCTCTGCATATTTCACCCCTACCGCGACTACAGATCCGAAATCGACTTTAGGAGGGAAGACCGACATAGCGCTAGCCAAAGAGGACCTACTCGCCTCCCTGAAGGGAGTTCAAACAGGAATTATGGGAGGAACTAAAGGTGGGCATGGCCCAGTCCCTGGAATCGCCGAGGGCCAACCTCAGTGGCAGACTCGCCACACTCCAGCAGGGTGTCGACTCAGTGGGTACGAGAGTGATGGACTTAGAGTCTAAAACCACAGCCCTCAAACAACAAACGGAATGGCCGTTTGATAACAATGACCACGAGGGATCTCCAAACCCAACTACAAGCAATGCAGCTGAAAAATGAAGATTTGGAGAACCGAGCATGATGTGAATACATCAGAATCCGCCATATGGAAGAAGGGGCAGAAGGCCTAGATCTCAAAGCTTTTACTACGGACTCTTCACTGAAACCCTGGGGTCAGCAACATTTAAGGTGAAGCTGGAGAGAGTGCATAGGGAGGGAAGGCCCAATCAAGATGAGAAATGTCATCCACAGAATATCCTGGCAAAACTCCACTCATTTAAAACCAAGGAAGCCATATTGCAAGCTGCCAGGAAAATGGACATGGTGAAGTGTCAGGGGTTCTTCTGTGATCTGTATCAGGATATAGCTCCAGGGACCCTTGTGCACCGCCAACAACTCAGACCATTACAGAAAAACTAAGACAGGACAACATCAGGTATCGCTGGACCTACCCCTCCAGTTTGGGCTTCGAATATGAAAACAAAATGAATCACATTACCAAGGTAAGGGAAACATTCAGCATGCTGGGACTCCCGATACCAGAAAACGACCTCAGTGAGAATAACCAAGGCCACCAAGACACCTCCCTGGCTGGTGCAGGGACAATCAACACATGGCAAACCCGCTGACTTCCCAGAACAAAGAAGACACACAGACTTCCTGAGAAAACTTGAGAGCCACCACATGACAGGCCTCTTACAAGGACCTACTCAACTGTTTTCCAATCACACGAAAAAAGGAAGATTGTGGACACTGGTCCACCAGCACTGAGAAACTGAGATCCATGGACTAGACGTTATTCTAGGTCCTAGACATCATTGTCACTGATATACTCTGTGGCTGATGACCTGCAACACACCAGCGGAACATGCTATCAGGGCTTAACATGGAGGAACAGAGTTTATCCTCTTCAATAGCCTCATCATAGGAACTTTGGCAGCGGACTTTGGTCTAATTAGCCTCAAAATGCTTGACAGACTCCACGAGGGTAGTATGAACTGGGGACATGTTGTCCCAAAGTTTACTATGTTGGAGTTTGTTTTTCCTTTTTTTTTTCATACTCTCTTTTTTGGACCTGGGTGACGGGGGTGGCACAGGGGACACTGAGATGAGCAACAAACAAAGGAGGAACATTTTCGAGCAACCTGGGGGAGGGAGAAAGGGAAAGGCCAGGGGGAAGTAATGGGAGGACGAGTGGAGAGAAAGACGCAACCAATAGTTAGCAAAGCAGTACACACAGCCACTATGGTGATTACCAGATGCCCCATTGAAAGCAACTGGGCGCCCAACGCCAAAACAGCACTCTGCACCCGGCAGCCCCAGTGCCGCTGGGTGTACCTTTTGTGCTGGCTTGAACCCTCATTTGCCCTGAGCTAAAGTCTAGGAGCTTTGCTCCCACAACCCAGTGGCCTGTTCGTAAGCAGCCACCAACCAGAGGCCCCTATCCCCCATTGCATAACATTGGGCCTCAGCCCGCTGCACCCAGCCACCTTAGTGCCGCTGAGGGTGAAACAAGAGGGCATTCTTGACCCTGTGGGTCCCCTGAGACTAGCCCCAGAATACCAACTCCCACAACTGAATACTTACCTTTGAACCGATTACCCTATTTTCCTATATAGGATAACATTGACTGTTTTTTTGTTTAACCTTTTAAGTGTGGAATTGGAAAATCTATGAAACCTTGTAACTAAATAACAAAACACTTTTACTTACCTGTTTACAGGAAATGTCCCAGTGTAGTATCCAAGTATACTGCACTGTGTAAAAAAAGCAATCTGTTTAGTAATCTATGTGACATTCTACTAAAAAGCCAATCCAAAGTATACATTTACCTCTGCCTACCTTTGGGGTTCCACTGGCCTCCGTGCACACTATACCTCACTTTGGTATAGTAAATACAGAGCCAGCTTCCTACAACGAAGGAGCTAAACGTCTTATTTTCTGCTACAGCCTGCATAGGCACAGGTGTGTGTGTTGGCTGGTGTTATGAGTTTATACATTGATCAGGAGCCCTACACTGCTTGGAGTTGGACTGCCAGTGTCACCCCAATGCCTCCAAACCTCTCAGCCTCTGCCTCCCTTTACCATTGGCTTCCACATGGCACGTATGAGCTGAGTCACGGTTTCCATTCTGTGCAGGATACTTCCCTTCCTTATAATAGGTGTTAAATAGTTTAGCCACCCACACTCACTGTCCTTTGCCCGAATCCAATTTGGCAGCCATCCACTAGTGTGCAAGACAACGTGTGAGGTAATATGCAACCCCGCATGCCCCTGCTGGGGGCACAGTGTACTGTGATTACCTCACAGCAATCATATGACTGCCACACTTTATGGGGTTTCAAGCTCTTAGGTAAAGATTGTAGGCTGGGTAGGGGGCCAAAGTTCCCCTTCCCTGAGTGCAGCACCCAAGAGAAAGGTTTGATTAGTTATAAGATTTTTTCAACGTTACCAAAGTGACTCACGTTTAGCAGCAGCACAGGTTTATTGTAGGACTTCTTTCTGGCCTGAGGGAACATGGAAATAAAGTTAGAAGTAGCCAAATGCAGGTATTGCTAAATGGTGGAATCTCCATGCCAAAACAGTCTATTGGAAATAAATATATATTTATTAAAATTAAGTATCTGTGCAAGGGACGGAAGGAGTGCCCTGTTCAATGGGGTCACGCTGATTGCAAAGGAGACTTGAGGTGAATCATAGCATTGGTAAAACGTTGGCAATTTCTATTAAGCAGAGTTGCTGAATCTAGCTGAAGAGAAAGGCGTGATTTCGAGCCCGGTGTCAATGAAAAATCCTGTAATATCTGAAGGAAATATAACAAAGGAAGAAAATCCACAAATTAATTTCATCCACTGTAAGGATATTGTAGTGGGGGAGGGGGGGGAGTTATCTGGTGGGCACACCAGAGGATTCAGCATTGTTCTCCAGAAATTAAAGGATTTTCAGTTTACCACCAAACGATACAGCCTCAGCGTCCTCAAGTTGTTGTTTCTGTGGCCAAGCTACATAGGATAATAGAAAGTTGTAGAAATACTTAGAAATCAGATTATTTCCATTTAGATATTAACTGAGGTGACAGCCAATGGGGTGTTTCTCTGCAGCCTCCTAGGCAACGAGGAGTAGGAGCTTCTTAATGACGCCTGTGGTGGGTGTTCCACAATCCCAGAAAGGAGGGACATCATATGCAGCATACCACAAGGATCATCCCTCAGCCCCACCCTGTTCAACATCTACATGACCCCCCTCGCAGACAGTCATCCCCATCCAGAAGAGATGCCGGTACAAGATCCTCACACACACCAACAAAGCTCTGACCAAGGACCATCCTACATCAACCACCGACTAACTTCAATCAGCCCTCAAGGAACCTGTGCTCCACCTCACTCTCCCTTGCACACACGACCGCATCCATCACAGCCACAGAGGTGGCTGCTCTTTCTCCTACATCACCATCAAGACCTGGAGCAACTTGCCCCTCCACCTCCAGACAGCACCCTCCCTGGTGGACTTCAGGAAGAAACTCAAGACCTGGCTTTTCATCAGAGACGCAGCACCCTCAGTACCCAGATATCCTTAGGAGGTGACAGGGTTGTGCTTTACATATGACTGACTGATTGATTGACCTGACCTTTATTAGATGAAACCCAATGTAAATTATCCTGATTGGTCCTTGGTGCCACATTCTGAAGGCAAGGGGCTACCTATACACAGCCCTCCGTAGGAAAGACATAGAAGGCGTCAAGGTTTATTTATTGAAGGATGAAACGGTAAAGTCCGTGCTGATAAGGTTTTCTTGAGGGGTAATAAAGGACTGATTCCTCTACTCACTGTATAGGATGACTCTGTTTTGGCCCACGTCATCACTAGTCTTATCCTCAGTCGGTAAGGGTACTACAATGCCAGTTATACATCACCGCAAGTGCATGTCCCTTTAAACGTTGGGCTTGAGCACGCAGGAGTTGATGGCTCACCTGACAGGATGAGTGGACACCTCCCACCAGAATGGAAAGATTCTGCAGATTACTGTTCCAGTAATCAGACATGCTCAAGCATATCAGACTCTAGAACCTTGCACCTAAGTTACAATTTATGTTCTGTCCAAAGTAAATATACGGGTAGAGCTTGGCCGCAGAGGAAGAGGGTTGCCTTGGCTGAAGTTCCAGGGGTCCAGGTGGAGAAGATGCTGCCTTTCGTCATAATAGAGCGGCTCTCCTGTACTAAAAGTAGAGAAGAGTCGCTAACTGTAGCCTGGGACGACTGAGAGGAAGCCATGACCAGATGGGATGTCGCTCTGTAACAGAGCCTGAAGTAAGACCCTCCGTAACTCAACTTCACCATTCTACCATGAAGAAAGAATGGCGACTGCCAGCACACTGAAGGGAGAGAGTGATACCGGCTTTCTCAAAACTGAGAGCTGCCAGAATGTGGTGCAACTAGGGTAAATCGAGTGGAAACCCTGTCAGGAAAAAGAGGAATTTGATATCTGCACAATGGTCAGGGCAGTCTCAGCACTGAGTGTGATCACGGAGGGGATGTAGGAAGGTAGGATCCTTCTGCATGGTTACCCCCACTTTTTGCCTGGTGTTGTTATGTTTTCTGAATAGTTTGACTGAGATCCTGCTAATCAGGACCCCAGTCTCTGTATTTTCTCCCTTTAAATTGTTATGGTGAATATTTACGGATTTCTCAGATAGTGTACCCTTATGAGTCCCTAGTATATAGTACTGCGGTATCCAGGGCATAGGTACACAAGGGTCTCCCATGGGCTGCAGCATGTATTATGTCACCCATGATAGACAACTCAAATTGTGACTATGGGCCTGCCATTGCAGCCGGTGTAAGCTGGTGCTAGCACTATTTACGACAGATATAGGTTCCCCAATATCTGGGGTCACTGCACTTAACATCTATAAGTCATACCTAAGGCAGACCAGTCCTAAGTGTAAGGGTGCCTCAGCATGAGCAGAACACCTCCACAACCTTCGGAGTACAATCTCCTGGGTTGTAAGTGCATCAGCCATTACGAAACATGGAGTCGTCATGCATCATTAAGCGATGACCATCTCTAAACTCGATGTAACGAACCCTGTCGTGATTTGTATCAAACATGTTGGAATCATACCTCCTACACCGTGGTTGGCTCTCGGTGCTCCTGGTTCTAGTCTTCCAGAACCAAACAGCAAGCTAGGGCTGCTGCCAACAAGAGACCTGTTTCTGCCTTCCAGCTGCTGAGCCAAGCTTGCAGAAGACACAAAACTGATGGACGGAATGCAGAACAAATCAAAAAATTCACCCCCAGTCTAGAGATCTGGGTTACATCCATCATTCCTTTGCTCACCATGCCACCCCAGTTTAGACTTGGCAATATGCAAATCAGTCGTTGCCCTGTGTCTCATGGGAACAGTCCAGCCCAAACTGCCAAGCCGGGTCCTCCCTGGACCGGAAACAAGCATCCTTGGACCGGTTTCGGGGTTTCACCCCTCTTCAGCCAGGATAGCCTGAATCCAGTGGCACAGTGAGCCAGGATTCATGTCTGGGCATACCTGTGTAAAAAAAGGTTCAGGGACAACCAATAAACAAAGATCCTTAAGTATTGCCCGGCGGTGTCGCCTCTTTAACCCACAAAATATTAATCAATGAAGAGGCAGGCGCTGGAGACTGGAAGGCAGGAAACAAGGGTTTATTCTCTCCGGAGGAGAACACATCAGTTCGGACAGCAAGTATCGTCACAAGGTGCTCTAACCGCATCTCTGAGGCCTGGCCTCTTATACACAGGTTTATGATCTTTATTGCAGGTAACACATTCTTGCAATGCTTTGAAGTATGAAAGGACATCCTCGGAATCTCCCCTTCAGGCCCATTCCCACACACATTTACAGTTGAAGTCCCCACCCCGGTCACAACAGGTGATGATTATCGCGCAGCTGGACATTCCGCCGATTCACGGGATGTGTGGGGTTGATCGGATCTCATAGGGTGGGGGCTTTGATCAATTCGAGGGTCCTTTAATGGGGGAAGCTTCCTACTGTACGGGGTGGGGGGGCAATAAACAGTATCCGCAGGGCCAGGTGGCGGCCTGGGAACGAGGAAGACAAACGGGCACACAGGAAAAGGGGGGGTTTGTATCAAAGGTCCTGGGCACGACAAAAAGTGTGGCATCAGGGGAAAAGGCAAGATGGCGCAGATAATGTTTACCAAACCGTACTAATTTTCCACAGACCTCCCTTTAACATTCCCCAGACATCTTGCTGGCCTTTTTCCTATCCATGTCTACTGTGGCGGTCATAAGTAAAGAAGTAGGAACCCAGGTGAAGGAGCTGTAAACATTACATTTAAAATCTTTCATCCTAGGAGGCGGGCCTATCGTTAAGCTTGTTGCAGGAAAGTCATAGTAATGCAATATCGGACAAAAACGATTCTGTAGTGAGAGCGTTAGGTACATTTCATAGATGCTTATAGTCATTCGGAATATGAACTGATAGGTTATTACATATGTAAGTTCATTTCGTATTCGGTTGGAGCATAATCAATACAATGGTGGCTGGGAGAGAAATGAGACGTAGTAAAAACGATAATCAGGGGTGTCACTGTTCGAAGGGGAAGTCTTATTGTCGTGGACCATCATTAGTGAGTTCTCTGCATTCTTTGTCGTCTTCTGTTGGCACTGTTGAGCACCGGCGGTGGAGCTATGTGTCCAGCTCTATTCTAGGTTCTGCGTTGCAGGGCATGACCTGTTCCTCGCTTTCCTGGTCAAAAAGGTCCTTTTTCGCCCTGTGTCCTAACTATTCTTTCATGGGTACCTTAGACAGGGCACCCAAGTTTCATTTTAGTTTGCAGCAAAACCTTATTCTATCTGACCGCAGTTTTTCTTTTTCGAGTTGATTGTCCAAGAGTTCAGGTGGAAGAAGGGGGTGTGTGAGTAGTCCTTAGGGTAGGTCGGAGGAAAAGGGGATGGAGCAGGGCCAGATCGGGAACAGACCTGGGGGACGGAAAACTTCAGGTAGGCGGGCCCATGACCGAGTTCAGAGGGCGGGGACTTTTCGGCACATGTTGATCATCGAGCAGGGGCATCAGGTCAGCCCTTTCCTCTCCTGCGACTCCTTACTGCTGCGGTCTCGCCTTGGCCAATGTCGCAGATGTTCCACGATCTGCAGTCAGGCCGCGTGCTCCCACATCCGGTCTCTCTCTCCTCCGACAGTGGTACCCTTAAATGAGTTTGAAAAGACAGTCTTTAGAGAATTGGCAGAGGAAGGTAATCACATAAGTCTATTTCTCTCCCAACTCCAAGCAACTGAGAAACATCCGTTACATTGGGGTTTACAACCAACATATAAATAATTGATGATGGGTTTGCTGGATTTCCTATAACTTTCCTTCGTAAGTATTTCTTTGGTGTTTGTTGGTATTACATTCATTGTCGTGGTACGAGATCTGATACCTATTCATTGGATTTGTTTATTACAGTCACGTCAGTTCTTCTGGCAGAGACCCACTTTCCTAGTACGAGCCTCACGAAGCTATACCATTCTCCAGGGCTTTGTATTTTACGAAAAAGTGCAACGTGCTATCACCATGGTCTGATAGGTATCTTTCTGAGGAATGAACATAGGCTAAACAATTTTCCATTATATCAATGCATCCCATCTTTCAGCTAAACATTTTACTTTCAACAGGGTTTACTGCAACAATTTCTTCATTTCGGTCTAATCTTAACTTCGCAAACATCATTCTAATTTCTACATAGTCTCTTACAACCTGACTACTTCATTAAAAACCGGGGGGCTTGCGATAACTATTCGACTCATCCTTGGGGTGACCGGGGTCTTTATGGAAAACAACTAGGAACATAGTAAACTGGGGTGAGGGACTATCGTCTTGCTTTGTGTCATGAGGGCGTTATCTAGCAGAAGGCCACAGTTCAGTTGGTAAGCGTTCAGTGACATTTCTCGAATTCTAAACTCTGTAGCTTGCTCATCAGCAAATCATTTCTAGGAACAACGGCTGGCCTGTGTCAGTTGTAAGTCGACCCATCTCTTACAACCGGGGGTGAGGGATATTTTTTAAACTCTCGTCCGGGGCAGCTGATACAAAACTGGGGGCGTTCTGGGAAGACGGGGATGCTTCGATCACTTTTACTGTTTGGGTATTGAGACAATTCGGGACGGGGAAGGTCGTGTTACCTGAGGCATTTTTTTTTTTTTTTATCATAGAAGCCACTGACATGTAGTTCCCTTATTACGGGTCAGATTAGGGAACCTCAGTCGTCTTACCTGTCCTTTCCTTTTTGGCCAATTCTAGGTTTCATCAATATTTAGCAGAAAGGAGAGGTAGTAACATGGCATCAAGGTGATTTTATTTAAGACAAATTTGTGCAAATACTTGCGGTATTTGGAGCCAATTGGGTGGTGCACCAGGGGTGGTGGTTTGCCAATTAGGTGCCAGTTGTTAGGAAGAGTGAGAGTGTGGAGGAGAGAGAGAGAGAGAGAGAGAGAGAGAGAGAGAGAGAGAGAGAGAGAGAGAGAGAGAGAGAGAGAGAGAGAGAGAGAGAGAGAGAGAGAGAGATGGATGAGCAACAATAGGCTAAATAGTACACGTGCGACATGGGGAGTGGCCGTGTATTAAGATAGGCTATTCAGCGCATTACACAACATTGAGACATTACGGGTCTGTGTTAGAATTTCAAAAGCATGCAGTTCGGGACGGACGAGCATTAGGCCGGGTACAAAGGGACATGCATTGAGAAAAAGGCACCATTGTGTCGCACTTCTCGCACTCTCGGTCCTTTGACTAGTTAAGTCAATGCTTCAGTCGCATAAAAAAACATTTTCTCATAGTTTCAGACATACGTGACATGTGTTCATTCACGCAACACGGATTAGGGGTGATCGTGTTTCATCATATCATACAACTTATTGGCTCTTTCGTTACAAGAGTAGTTTGTGGGTGTCCTTAGGTGCCACCTTGCAGCGTTAGTCCGCTTCATGTATCAGACATGGCGAGGCTTCAGATCTTCACCATACCTCAGTCGTGATTCCAATGTAACCTGTAGAGGGAGGAAAAGAGGGGAAGGGAGGGGGGACAACATTCGAGCATATCAAATGCACGGGCACGAAAGTCCTTTACTTACCACATACTCGTCTTATCTCCTCGGGGTATAATCCCTGGGGCCTTGGTTTCTGAAGTCAGGGGGGCGGGCAGTGTGGCAAGGATGGCGAGCGATAGGTTGTTCACGAGGGAGACGGTCCGAGTGTGGCATTATAGGCCGTGTGTAGGGAAACGTTAAAAATCAGAGGCGCTTAGTGCGAGGTATCTAGTTTGTAGATGTATCTAGCTATCGGGGTCCTTAAATCTTTTCCAACGCTGTGATGTCCTAAGGCATATCAGCTCTTCGGCCAACCCTGTTCCCTAGTACCTTTGAGTACCATACCTTTATAACATTCTATCATTTACACCGCTTCACTTTACCCGTCCTCAGAAGTCGAGGTCCTTCTCCATGCGTTAGTTCCTGAGCCAGTCGCATATTTGGAGGCAGAGTATCGTGCCTTAGATTCGATCCTCAATCCGGGGCTGAGCAACCATCTTCTAATAACCTTAGAAAGAGAACAAAGCAGAGCGCACAGAAAAACTCTCCCGCTGATCCCACATTTTACAAAAGCATGCAATACCTGTTCATAGTTTGGAAAACCTTTATTTGCACAATCGTTCAGCATGTAGATGTGAGAGTGCAATCGTATTTGGCCGGGCACGGCGATGGCTGAAGTGTGTACAGTAGGGGGGGCTATTTTGCAGCATTAAAAAACATTTTAAAAGGGTTCATTTAGTCATTTGCAAGAAACTAAACACGTCTATCAATAGGTGAGGGGTCAAGGGGCATTCATTTCATAATTGGAAGCACAGTCAGACTAGTTGCAATCAAATTTCCTAGATGCATACCGTGGGCGTGTGTCATAAGCGAGGTTATGTATCAGTTACAATAATATCATAATAAATCGTACATTGAAACCAACATTTTAACGGGATCCTTTTTACATGTTCGTCAAGTGAACCCTCCCTCTTTTTCGTCAAGTGTACAAAGGATCATATACATATCTCGGAACATCAAGTCTTATTAGCTAAAAACACCACGAGGTGTTCGTAAGTTCCTATTGACACCGGCGCCATTTTGGGCGAGGCCGGGTTAGTCCGGAAGTAGCATTAGGGACAAAATGTTTCCCACAACCGGCGGTTGGACCAGAGTCCCTTTCGGCAGTTCAAAAAGACTTGTGCTAGCAGAAGGGGTGGCTATGTCGTGGTTATTTCGTTAGCGATCAAGGCAGTTGTTCCTCACCGGAAGCCTGCAGGGGCTGAGGGCTCCGGGGACCTTTGTAGAATCTTCAAGGCTGTGGGGATGCTGTCGGAGGTGGGGGCTCGTGCCCTGGTGGGCAAGCGTCCGAGTTACATTGCTGGTCAAAGTTACTCTAGCGGCCTAGACCCGCCTTCCAGGGGGCTCAGACGCCATTTTGAGACCCCGCAGCAGCCGCCCTTCGTCGCGTCTGCAAGAGTGGAAGAGACTTCTTGGGGCGAAAAAATGGAACACCATGCCGTAGGAGCAGGACATCCGGATCGGGGCGCTAGGGTGCAACTGTGGCGCCTCCACCTGGGGAGGCGAGGGAGACTCGTTCGCGCCGCCTCCCTCTCCCAGTGCACCCCACGCCGGCCCTTTTCACGGGTATACATGATGGCCACCCCACATCCCGTGCTCCACAAGTACACTTGAGGGCCATCGTATGTCTTGTGCTGCGCAAGTATGGTTTCTGGCCATTCTATGTCCTGTGCTGCGGAAGTATGGTCGCCGCCATCCTATGTCCTGTGCTGCGGAAGTATGGTCGCTGGCCCGGCTGGAGGATTTCGGCGCCGGGCCGGGCTGGGAAACCTCCTACCCGGGGAGGTGGGAGAGGCTCGTTCGCGTCGCCTCTCCTTCCCAGCCCACCCTGTACCAATTCTTCAGCGGAGGTATTTGTGATGGCCGGACCAGGAGATACGAGGGAGGGGGTCATCTGCATCCGCCCCCTCCCTACTCGTGGCCCGGGGGACGCCGCCCCAGGAAGAAGAGGATGGGAAGGCCATTACATGCCGGGCCCGTGGTGCCTCCTGGACATCCCACTGGCGATCTTTTCGATCGATGGCTGTCAGTAGGCCCCGCCCCACACGTGCTGTGTGTTTCACCTTCCGGATGGGCGTGACCGGTGACCTGCTGCATTTCGGGAACTGCCGGAGTGGGGGTAGGTATTTTGTTTGGACAGGCATGTCTGGGTAATGGGGGGTTTGTCTATGCAGGCCTGTAATTGCTTTTTTTTTTTTTTTTTTCACAGAGTGGGGGGGGCAACAGAGAGTAATCAGTCCCATTGCACTCGGAGTTTGAGTTCATTAATGGAATGTATACTAATCTGTCCGAGACTACTCTGTGTATTGTTTCTGTATGTTATCCGAAAGGGTGGCTTTTGTGTTCCGGAACAGTAGCGGTAGTACGGGGTTCGTCACCGGGTAACTTAGAGCTAGACTGGGTTTTCCGTCTTAGCGTTGTTCGATCTATGAGGATTCAAACATGTCGCTGAAATCGGTCTGGCGAAATCTGTGCCATCGGGCGTAATCAAACGTGGTGGTTCTATCCGGCCTGTCTGTATCAGTCTGATTCATCTTTGTCTCACGCCTTTTCCCTTTCTGCCGGCCTGTTATTTCTGTCGGCCCTCTGCTCTTACCCTTGTTCAGTAGAGTCGGGCATTGGGCTTTCCAGTGCCCGGAATATTTACAAAAAGCACATTGGTTTTGCCCTAAGTCTGGTCGTCCTGCGCGTAGTGTCGGGGGATTACTTTCGGGTCGTTGTGTCTTGGGGTTGTCCTGTCGGTATATTCCTTTACACCGTTCCCTTCCTGCGTTTACTCCTTGGAACCGTGTTGCCGCTATCCCTTCCTTTTGCCTACCAGATGCTTGGAAGGTTGTCTGTCGCGTTTCTTTACCTACTCTGACTTCGTCTCTTTTCTTTTGTTGCATTGCTTCTTTGCGCCACATACCGAGACTGTCGAGCATAATAGGCGTTGTCTTACTACTACAAAGGGCTATTTCTAACGTTTCTATTTTATCAAGATCGAAGGATCCTATCAGTGGCCACTGTTTCTCTTGATTTTCTTTGGTATACTTGTGCCACAGCTTACTATAGGCTATGGTAACTAATCCATACTTTGTGAACATGTCTTTATTAGGGGTGCCTTCCAGCGGAGCTAGATGGTCCACCTCTAATAAACGGTCCGGGTTGAACCAATTACCAATCAGTGAGGAGAAGATAGGCATGACGAATTACAATGGGGCCAAAAGTCAGCACTACCTACCTTATCACTGCGTGCAAAGACTAGACAGAATATTTCTATTCTACGTTGTTTGCAGGCAGCGAATACCTCATGAACCAATATCGAACAGTCAATGTTCGGTCAATCAAACAATCAGTGGGGAGAATAAGTAGGCCCGCAAAGGTCTGCGTCCTCTACCCTTTCACTATCTGCAAAGAGGAACCTGTTGTTTCCTGTTTGCAGACAGAGAATCTCCAGAAAACAATCCGCGAACAGTAGTTCGGGGTCAAAACAATTAATCAGTGTGGGAGAGGGAAATCTCCCGAGAACAATCCACGAACCGTAGTTCGGGTTCAAACAATCAATCAGTGGGGGAGAAAGATAGGCATGACGGCTGCGTTACCTATCCTTCACTGCTTGCAAAGGGAGAGAGCCTGTCGTTTCTCCGTTTGCAGACAGCGAATCTCCAAACAAATCAACAAAGAGTAATACTAGTATTTTCCAAACAATCAAACAATCATTTCGCAATTCGTCGTGTTTACACGACCTTACCCGGACCGTATGGACAGTTTCCTGTCTTCCGAATCCAGCGCCTGATCGTCCTCTTTTCCTCGTATTCCTCGCGGCACTCCTGATGGTTCCCAGTCAGGACCGTAGATCACTCGAGAGAGGTCTGTTCGGAACCAGTGAAGTTCGGATGATCGGCTGCCAGACGAGGGTCTATTGGGCAGGAGCTCTCCCGATCGTTGCAGTCGTTCACTCTGTCGTCAGGACCTCTCCCACTGGATCCACGTGTCGCTGATGGGCCCCACGCTTGGGACGCCAATTGTAAAAAAAGGTTCAGGAACAACCAATAAACAAAGATCCTTAAGTATTGCCCGGCGGTGTCGCCTCTTTAACCCACAAAATATTAATCAATGAAGAGGAAGGCGCTGGAGACTGGAAGGCAGGAAACAAGGGTTTATTCTCTCCGGAGGAGAACACATCAGTTCGGACAGCAAGTATCGTCACAAGGTGCTCTAACCGCATCTCTGAGGCCTGGCCTCTTATACACAGGTTTATGATCTTTATTGCAGGTAACACATTCTTGCAATGCTTTGAAGTATGAAAGGACATCCTCGGAATCTCCCCTTCAGGCCCATTCCCACACACATTTACAGTTGAAGTCCCCACCCCGGTCACAACAGGTGATGATTATCGCGCAGCTGGACATTCCGCCGATTCACGGGATGTGTGGGGTTGATCGGATCTCATAGGGTGGGGGCTTTGATCAATTCGAGGGTCCTTTAATGGGGGAAGCTTCCTACTGTACGGGGGGGGGGGCAATAAACAGTATCCGCAGGGCCAGGTGGCGGCCTGGGAACGAGGAAGACAAACGGGCACACAGGAAAAAGGGGGGTTTGTATCAAAGGTCCTGGGACCATGAAAGGAATGAAGGGAGGTGTCGCGCTGGGAACAGGATGGGATTCTGAGGCAGAGCTGCGCTGAAGAGGGGTTTATGACCCAGGGCATGTGAGAGCGGGGGTGGCCAGTGCGTGGGGGGGGGGCTTGTGAGGGCGAAGAGCTGTGCTGGGGGTCAGTGGCGTGCAGAGGGTGGTTCTGATCGAGGCACCTAAAATGGCGGGTGCGCACGACAAAAAGTGTGGCATCAGGGGAAAAGGCAAGATGGCGCAGATAATGTTTACCAAACCGTACTAATTTTCCACACCTGGTGCACTTAGGACGAAAAAGCAAAAGACACACAATTGATGGATGGAATGCAGAACAAATCAAAACATTCTCCCCCAGTCAAGAGATCTGGTTAAATCCATCATTCTTTTGCTCATCATGCCATCCCAGTTTAGACCTGGCAATATGCAAATCAGTCTTGACCCTGTGCCTCATGGGAACAGTCCAACCCGAACTGCCAAGCTAGTTTCTCCCTGGACCGGAAACAAGCATCCTAGGACCGGTATCGGGATTTCACCCCATATCAGACAGGATAGCTTGATTCCAGTGGCACAGTGAGCCCAGGATCCACGTCTGGGCATAATGGAGTACTTAGTGCGAGAAAGCAAAAGACACACAAGTGATGGATGGAATGCAGAACAAATTAAAACATTCACCCCAGTCAAGAGATCTGGCAATATGCAAATCAGTCTTCACCCTGTGCCTCATGGGAACAGTCCAGCCCGAACTGCCAAGCCAGTTCCTCATTGGACCAGAAACAAGCATCCTAGGACCGGTTTTGTAAAGGTTGCCAAGTGGAAAAGGTGGATAGCGAACTTCTTATACCAAATGTAAGACTTTCGAAGAGCTGCATAAGGTTCCAACCTCTGATCTACTCTGTCAACATCACCCATGTGCCTATTATAGTCTAAAATGCACACAGGTTTGCGCACTTCAGCACCTTGACCCCAAACAGGCACAGGTGCAGTGCTTTCATCATGGATAGTAGTCAGCATGTACACATCTCTCCTGTCTGAAAACTTCACAGCTAGAAGCTCCTCACATCGCAATGCACTAGACTGTCCCTGCACAAGCCTTTTGCAAACAACTTCTTTTGGGAAACCTTTACGGTTACAGCGCATTGTGCCACAAGCAACAGTGCCCACTTTGGCCAACTCCTTGAACAACTGCACACCAGTGTAGAAGTTATCTACATATAAATGGTGGCCTTTGTTAAATAATCCTCTACCTAGTTCCCACACAATTTTCTCAGTCACTCCAAAAGTGGAAGGACAATCAGGAGGGTTAATGCTGGACTCCTTACCGGTGTACACCCTGAAATTACAGACATATCCAGTCTCACTGTCACACAGCATATACAGTTTGATTCCATAGCGTGCCCTCTTACTAGGAATGTATTGCCTAAAAATCAAGCGGCCCTTGAACAATACCAAAGACTCATCCACTGCTATTTCTTTACCAGGAGCAAAGATCTCAGAAAAACGATCAACAAAGTGATCAAGGACAGGCCGAATCTTAAAAAGACGGTCACAATCAGTGTGATCTTGTGGCAACGTTAAACCATTATCAACAAAATGCATCATCCGAAGCAGAAGCAAATACCGATCACGACTCATGACTGCTGGAAATATAGCTGTTGCCATCAAGGGACTAGTGGACCAATATGAAGACATTTATGGCTTCCTTAGCAATCCCATCAAAAAAGTTAATCCCAAAAGCTTCTTCATCTCTTCAACATTTGTGGGAGTCCACCGGGTAGCTCTAGAATGGGTTTTAAGGCTGGCACTGTTGTACCTCAAAAACTGTTCTGCATACAAATTAGTTTGCTCCACAATCTCTGCCAAAAACACATCGTCTACAAACAACTGAAAAAAATGTATTGGCAGAAAATTCTCAGTATTCACTCTACTCCCTGGAACACCAGTAAAATCTGGCAATGCCGGCTGCACCATGCCAGGGGCAACCCAGAGGCCATCCCTATCAACGGGAAGTGCAGCCGCCCCAGCCTGCAGCCCAGATGCCTCTTGCCGCACTATACCAACGGGAAGCCTAGCAGCCTCAGATACTTCCTGCTGCATAACACCAACGGAAAACCTAGCATCCCCAGAGGCCTCTTGCCGCACTACACCAACGGGAAGCCTAGCAGCCTCAGATGCTTCTTGCTGCACTACACCAACGGGGAAACCTAGTAGCCCCAGATGCCTCTTGCCGCACTACACCAATGGGAAGCCAAGCAGCCCCAGATGCCTCTTGCTGCACTACACCAATAGTAAGTCTAGCAGCACCAGATGCCTCTTGCCGCACCACAGCAATGTGAACCCTTTTGGGCGCAGCCTGCAGCCCAGATGCCTCCTGCCGACGTACACCAAAGGGAAACCTTGCGGCCCTAGGCTGCAGCCCAGATGCCTCTTGGCCCACTACCGGCACATCAATGTCCTCCTCTAACACAGGCACTTCATCAGCACTAGAAGAAGCTTCATCATCCGATGATTCCATGCGAAGAGAAAACTCACTGCCTGAATCTTCCCAACCTACCTCTGGCTCCGAATCGGAGTCAGTCTCTGAACCATGGTCAGAGGAAGACTCAAAAAGCATACCAACAACCTGCTGAGCAGTAATCCTGCGACTATCCATTATCCTTACAAAGAAAGAAGACTGCACAAACAAGTGAACAACAACCAACACTGTGCAAAGTAAGTATTAAACAAGGTAAGGCATTCACACAAAGATCTATACACTCCAAAACAATATAACTCTTACCAAAGATAGCTACACTCACCAGTACCTACTCTGCTGAGAAATGATATCCCACTAGAAAGAAAAAAATAAGTACACATTAGACAACAAAGTATACATCAAGCACTAATGCAAAAAAGATTTTGACAATCAAAACAGAGAGCCAAACAAACTGCTATAACTGCACCTTTTACAAAAACACATTCATCTAGGGAAAGTAGTACAAAATACATTCACTTACCAAGCACATGCAACTACACAAGCTGCAAAACCAGCAGTAACAGAACCGCAACCTACAACAATCCAAACAGCAAAAGCCTTGAACTAGAATGAAATAGAGAAAAAAAAACATTACTACCACATTTCACAAACAATATAACAATTAAAAATAGAACACACAAATTTGCCACCCAAATGGACATTCAGCCAGATGGGCCTTCAAATAGGGCTGAGACCAATGGGGATTAGGTGAGGTTTTCCACCGAGACACTGGTTATATTTATGGATGTTTTTTTCAGCCTGCCCCCTTTGGTGCCAGTCGGTCTTTTTGTCCTTACTGTACCCCCCTCACACAGGGGCAGTAAGGACAAAAAAAGACCGACTGGCACCAAGGGGGGCGGGCAGTAAAAAACATCCAAAAATATAACCAGTCTCTTGGTGGAAAACCTTTGGAAGCGAGCCTTGCCCAAGGTCTCACTTCCACACATTACAAAACACAATTTCTAGGGCCTAGTGGGTCAAAAAGGCCAATAAACAGACAAAAATGGGCCAATTCGCCCCAGGGGGGTGGGGGTGGAGCAGAAAAACATTCCTTAAAAATGTCCCCTCTAGGAAGCGACCTTTGCCCAAGGGGTCGCAGCCATTACAAACAAAAAAATCCCTGGTGCCTAGTGGCATTTTTCTGCCCCCCCCCCCCCACCGGGCGGCAAAAAGGCTGGAAAAAACGGACCCATTTGCCCCCGGGGGGGCAGAAAATGTAAATCTGCATTTGCCCCCCACCTGGAAGTCACCCTTGCCCAAGGGGTCACTTCCATTATAATGAAAACAATCCCTGGTTTTTAGTGGCATTTTCTGCCCCCCCCACCCCTCGGGGGGTAAAACGGGCAAAAAAAAGGGCCGATTTACCCCCGGGGGGGAGCAGGAAATGTACATAAAAAATTAAGCCCCCACCTAGAAGTGCCCCTTGCCAAAGGGGTCAATTCCTACATTTCCACAATGAAATCCCTGGTGCTAGTGGTGATTTTCTGCCCCCCCCGGGGGCAAGACGGCCGAACAAATGGGCTGATTTGCCCTCAGGGGGGGGCAGAAAATCAAGGACATTATTATACCCCACCTGGAAGCGACCCTTGCCCAAGGGGTCTCTTCCTACAATCTAAATTTAAATCCCTGGTGCTAGTGGGGGCATTTCCGCCGCACGATCGCGACGCTGTGCGCGATCGTGAGGCAGAAGTGCCCTGCAAAGAGACATCAGGGGAGATGAAAATCTCTTTCCTCTCCCCTGATGCCTCCTTGCGCCCCCAAACTCCCCCAGACACGCAAACACTCAAACACGTACCTGTTTCCTCGACGCACAGGAAGCAAATGGCTTCCCAAGCGCCGGGGACTCCCTGATGACGTCAGCGCACGCTGTGCGCGCTGACGTCACGGGATTCCCATTGGGGGGTGGGGGGGCAGCGGAAGCTCTTCTGCTGCCATCCCCATAGCTGCAGCAAATATCGGACACTCTCGGGGCAAGCGCCAGCGCTTTCCCCGAGGGAGGGGCTCATGACGAGCTGGGCTCGTCATCAGCACACGACCAGTGTGTGCCATGACGAGCCCAGCTCGTCATCAGCAAGGAAGGGGTTAATAGTTACCAGGTTTATCCCTGGTGTCACCAATTGTTTTTTATTTTTTTTTATTTTTTTAGCATTTGTAAAGCGCACCGCAACCCTACGGGCATCCTGGCGCTTGAGACGAAAAAGGAGAAAGCTGGGCAGAAGAGGGAAAAGGAAAAGCATCTAATGTAAGAAATCATGTAACTGAGGGATCAAACTTTGGGAAAAAGCCACGTCTTGCTTCTCTTACGAAAAAGCATTAGATTCTGTGTGCTCCTGATTTCCAGAGGAAGGCGGTTTCAGAGGCAGGCAGCCGCCACCCCAAAAGCTCTTCCCCCCAGGGTTACTTTCTTTATCCTGGGAATCCTGGCAAGGCTGGCAGTGGATGAACAAAGGTTACGTATAGGCTCATACCATTGGAACCTATGTTGAAGCAATTTTGGTCCCTGTCGGTAAAGTTTTTTGAACACTATACATAAAGATTTAAACAAAATCCTTTGTGTAACTGGGAGCCAGTGCAGTTCCACCAATGCGTCAAGGAGCGGCATGCTCGAGACAGAGCCAGCTTTGCTGCTGCCGCCTGGATACTCTGGGGTCAGGCAATCAAATATCCTGGAGACTCTAAGAGCAGGGCAATACAATAATCCAGGCGGCTTAGTATAATACTCCTGACTACCGTGGTTTTAACCTGGACTGGAAGCAATGGTAGCACTTTCCGAAGTCTTCGGATCAGAGTATAACAACCTCCCACCAGTTTGGGACTCCAGATTCAGCTTTTTAATTGTTGGTTAGCTGGAGCAGCCCTCTCAGGGACAGTAAGCAGAGTTTGCATTACAAATTGTAGTAAAAATCTGCATATTCTAACTAAATTAGTATATAGTGGGCGCAGATATGCTGCCTATAAATGTTGTATATTTGAAATGGTGGGTAGGCAGCCAGAACTGGCCATGAGGCCCTATCACTATGGACGGGTCCTACTCTAACGATCAATTCCATGTGGAAGGGCGCCTTGAAACCACTTTTGATGTTCTTGATATGTTAGTGGTAATTCTAGAAATTAATAAACTCTGTGCTGAGCAAGTGGATTAGCTACAGTATATGTATGAAAAGCATTAGAATTTGTATCTAGTTCAGGAAAATGGACTATTGGATAGATAGTCCCTGCTCTGTACTGATTGTCGTGCTGCCGGTTGTATTGACCATTGAGTCTACCGCCAGCCCTAATTCTGCTCGATTGAGGAGCAAGTCATCGGGGTTACCGCTAAACTACCGAAGAGTTGTATGAGCTGCCGACCCACGGGAGCCTCACACTCCAATATTAATTGAGAATATCCAGCCCCGAACGCGCCCCCCCATCGTGGAGGCTTTCTGAGAGGACACCTATACCCAATTCGATATAGTGACCAGCCCAAGAGGCTCCACTTAACTGCGCCATACGGAGCACTCTCCAGATTATTCAACTGACCAGTGTCCCACCTAGGAACCCCGAAGGCGCATCTAAATCTAAACAGGCAACTATTTACACAGTCCTGAAGATGATCCCGGTTCATTAGGAGCCAGGGGATCGAAACGTCGTCGACAATTTAAACAGTTCTGCAATATATCCATTGTGTTTACTGTGTTTGCATGAATTGTTTGTCTCAACTTGCGTATTAGTTAATCATTTGCAAGGGACATGTGGCTCCTACGTTTTCTTGCCTGATATTGTTTTTTCCTTTTTTCTACCTTTCTCTAAAAAAAAAATTTGTTTAACTCTGGATAGGTACAGGCTTGTACCCTATCAAATGCTGAAATTTACCTTCTCTGGGGTAACTGATTTCCTTTTTGACTAACTTGAATAAAATTTCCTGACCCGGCTGGGTACAGGAGAAACGGATATAGTACTGATTCTAGTCTATAACTCCATTGTCTGTTTTATCAAAATTAGCCTTAGGACCTTGTGTTTTTTATAATAAACTGTCCGCCCATGGTCCGAAGGTATCCATTGGGTCCCCTTGTTATAATTGTAAAGTCTACCATAAACGTAACATCTCAACCCCATTAGGAAGCCCATTTTAAAGTAAATGTGTGACAGCTTGTCTACAGTTTACAGCCATTACTAACGGTACTGGTTGTGACATCTCTATAAAACAGCATTCAGAGATAGAAACACCAAATGGGGTATCCTTTTAAAGTAAACCTTGAAAAACCTACAGACTACAATAAGTACTATCTATATAGCTGAGGAGGACTGCTCCCCAACACCACGGATGTCTGTATAAAAAGGTGCTTAAGGTGCCTTTGGCATGCGAGACACAGTTACTCAGGAGATCCGTTAAATAAGTTCCTGACCTAATTTTGGTTGCCATATCTTGCATCTCTCATTCTGGTAATAATATTGCTTGTTTAAGGTGGCAGCACCACGGCGTGTGGGAGACTAAGTCAGCCCCCCACAGTCTGGAAGCTGTTGACCTAACTCATGGCTAGCTCGCAGTGCCTCACTCACCCTAATCAGGATAGTAGAGATTTGATGCTGCCTAAACTGGACACTTCTGACGGGAAACATCCATTACAACGCAACTATTACAACGCAGTGCTATTACAACGCAACTATTACAATGCAGGTGCCTTTACAACGCATGCTATTACAACGCATGCTATTACAACGCAGGTGCTATTACAATGCCGGTTTTAATTATTATTATTATTTTATTTGTATATTAAATTTGTTTAATATTATTTTATTTTGTAATAATTTTAATATTATTTTATTATTATTAATATTATTATAAAAAATGTGTTAATTACTAAAAATAATACTAATGAAACGATTAGATTTATACTGAACATTAATTTAAAAATATAGAAAAGTGGTGAGTACGTTTATAAAATAATACTTTAGTATTAATTAAGAAAAATAATATTAATTATACTATTAGATTTATACTAAACATTAATATTAAAATTTGAAGAATATTGAAAAGTATTTAAAAAAATCCATAGTATTAATATATATTTTTTTTAATAATTAAAAAAGTATTTATTTATTAGTAATATAATTGTCATTTATAAAAAAAAATACTTTAGTATTAATTACTAAAAATAAAAGTAGTTACATTATTAGATTTATACTGAACATTAATTTAAAAATATAGAAAAGTATAGAAAAGTTTTTAAAATAATACCTTAGTATTCATATTATTATTTTTTAATTATTAAATATTATTTATTTAATTAAATTAAATGTTATTACTTCAAAAATACTTTATCATTAATTACTAAAAATAATACTCATTAAACTATTAGATTTATTATGAGCATTAATTTTAAAATATAGAAAAGTTTTGGAAAGTATTTTAAAAATTACTTTTAATATATTATGTACATTAATGTATCATAATTTAATGTAAGAATAAAAAACAAAAATGTAAATCTATTAAAAAATTGTAATTTATTTATAATAATAACAAAAATTAATTTAGAAAATGTTTAAAGAACCAATGAGATAGTAATATTAATTTTAAAAAGGAAGTAAAGTATGTATTTATTAAAAATTCCCACGCTTTTGCATTGAGTTCAATGACAAGTATTTTCCTTCATTTATTTCCACAGCTACCTGTATGGAAAAAGCAAATCTCTTTCACAAGTTAATTAATAACAGGATGCGGATCACTGGAGTGGACTTTGGAAGAAGATTTTAATATAACATTTATAGATATAAAAAGACACGGAATACATAGTTGTAAAAAATATATATTTATTTCAAAGAGATTGTAAAATAGAAAGAATATATTTTTTATTTTTTATTACATTTTAGAAATATAAATGAATGTATGTTTATTTTGAAAAAAACACTTTCTTTAACTTTTTTAATGTACAATAACGTTGATTATTAATAAATTGTCCTTTTTTGTTGTTTGTTACTCCAGATGACGTAGACGTGTAAACGTGAAGATCGCGGCCATTTTGGAGAGCGTCGTTGGACAAAGCAGCTGGAAGCAGATGTGCGCTCAGGTAGGAAACTTTACAAACTATTTTTAATGTAAAAAAAAGAAATTTAGAACTATATATATTGTAAAGAGAGAATAAGGAGAGGATGCGTGTTAATGTAAACATTGTTATTTGAATTTCAGCATGTCTCCGGTTATGTAGCTAGTGTATGCCGTTGTCGGGTCGCCTGTTTACGATACTTACAATGTGATAAGATTGGAAATTTTTTATAATAGTAATGTGTAAGTACTGTTTATGTATACATTAAGGGGCCGATTATGATGGCGGACGGACCTGAGTCCGTCCGCCACCATAGAGTAGGAGGGAACCTCCGCATGGCCTGCGGAGTTCCCTCCTGTGCAATTAGGATGTGACCGCCACCCTGGCAGTCACATCCTCTATTTTTACCATTGCGGCGGGTGCGGCTTTAAGCTGCATCCGCCGCAATGGTAAAAATGCATACATTGCATTTGTATGCAGAAAGCGGCAGGCACCGTGCGTTGCCTGCCGATTTCTGCATACAAATGCAGGGGGGTACCATAGGTACCCCCCATGTGCATCCCCCACCCCCCCTTCACCCAGGGGGGCCGCAACGGGCCCCCGCAGTGAAGTTACACATGCTTTTCCACGGCGGAAAACCCGCCGCGGAAAAGCATTTTTCACAGGCCATCCTAATATGGCTGACGGTGTCTGAGAGACACCGTCACCATATTAGAGCTTTTCCGCCGCGGTTGTAAGTCAACCGCGGCGGAAAAGCGGCGGACGGAAACCAGGACCCACCAGCCATCCTAATGTGGCGGTGGGTCTTTGGTGGGTCCACAGAGGATTTTCCGCATCCTCCGGGCCGGCGGTAGCTTCCGCCGACCCGGAGGATGCGGAAAATCCTCCATCATAATAGGCCCCTTAATGTGTAAAAAAGAAGAAGAAGATCGAGTACCGGGATTTGGATTTTGGAATGCGTTGTTTTTTTTCGGGATTTGGATTTTTCGAGACGGATCGTGGACATTGTTTTACACTGGAAGGATCATTGGGTTCGAAATGTTTGCAGTTTGGGAATCGTGCAAAGAAGAAAGAAGATTGCTCGTGGATTAAATGGAGGAAGTTTTTGGATCTGAAGAATTTTTTGGTTTGGTGATCGTTTTTGGAAAAGAAGATTTTGGAATACTTGGGACGTGGTTCGAAAAAAGAAAAGTTGGTATTCGATCTTCTGCTGTTTGGATCTTACACATTTGGAATTTGGACTTTGGAACATTTTTGGAAATGATGTCATTAAAAAAAAAATGGATTACTTTATTTTAAACAAGCCAAAGGATTTCATGTTGGATATATTTACAAGAATGGATTCACAGGAAGATGGAAAACATCTAAAGGTAAGGTGACCCGACTTATAAATTTAGAAAACATGTTACGAAAAATGCTAATTGTAATTAGAAGTCATGTGAATTTAGGGCAAAGCAGGAAAGTAAAGATGTATTATTAGTTAAAAATGTAGTATGTTAGCAACATTATCAAGGTAGTCTAAAATCACGCACAACAAAAACTGTTGCAAAACACCCAATAGTCTCTCAGACATCTCCTTTGATTTTTTAGAGATGCGTGGGTTTAGACTACCTGTTAATGTTTGGGAAATTCTAATTTCTTGAAAACTTTGCTCCTTCTTCAAAGTTTCCAAAAAATTATAAAAGTTGGGGTGAGGTTTGCCAATGGTATGGTTGAAGGAGTTCTGCCATCCCTCTATGGCATTGTTTGTTTTTGCTTCTCCTTCTAAGCAACTCGTGTAGCAGTTCCACCACTCCACATGGAAACGTGGCTTCCTCTTGCGACCCGACCTGCTTAGATGTCAAATCCATGTGTCTTCAAAGTAATTTAGTAAGGGTGCCAATTTTTCCTCGTATTCATTAAAAAAATCTGATTCTGTAATTGCAGTGTAGTACTCGTCTACATTTTCAGGAGGAACAAAGCAAAGTGCTGTTCGTTTTTTTAGTTTAAATTGTAGTTTGCTATCCATTGAATAATCTGCAAACACGGATGTTTTTTGTAATTTACGCCAAAATGCCTGGGAAAAATGGAAAAAACATCCCTGAATTTGGGTATCCGTGTACGTTTTGGGGATTGTATTAATCATTGCAAATTCAAAATCAACAATTATTTTCCTAGGACTTTTGTTTGGTGTTTTGGTTTTAATCACTGTCAAAAGTTCAGTGTAGGTTGTAGATTGTTTATCAGGTAGCAAACTGTAGACTAAGGGAATTACATTGTTATTTATCTTAGCATGAATAGTGTAAATTTGTGTGAATGGGTGGGGCGTACTTTTAAACATCCCATCCATCATCCAAATTTCACTATTCTCTAATTTAACAAGGTTGCGGGGTGTACTAAGGATAAGAATACGTTTTTGAGGGTTTTCGTTGTCATGCAGGAGGAAAGGTTCATTGGTAAAAGTGATAGAGAGTTCAGGAGGAATGCGAATGTCTGAAAAGGTATGAGGAGTGGAGGTATGAGTGTTACTTGTCTGCTTTTTTCTTTGGTTAATTCTTCTCAGATTAGGAATTATAGGCCTACTACTAGCTACATGCCTGGGGACATGCTGTGCAACCTCTCTTAAAATAGAACCAGAAGTTTCATTGGAGGTGCATGCAATTTCTTTCATTTCATTAATTGTTTCTCTGACCTCAATGTCCATTGCAGAGGCAGAGTGGTTGTGGTCGGTTGTATTAATGACTGTTTCACCAAGAGTAACCTCTCAGCCTCTGCAATGGCTTGAGTAAAATTGCACACACCTCCAATGTCTTCCTGGTTCACTTATTCTCTCTTTACAATATATATATCCTGCATGCTTTAAAAGACGGTTTGCACGATTTGATTTGATGTAGGCTGCAGCTTTATCTGTAGACATTATCTGTTAAGAAAGTGAAAAATATTTAGAATTGTAATTGTTTAGTTTATCACTTTCAAACACTTCTTTTTGAAATATTAACACTATAGCAACACATTTTTGGACTTAGCATTGTTGGTTATACCCCTACACTATCCATCACTTTCCCTACTGTTGCACCTTCCTGGTGTTAGAATAGTACATTGATCCCCTTCACTATCCATCACTTTCCCTACTGCTGCACCTTTCTGGAGTTAGAATAGTAAATTGATCCCCTACACTATCCATCAATTTCCCTTATGCTGCACCTTCCTGGAGTTAGAATAGTAAATTATACCCCTACACTATCCATCACTTTCCCTACTGCTGCAGCTTCCTGGAGTTAGAATAGTAAGTTATACCCCTACACTATCCATCACTTTCCCTACTGTTGCACCTTCCTGGTGTTAGAATAGTATATTGATCCCCTTCACTATCCATCACTTTCCCTACTGCTGCACCTCCATGGAGTTAGAATAGTAAGTTATACCCCTACACTATCCATCACTTTCCCTTCTGTTGCACCATCCTGGTGTTAGAATAGTAAATTGATCCCCTTCACTATCCATCACTTTCCCTACTGCTGCACCTTTCTGGAGTTAGAATAGTAAATTGATCCCCTTCACTATCCACCATTTTCCCTACTGCTGCACCTTCCTGGAGTTTGAATAGTAAAGTATACCCCTTCACTATCTCTCACTTTCCCTACTGCTGTACCTTTTTGGAGTTAGAATAGTAAATTGATCCCCTACACTATACATCACTTTCCCTACTGCTGCACCTTCCTGGAGTTAGAATAGTAAGTTATACCCCTACACTATCTATCACTTTCCCTCCTGTTGCACCTTCCTGGTGTTAGAATAGTAAATTGATCCCCTTCACTATCCATCACTTTCCCTACTGCTGCACGTTCATGGAGTTAGAATAGTAAGTTATACCCCTACACTATCCATCACTTTCCCTACTGTTGCACCTTCCTGGTGTTAGAATAGTAAATTGATCCCCTTCACTATCCATCACTTTCCCTACTGCTGCACCTTCCTGGAGTTAAAATAGTAAGTTATACCCCTCCACGATCTATCACTTTCCCTACTGTTGCACCTTCTTGGTGTTAGAATAGTAAATTGATCCCCTTCACTTTCCATCACTTTCTCTACTGCTGCACCTTCATGGAGTTAGAATAGTAAGTTATACCCCTCCACTATCCATCACTTTCCCTACTGTTGCACCTTCCTGGTGTTAGAATAGTAAATTGATCCCCTTCACTATCCATCACTTTCCCTACTGCTGCACCTTCATGGAGTTAGAATAGTAAGTTATGCCCCCACACTATCCATCACTTTCCCTACTGCTGCACCTTCCTGGAGTTAGAATAGTAAATTAAATCCCTACTCTATCCATCACTTTCCCTACTGTTGCACCTTCCTGGTGTTAGAATAGAAAATTGATCCCCTTCACTATCCATCACTTTCCCTACTGCTGCACCTTCCTGGAGTTAGAATAGTAAAAAATACCCCTACACTATCCATCACTTTCCCTACTACTGCATCTTCCTTGAGTTAGAATAGTAAATTAAAACCCAACAATATCTATCATTTTCACTACTGCTGCACCTTCCTGGAGTTAGAATAGTAAATTATACCCCTTCACTATCCATCACTTTCCCTACTGCTGTACCTTTTTGGAGTTAGAATAGTAAATTGATCCCCTACACTATCCATCACTTTCCCTACTGCTGCACCTTCCTGGAGTTAAAATAGTAAATTATACCCCTACACGATCTATCACTTTCCCTACTGTTGCACCTTCCTGGTGTTAGAATAGTAAATTGATCCCCTTCACTATCCATCACTTTCTCTACTGGTGCTCCTTCATGGAGTTAGAATAGTAAGTTATACCCCTCCACTGTCCATCACTTTCCCTACTGTTGCACCTTCCTGGTGTTAGAATAGTAAATTGATCCCCTTCACTATCCATCACTTTCCCTACTGCTGCACCTTCATGGAGTTAGAATAGTAAGTTATACCCCTACACGATCCATCACTTTCCCTACTGCTGCACCTTCCTGGAGTTAGAATAGTAAAAAATACCCCTATCCTATCCATCACTTTCCCTACTACTGCATCTTCCTTGAGTTAGAATAGTAAATTAAAACCCAACAATATCTATCATTTTCACTACTGTTGCACATTACTGGAGTTTTATTACTTATTTGAGCACATATTATTTTGCTTGTCATATATTTACCTTTTGTATTTTTGATTTGTTGGCACTGTGCAAGAAGATGTATTTTCTTTTGATGTTCTTTGCGGGGCTTAGTTTTTCAAATGTTGGTCTGTTTAGAATGTAAAGATAAACATTTAATTCTCATGCTGCTATTTTAACATATTCTTTTGATGATGTCTATAAAAAATATGTCTTTTTATTTCTTTATTGTTCTGCTTATTGATTATCTTACGTTTCTGTTTCCATAATATTTAGTTGCATTGTAAACATTTTTACAGCATTTCTCATTTTAAATACATATTTGCATTGGTTTTCTAAAAAGATCATTTTTCAGTAGATGTCTAATGATTTAAAAGTTTTAAATGGTATTTCTCGTGTCTTACATTTGGTACTTTTGTTCTGGCTGGATGTATCTGACTGGTGGATAGATTTTTTTGAATTTATTTGTGGGTTGTATATGTTGGGTTGGGTTTCACAATCTGTAAAAAAAATAGAGTTCAAGCTTTTTTTAGTGTCCTTTGTTTTTTAAAGGTGCGGTCGCTGTTTGTGGGCTTAAAAGAGGTTAATTAAAAACATGTTACTTGTGCATTTAGTAATTTATTTACCTTATTTGTTTTAGTGCTTTGGTTTTTGGTTTGTTGAGTCTTTCAAAGCTTGATTAATTATGCTCTTTTTGCTTGTTAATTAATTTAGGAAACTTGTTTTTTCTGTTGAGGGATAGAAAGATAATTTACATGTTATTTCCTATTTGTAAAACCCTATTTTTTTTGTGAAAAAACTTTGCGTTACTAACAACATTTAGTCATATTTAAATATAGTTATTCAAAATATGTAAAACATTTCAACATATTTATTTTTACTATAAACATGGGTTTGCAGTTTTTGAAGATAAGAAACAGCATCCCTGTAAAAAACAATATAACTAATAATATTTTGATTTAATTACGTTAGTTTATGAAGATGTTATCACTTGTGGTCGTTTTTCTTACAATCTTTAAATGCTGTGATGTTTTGTTGTAAAAAATTATTCAGTAAGCTGTACAATTGGAAATGTAAAAATGTTTAGCTTACTAAATATTTTTTAATCGTTTAGTCTTTCTCCTACCTGGCGGCCAAGACGTGGAACTCCCTCCCCACCCACCTACAACTGACCCAGGACCATCTCTCCTTCAGGAAGCAACTCGAGCAGTAGCAGCACCCCCCCGCACTCCCCCCAGCGCCTTGAGACCCTTGCGGGTGAGCAGCGCGCTCTATAAATGTGTTTGATTTGATTTGATTACACTTTTTTTAAAATGTATTACTAATATAAGTATTTATTTTAAAAAACACTATGTTTACATTTCTTTCAACTTAAACGTACTTGTTTGTATCTATTTTGCATCAGTTCGTAACAAGGGCAAGAGGTAAGAGGTTCAGTTGGTAGCGACTGCTCTCTCTGGTAGTAGAATAACTACTGAATTCAAAATGGTGTCTTACTCGTATTTATAGGTTTTTGTGGGTATCATGTTAATTTTTGAGAAAAGCATCGTTAAAATGTGTTTTTTTAAAGGATTTATTTGCTGTGAAAACGTCTAATTTAAATTACCTCTTTAAATGTGTGTTTTTTGAACTTCGATTAGGATTTTGTCCTCCATTTTGTTTTTAGTGCCTTGGTGTTTGTTTCATGAAAAGAGTTGTAGGACTCTTTTTAGGCTTTCTTACTAAAATGGCGGCTCATTGTTTGTTTCGCAGTTTCATGAATAATCTTAAATGTTTGCGTTTACTATATTTGAAATGTTAAATAATATGTGTTTAAATTTGTTTGAAGTGCCTTTTTAAAAAAGGATGTCATTTTTTAAATATTCGCTTTAATACTCGAGTACTTATTTTAATACGCGAGTATTTATTTTAATGCTCGAGTATTAATTTTTATAAATAGCATGCTATTTCTCTAATTTTACGTTTAGTTCTTTACCATATTTTAATACACTTCCCCACCCAAAACCCCTATTTTCCCTGCATCCCGTCCCAGGAGTTATTTTACAAAAAAATATATATATTATTGATTTTATATGCATTGTAATGGTATGCGTTATATTTGTTTTCGTTGTAATGGTAGTTTTCCATTACTATTATTATTTCGCGTTGTAATGGTATGTGTTGTAAAAACTATCGTTGTAATGGTACTTGCGTTGTAAGAAATGCGTTGTAATAGCATGCGTTGTAATAGCATGCATTGTAGTGACATACATCCGAATCACAGACCTGCCTGTGGGGATACTGCAGGAATCACAGACCTGTCTGTGGGTATGATGCAGGAATCACAGACCTGCCTGTGGTGATAGTGCAGGAATCACAGACCTGCCTGTGTGGATACTGCAAGAATCACAGACCTGCCTGTGGGGATACCGCAGGAATCACAGACCTGCCTGTGGGGAAACTACAGGAAGCACTGACCTGCATGCGGGGATACTGCAGGAAGCACAAGCCTGCCTGAGGGGTTACTGCAGGAATCACAGTCCTGCCTGTGGGGATGATGCAGGAATCACAGACCTGCCTGTGTGGATACTGCAGGAATCACTGACCTGCCTGTGTGGATACTGCAGGAATCACAGACCTGCCTGTGGGGATACTGCAGGAATCACAGACCTGCCTGGGGGGATACAGCAGGAATAACAGACCTGCCTGTGGGGATGATGCGGGAATCACAGACCTGCCTGTGGTGATACTGCAGGAATCACAGACCTGCCTGTGGGGATACTGCAGGAAGCACTGACCTGCCTGTGGGGATACTGCAGGAAGCACAGAACTACCTGTGGGGATACTGCAGGAATCACAGACCTGCCTGTGGGGATACATTCAGGAATCACAGACCTGCCTGTGGGGATGATGCAGGAATCACAGACCTGCCTGTGGGGATACTGCAGGAATCACAGACCTGCCTGTGTGGATACTGCAGGAATCACAGACCTGCCTGTGGGGGATGATGCTGGAATCACAGATCTGCTTGTGGGGATACTGCAGGAAGCACAGGCCTCCCAGTGGGGATACTGCAGGAAGCAAAGGCGTGTCAGGCGTGGAGGGGCAGGAAGCACATGCCTGTTCTGTAAAGAGTGCAGGCAGCACAGACCAGATACACTCAGGATGTCTGCTCTGTGTCTGCACATTCGAGGCACCTCTGCTGCCTACTTGCTTTCCATTATTATTCAGTACAGCAAGACCCCTCCCAGACGTGCCGACCCAACAAGAATTTTCTCCATTTACCACATTTCTATCACAGGTAGAATCTGGATCTTACCCAATCAATTTTTTACTAAAAGTCGTGGAAGTAGAAGTAGAAGTAGCAAATCATTATTATTTAACCTCTTGGTCGCTGCGCTACTTCCACCACATCGCTGGGGGCGTGGGAGGTGAGAGCGGCACCGCCATGCTCGTGACGGAACCACACCGTCATGATTCACGAGCAAGCTGTGCTCATGACGGTGTGGGTCTGTCACAACCATGGCCACTCACTAATTTGCCCGCACAGGCGGGGAATCAGTGCGGCGTGGGCAGAGCAGCCGCAGCATGACAGAACCACTCCGTCAAGAGCACACGCCACCCGTGGCTCATGAAGGCGTGGTTCCGTCATAAGCAGGGAAGGGGTTAAGGATTGTTTGTGTGCAGGAAGGGACATCTTTCTGCACATAAACAATAATTTAAGGTGTTTTGTCATTCTAAAGCCTACTCCTGCGTGGCGTTCGTTTTTGCCACTTCCTCTGATTTACTGATCTTTGTAAATCTGAGGCAGCGTCAAAAAGCAATGAGTGTTACGGTGGAACGCCCACAGCAACACCCATTGCACGCCTCTTTCACGCAGATACCTGCATGAAAGGGAGCCATACTTACAAAGCAACATTAAGCCTTAAATAGTGGATTAACACCATTTTGTTAACATGGAGCAGGGCATTGCGCCACCAGAACGTTGTTAAGAGTGACATGTCTGTGGTGCAATGCCCTTGTAAATATGCCCCAATATTCAAATCAGTGACCCTCTAGTTACACTCACAGACATTTGAAGTGCTTGCACTAACCATCTGAGTTTTCCTACCAGAAAGCTGCCTCTCCCACAGATTAGTTTATTGTGCTTTTATTTTTCATCTATGGTGTGTGCTCCACTAACAGCAAAACACAGCAAATACCTCTTCAACATTGTCAAAGAATTCTCCAACCACTTAGCTACAATAAACAACATTAACCCATCATAGGAACTCTGCAACAACCTTGCAAACTTCTTCCACTACAAGCTCGTCAACATCTATAGCAACTGCAACCCCCATCCTAAGGCCACCGACTTCTTCAAGCATCTCAATGACTCCGCTACCACCACAGACATCACCCAATCAATCCGGATTTATAAAGTACTAGCAGCCCGTCCCGACGTTGTCCTGGTATGAAATAGAATGTGTGTAATAGGCAAGGGAAATGTATTTTAAAATCTCGCGGTAGAGAACATTTTTAGCATGAAGTGTCAGAATAGTTAGGCATGTGTGTGCAGATACTGTGTGTACCTCGGAGTAAGAAGTATTAGCAGATGTCTCTAGTGTGTATGTACTCCACTTCCGTAGGTAAGCGTGTGTGAAAGTGCATTCAGTTGTAAATTTCGTGTCCCCGCAGGCACGCTTAATCGCGTCATCCCCCGCTTGAGGCCCAGCTCCAGTTTTCTTTGATGTTGTGCTTGTGGTGTAAAGTCGTTGATGCAGGGAGTTGAGTAGGTGACAGCGCACACTGGAGACGCTGCACGTGTGGGATAGTGCAGTTAGTTCAAAGGTTAGTGTCCCAGCAGGCGCATTTAGTCGCGTCATCTGCCGCCTGAGCCCGGCTCCAGCCCTGGTTGTTGTTGTGCGCCTGTTATCAATTCGTTTATGCAGAGAGTTGAGTGTGTGACAGCGCGCAGGAGACTCTGCAGTTAGTGTCCCCGCAGGCACAGTCCTTTATACAGAGAGTTGACTGGCTGACAGCCCGCAGGATACTGTGCAGTTATTGTCCCCGCAGGCACGACCAGTCGCGTCTGCCCTCGCCTAAGCCCTGGCAATTGCCGCGCCCATTGGCCATGCCCCTTGTTCCCACGCAAGTGCCGCACCCATTGGCATTGGCCACGCCACCGGCCGAACACACATGTTTGTTTTCCACACGCCCTCAAGGCACGCTTTTTTTTGGGGGGATGTGCCACGCGATTGTTGCCGGTTGTCGCCCCCATTGGCCACACCCCTTGCTGCCGCATTATTGCAATTGCTGCGCCCATTGGCCTTGTTCACGCCCCTAGCACACGCCCCCAGCACAACACACACGTTTAAGGAACGTTTTTTTTTGTCCTCATGCCGCGCCCTGCCTACGCCCACGCCCACAAGGGACTACTTTGCTGGTAAGGTTATTTTACCTTTCAAATGTATATGGTGGGCATCTGTATAGCCTATGTCCTTCTGCTGCAACTGCCCTTTCCAATGCTGTATTGGGTGTTGTGATTGGTGCTGTGGTTCCTGAGATTACCCGCCTCAATGGTTTGGGCTCTCTCTTTATAATATTAGTATAGATATAGGTGGCAAATCACCCATGAGGGTCTCAAGGAACTGGAGTGGCTAGCTGCTTCGTAGTGCTCTGTTCATTCGAACAACCAGGTCTTGAGTCGTTGACTGAATTCACAGAGCGATGCAGCGTTCCTGAGGTGCAGGGGATTTGGCCGCCAGTGAGAGAAGCAGCGTCCTTCACTGTTAGATCAGGGGATCCGGAGAGTGCCTGCAAGGAAAAGGGAGGCGGATTGCAGTTGTCTATTTTGTTGGTGGAAGGGCATTCGTATGCTGGTCTTTTGTCATACCGGGCTTTGTTTGCATGGGTCAGCATCTTGAAATGGCATTTCTTCTGGATCAGGAGACAGTGTAGCTTATGGAGGTGCGGGATAATGTGACCAGGTCAAGGATGAGTCTTGCAGCTGCGTTTTGTAGTGTCTGTAGTCTCTTCAGGAGGCGTGCAGTGATTCTTCCTTAAAGAGTTTTACCAAAGTCCAGTTTGCTAGTAACAAGGGCTTGAGTGGAGGTCCTTCTGGTGTTGAGACACCTGAAGATATTACGGAGCATGGGTAAGGTGTTGAAGCAGGAGGACGAGACTGTGCGTACCTGTTTCTGCATAGATAACTTGCTGTCTAAGATGATGCCAAGGTTACGGGTGTGGTCTGTTGGGGTGGGTGAAGGGCTGTATTCAGCAGGTCACCAAGTGTTGCTCCATGGAGAGGTGTGTTCCGAAAGACAAGGACTTCCTTCTTGACCAAGTTGAGCTTTAGACAGTTGTCCTTCATCCAGTCGGTGACTTTCATCATACATCTGTAGAAGTTGGGTCTGGTGGTGGAGGGGTCTTGTGACAGCCAGAGGATGAGCTGAGTGACATCTGCATAGGAGATGATGTTGAGTCCGTGTGATCTGATGGTGTTTGCCGGGGGGGTCATTTACATGATGAATTTGGTGGGGCTGACCGACAATTCTTGTGAGACCCTGCGGATGGTCTTCTTGCGTTCCAAGGTGAATGGTGGGAGGCTGATTATCTGGGTTCTTCCAGTGAGGTATGAGGGATCCATTTGAGGGTATCTCCCTGGATTCTGAGTCGCTGGAGTCTGTTGAGCAAGATGTAGTGGGAGACAGTGTTGAAGGCATCTGACAGGTCCAGGAGGATGAGGGCTGCTGTTTTGCCATGGTCTAGGAGGGCATCCAATTAACTGAATGGGGTCAGCTCGACCCATCATGAACTCGGTCCACTCAGGGGTCACAACAGACTCGTAATCACCACCTAGTTAAACACCTCAATTGCCATGGCCACCTTCTCCAAGGACTGGAAACATACAGAAGTCAATGCCCTACTAAAGAAACCATCAGCAGACCCCAGCAAACTCAACAACTACTGACTGATCTCCTGGCTCCCGATTCAGGCCAAAGTATTAGAAAAAGCCATCAACCAACAACTCTCCTCACATCTGGAACCAAACCTCCTACTCAACTCCTCCCAACCGGATTCTAAAGATACCACAGTACTGAGAAAGCCCTGATCTTTACTACCAATGACATCCGAGCCCTACTCAACTGAGGAGAGACCACGGGTCTTATCCTTGTAGACCTTTCGGCAGCCTCCGATACCCTCTCCTAACACACACTCATCACAAGGCTGCACAACATAGGCACCCTAAGAGCCGCTCTCAGATGGATCACCCCTTTCATCACCACAAGAACACAAAAAATCCTTCTTCCCCCTTCACCTCTGCACCCAAGGAAATCATCTGTGGATTACCCCAAGAATCCTCGCTCAGCCCCACCCTCTTCAACACTTATATGACACCTCTGTCCAGCATTGTTAAATTCCACGGACTCAACATCATATCCTATTCTGATGACACACAACTCAACCTCCACCTCTCTGAAGACATCACACAACATCACTACCACAACTCATCCTCTCCATTTACGAAGACACCACCAACACCATGACCAACTTCCACAACTGCATAGCAGACATTGCCAACTGGATGAAGGACAACTGCCTGAAGCTCAACACGGACAAGACAGAGGTATTGATCTTCAGAGACAAAAACTCCCCATTGGGCACATCTTGGCGGCCCTCAGAACTTGAACCTACTCCGGCCCTCACTAACCACACTAGGAACCCAGGCATCATTGTGGACAACAAGCTAACCATGACGACTCAGGTCAACTCCGTCTCCTCCTCCTGCTTCTTCATCCTCTTCATGACTCGTAAGATATTCGAAAGGCTGTCCCAAAGCTCAAGACTCACCATCACCCAGCTCCTCATCTCCAGCCTGGCTCGACTATGGAAACGCTCTCCACAGGGATCATATCTCACCTCTTCCAACAACTACAGACCATACTGAAAGCCACAGCCAGACTTGTCCTGGATCTCCCTAGATCTACCCCTTCACCACCCACCCCAGGGATCTCCACTGGCTCCCTGTACAGAAACAATGACAGTTCAAGCTCTTGACCTATGCATACAAGGCCCTACACAACTGCGGACCCGCCTACTTGAACCACAGCCTGAACTGCCATCCGCCCACCACACACCTCCGCACTGCGACCCTTTCTCTAACCCTCACCCAGTACATCCAATGTAGAAGATGAGGCGGTCACTCCTTCTCCTACCTAGCAGCGAAGACATGGAACAAGCTACCCTTTCATCTACGGACCTCCCTATCTCTTCAAAAGAGTCCTGAAGACCTGGCTATTCAGCTAATCAACTGGACCCTGTCAGCGCCTGGATACCCTCACGGGTGGCAAGAAGCGCTTTACAAATCTACTGATTGATTCATTTTATGGACAGTTACAAGAAGGTGAAAGGCCAACAAAACAGGCACAGACTATTTTGTTCTTTTAGCCACATCTCTGACCCCGCCATCACACTCACTGACCGTGCCGCCATTGTACTCGCAAAAAACACAGTTGATGGACAGAATGTAGAACAATGTCATACATTCACCCCAGTACAAGGATCTGGGCCTAAATCCATCGTTTTTTTGCACTCCACACCACCCTAGGTTAGACACTGGCTATATGCAAATCAGCTCTGACCCTGTGCCTCATCGGAACAGTCCAGTCCGAACTACCAAGCCATGTCTTTCCCAGACCGGAATCAAGCATCCAAGGACCGGTTTCTGGCTATCAGCCTTCATCAGCCTGGATAGCTTGACTCCAGTGGTGTGGAGAGCCTGGGACTCACGTCTGAGCATCCCCAGCCCACTCGGGGTGAAATTGCAAAAAACACAGTTGATGGACAGAATGTAGAACAATGTCATACATTCACCCCAGTACAAGGATCTGGGCCTAAATCCATCGTTTTTTTGCACGTCACAGTTCACATACTTTTTATGCACTTTACCAGTTCACTGATTAATCGTCGATTGCTTCCAAGAATAAAGGGCAAACATCACACTCTGGGATTTAGAAGTTTAAACTTCTTATAAAGTTGTTAAGTTGGCCATTGCCTTGTATAATAACTTCAGGTAGCCTGGCTGTTCAAGCACCACAATGCTGCATTCTGGGACTTATAATTGTTGTTGTTTTCTTATTGTACATTGGGGCTGAAACTCCCAACATGCAAAGGTAATACCAGACATTAAGGTGAACCCAAAGCAAATTTTGATAAAATGAGTTCAACTCCTGGGGAGGGTCAGGCTTCCTTGGCACCTCATAAAAGTACTGAAAGATTTAAAAAGCGCCCTTTTTGGGACTATGGCTTTTTAGCAAATTTAGCTGAAGGTTGTGCTTCAAAATGCACTACTTGAGCCTTTTTTTCAAACCTTCCTCAGAGGGGTTTAACCCCCTCCCTTGCTAAAACCCTCTTAAAAGGTGTCTGGCATACTCAAGTCAATTCAATTCAAAGTCTTTATTTCGATTTTTAGAAAAATCATAAAAGACATCAACATAAAAAAAAGATTTATGACAATGTTAAAACAGTTTTTAAAAGTAAGCAGCAGTATTTGAACAAGATAAAAACAATTAAAACAGGAGAACAAAGTTTAAAGGATATATACAAGACAACAGCTTTCCTAAAAGAAGGGATAAGGCGGGCATTTCAGGGGAGAGCTAATGGGAGAGTTTCATCGTGTTAGCTCTAATCACCCAGGCCCATCCCAGAAACGTTGCCACTGCTACCACTATCACTTGCTCCGTGTCAGTCCTAAGAACCCTCAGGGCTGCCAGGGCTACCCTGAGCCCCAGGTTTTTACACATGGGGTTCAACCACTTTAGTCTGGGGTTTCTATAGGACGGGCATATAAAAAAGAAGTGTGCAGTTGTTTCTAGCTCTTCAGGGCAGAATGGACAGTGGCCTCCACATCCGCGTTTCCAACTAGCCATATAGAACCCCAGGGGTAGGGAGCCCACCCTGAACTGATGGTACAGTTTTCTTTCCAGGGTGCTTGTAATTAAATCCCAATATGGCTCAAAGGTCGAGGTCGTTTTAAGCTCTAAGAATCCTGATGTTAGGGTGTTATTGCTCTAGGATAATCTCCGTTGCTCTATGTGGTTCCAATAAACTTCTTTTAGTGTCTTCTTTGAGGGGAGAACCACAGAGGATGGAGATTCCCATAAAGTCCTCATACCCATGGCTACTAAGGTTAGTTTAAGCTCCCTAAACCACGGAACCTGGTCAGAAGTGATCATAGACTTGACTTCACTCAAAGCCTGTGCATACTGTGTATGCTCGGAAGTCGTCCAGAGACGGCGCCAGTAGGCTATGGGGCGAAATCGAGCCTGGTCCCTAATGTTCCTACTGCCTGTGTCAAGATACAAGGGGATCAAAGGTGTGGATTTGGGAAGCCCCAGAAGCGCTTGGAGGAAGTTGTTATGTGCCACAGCTAGGGGTGATAGGTCACTGAAGCCCCATAGTTCCGCTCCATATAGAATTGAAGCCCCCACCCTGTTATACAAATTTGTAATGCGGGGGCAATAGGCTTAGATTTAGATTGTTTATGCTCTCTAAGCAGGACGCCCGCCAATTGTGAGTGCTTCAAATTCAATGTATCTATGTGGGGTTTCCAGGAAAAGTTCTTCGCTATTGTTAACACTAGATACGAGAATGTATCTATTTGCTCTGGAGGGGCTTGGTCCAAACTAACCCTCCCCCTCACGGTTTCGTTCCTGTGAAAAACCATGAATTTAGTTTTGGACACATTAATAACTAAGTCCTGGTCGCGACAGAAAGCCTCAAAGCAATTTACTCGAGTCATTTGTTGGAAGTTGGGGAGAATATTCTTCCCCATCTCTTTGAAAAGGAGCCGAGATTTGGCAATGACATTACCATTAAGTCCAGGCTTAATACTGATAAAACCGCTCACATTTTAGAAGTTGATTAGCCGGCTTTCCTCTTTCCCCCTCCTGCCTCTTCTGCCCCCCTCCTGCCTGCTCCTGCCCCCACCTGCCCCCCTCCTTTCCCTCCTGCCCCCTCTTGCCCCGCTCCTGCCCATTCCTGCCCTCCCGCCTGCCTCCTCCTGCCCACCTCGTTCCCCTCTTGCCCCCTCCTGCCCCCACTTCTGCCCCCTCCTGCCCTACCTGCGGTACTTTCCCATTTATTTATTTATTTATTGAGCTTGTAAAGCGCGACAACTACCCAGAAAGGGTTTCCCGGCGCTAACGGAAACAGGAGCCATATGACACTGGAGACAGAGAGTTACTGATTAAATTGCCAGGTTTTAATGGCTTTACGGAAACGACCGTAACAGTTTTCGGAACGGATGTCATTAGGAAGGGAGTTCCAGAGTCTGGGACCTAAGTTTGTATTCAAAGTTGGGTCATGTGACCCAATTGTCAGCAATCGTTTTGTGAAGTTGGTTTTTATGCACACAGCATTCCAAACACACACACTGACACACAAACCCATGCAACGTGTCGCAAAGCATGTTGGGAAAGTACAGACATCAGCTATTTGTGCCTGAAAAGATTTTTCCGAGGGAATGGGTGAAGACGCCAGCATATATCTGGCCCTACATGTATGTTCTTAACTTTACTGGCAAACATGTTTATGGATATCTACACAATTAATGTAAGACACGTGAAGGCCATCCAGATTGAAGATTTAGTTCCTGTTTGTAGATCAGCAGTTGAACACTCCTGAGGAATGCTAGATTAAGTAAACTATTTCCAGGATGTTGTGTTTCCGCATTTTTTGTGTGTTGCGTGTTACTCCTGTAAAGTGCCTACTTTGAACTGAGTCCCCTCCAGGTGTTTATAAACGGGCCACAAATGAGAGCTCTGGAGCTGAGGCTGAAGGAAGTCCCAGTACCTCAGAGTGCTGTCACTGGATCAAGAACGTGTTCAGAATACATGCTCATCCAATCCTTGGCCTCTCTGCAGAGCCCACAGAGACACTGGCCCCAGTGCCAGTTGCAACTGTGAGTCTGTGCTAATGAGTGAGAGGGGGGTAGAGAAGGGTCAACATATTACCAAGGCGAAACTAAAAGACAAGGTAGTGCTGTTTTTATAAATCTTAATGCACAATTTTCTTCTTTCTTTAATCGCAGCATACACAGATCTGTGCAGCAGGTTCATTACCTCCGTCAGCTATCTGTTGGAATGCACACTGTGCCCCCCGGCCTGGGGCGTGAGGCGGGAGGGGCTTGGCTGGGCTCCAGCGTGTGTAGGATTCCTGCTTCCCTGCACGGGGGTCTCCTCTGCCTGCAGCTGAGGTCACATCCTGCCCTGCCCGCCGCTCCAGACATCCATACCACTCTGCCTGCTTTGTTGTGGTGCGAGCAGGCAGCCTCGTGCAAAGCCCTGGCGCGAGGGGGCACGGAGAACCCCTGGCACTGCCAGCTGCAAGGGGCACGGGAGCAAGATCACACGGAGAGACGCAGCGGCGCCCGGGACTGAAGGGAACGGGTCCTTGTGTGGAGCAGAAGCCGGAAGAAGAGGTACCCTCTGCCCGGCCTCGCGGGCTGCACAGCACCAAGTGAGGAGGGGAGGGGCCTGGGATGAGGGAAGGGCCGGAGGGAATTGATGGGAGTGGTGGGCAGTGCCTGTCAGGGGTAAAAAAAGGCAAGCCATAGTTGCTGCCCAGGCTGGCGGAGAGAAGGGGCGGGAAATAAGGAGCGGCGTGGAGAGGGACGGTTTGCGTCACATGTCTGCCAGGTAAAGTGGGGGTCACGTGCAGGTTTTTTTTATTTATTTATTTATCAGTCAGTCAGTCATAAGCTTTTATTCGATATGCAAGATATCTTATAAGCACATTTACAATATAATCATTACAATGTACAAAAAAACATTGCTTTAAGAAGTCAGTATAAAACACATTTAAAAGGGATAAAAGGACATGGAGTGCCCAATGATAAATTAGCTAAAAAGAGAATTAAACCGCTACTGACAATCTCTTACAACGAATAAGCCAAAACTGTTTTAAAAATTTTGCTGTTCCACACACAATAGGGGGGGAAGTGTCCGTAATTAGGATGTGCAAGGCTACTAGGTGGCTACGTGTACCCCTATTTCGGAAGAGAGGTTTCAACCAGAAGCTCCTGGGCCTTGCATAGTCCGGGCATTCAAATAGGACGTGAGCAATGGATTCAACCTTGTGCGGACAACAAGCACAGTTAGGGGAAGATCGGGCCGCTGATGTCCACTTCGATACCACAGCACCTAGCGGGAGAGATCCAACTCTAAATTTAAAATAAAGAGCTCGGTCAAGGGGGAGGGTGATCAGGTCCAGGTAGGGTTCAAAGGCCACAAAGTCTTTAATTTGTAGGAAGGAGACAGTGGACTTACAGTGGTTCGAGTTTGTAATTAGGCGCTCCGCCGTCCATTTCCAGTAAAGCGTCTTGACCACTTCTTTTGGATGGGCTGAACGCGATGACCAACAGTCCCCTAGTCCGATCTTCTCCAAGAGCTTTTTAGTTTCCCTTAACCATCTGATCTTAGCCCAACCCCCCAGACTCATTATTTCCCCCAGACCCTCAGCGTAGGATTTTAATTCTTCACCCCTCCAGATTCGTGTCCATAGCAGGAGCGGGCGAAGCTGAGCCTGATCTTTAATGTTTTTACAGCCCGTATCCAACAACACTGGTACAGTTGGTGTGCTCAATGGGATAGAGATAATGGACTTTAGAAGCTTGCTCTCCGCTATCGCTAGGGCATCCAAACGGCAGTGGCCCCACAGCTCTGCCCCATACAAGGCTGATGTCACTACTTTGGCCTTGTAGATATTGATTACTGGGGTAAGCGATCTCCTAGGTGAGGCCCGGAACTCCCTTATGAGGGCTCCTCCAACTCTCCTATGGTTTAGGACCATTTTGTCAATGTGATTTGCCCAAGTCAACTTATCCGTAATCCGAATACCCAGGTAATCGAATTCGGCTACTTTCTCAAAGGCAACCAAGTTAAGTGTAGGTGGGCGGCCCAGTTTCCTAGGTGGATTTAAAACTAGATATTTTGTTTTGTCCACATTTATTATTAAACCTTTTGCAGCACAAAACTCCTGAAAACGTGTTAGCAATTTCTGCAGGCCTTGAGGGGTCTTCGAGATCAGAAGCGTGTCGTCCGCAAAAAGCAAGGTGGGGATACGGACTCCTCCGAGACAGGGGGCGTCGGCTGGTTCTTGTTGCCACCCCATTCACATATAGTGAAAATAGGGTGGGCGCCAAGACGCAGCCCTGTCTTACGCCCCTGGACACTGGTATCTTCTCAGTGAGCTCTCCGTTTTTACCCCAACGGACCTGTGCAAAGGTATGGGCATGGAGACTAATGAGGAGGGACAAGATGTAAGGAGGTAATCCCAACTCATTAAGCACCCTCCAAAGCTCTTCCCGGGGGACTAGGTCAAAGGCAGTCTTCAGGTCTATAAAGGCCAAGTAAAGACTACCCTTGCCCAGTTCCACCACCTTCCACCCCAGTAGTGCCAACCTAAACACCTGCTCTATTGTCCCCATACCAGCCCGAAAACCTGCCTGAAAATCTGATAGGATTTTATTCTCCACCACCCAATGTAGGATCCTTCCAAGGATAGCTTTACCAGCTATCTTTTGGGTGGAGTCTATCAGACTTATGGGGCGGTAGTTCCCCGGGGTTTCCCTACACCCTTTTTTGTAGATCGGGACCACCACCGCCCCTTTCCAGGATTCTGGCACTGCCCCTCCCATCATGATGTCGTTTAAGAGAGCGGCAATGACCCTTCCCCATTCCGCTGGGTATGCCTTCATAAGATCCCCTGGAAGGCCGTCTGGGCCCGCTGCCTTGCGAGGCGCTACCCATCCTATAACCCCCTCAATCTCTAAGGGAGTGAAGAGATCATAGGCATGGGGTTCAATTGCTAGTGTAAGGTCCCTCCCGGCATTTAGTTCCCCATCTGGAGGGAGGTATAGGGTCCCAAAGTGTTTTATCCAGTTTTGAGGAGGGATGTTGCAGGGTCTCATAGATCCATCAGGTTTATTCCGTGTGGCTATGAGATTCCAAAAGGCCCTTGAATCCCTAACTTTACTAGCCTGGAGCAGGTCTTCCCAGAATTTGTCTTCCCACTCTCCCCTAGCAAATTTAAGGGACTTGTTATAGGCCTTCCTTGTTTCCTGTATCTCACCTCGGGATTTGTGTTTAACTGCCTCAACTAACTTTGCCTTGTGATCCCTACATGTTTGGGTATACCAACCATCAACAGGTTTTCTAAATTCTTTGTTGCCTAACTTGTTGGGATGTGAGGTAAACACGCTAGATAAGGCTTCTACCAAGGAGACAAAAAGCCCACTCGCTCTGCCCACCCCTTCTAGGGAAGTTCGGAGGTTTGTTACCGCATGATTTAAGAGGGTTTGAATTTCCCTTACCTTTCCCTCGGAAAGAACCAATTTCGCCCATTTTATTCATCTTCCACAGGGGGAGACTTCAGAATCATCCGGGGGTGCAGCTACCGGGTAAATATTATCCTTTCTTAAGGGGCACCACCACTGGTCCATACTTAAAGAGAGTGAGTTGTGGTCACTCTCAGTCGTAGGGACCACCTGCATGTCCCTTACGTAAGACCATAGACACACATCTATCAGGATATAATCTAACCTAGAGGTGTGTCCTGGCCTGTTGTACGTGTGGACACCCCCCCTATCCGAGGTTGTCCTCCCGTTTGCTGCCCTTAGATTAAATTCAAGGCTCAGGGAGTATATCTGGAGCGCCACTTCTGTCCACCTATTTATTTATGCATTTTTATATAGCGCGGACTTTACCCGAAGGCGTCAGAGCGCTTCACAATAGGAACACAAAAGATACATGATGAGAACATTACACAGGAACCGATTACAAAAGTAGACGTTACGTTACATAAGGTAAAATTGACAATTGTTAGCAAATAAAACACATGAGGTAGTAAAAATTGTGAGCAACCAAAAAATACATGAGGTAGTAAGGAGTGCACAAGAGGAAAAAGTGACAAGTGTGCAGGATATAAGAGAAAACAAGGTATAGTTTGAGGTATAATACTGCAATATGAGCTAGACACACAGGCACACGAACAAGCGTTACGTAGGCAAAGGTGGCACTTGTGCAAGTATCAAATGCAAAAACATGTGAGAGGTAGCAAACCGTGTGTAACAAGGGCCAAGTGGTGTGTGCATGTTACAAAAGGGTACCAAACACAAGTACATGGAAAATACTGCATAAAAAAAGGCAGGCATTCCAACCACAAGAACACACTGGGAAAGCAATTCCATGGTCATGGAGAGTAGAGTTTTAAGTAGTGGGAGGTCTTCCTTCAAGTAACAAAGAGGACATGAATTACTTTTGGAGGTGTCTCTGGAGGAGGAGAACTTTGAGGTCCCTTTTGAAGGCCTGGGAGGAGGCGGTGGTCCGGAGCTGAGGCGGTAAGGAGTTCCAGATTCTCACTGCGTTGCCTGAAAAGGATTGGGCCATGTTCTTTCCTTCTTGAAAGTGGGAGGTTCAAGCAGTAGGTTCTCCGCATTGAGTGAAGCTCTAGAGCCTCCAGAGAGTTTCAGTTTATTCGCCAGGTAGCCAGGAGAGGAGGAGTGCAAGGCTTTGTGGGTGATACAGGCGGTCTTGTAGATAGATCTTGCCTCGAAGGGAAGCCAGCGGAGGGTGGATAACATCGGTGTGATGTGATCGCTTCTTTTGGCCCCATAAATGAACCGAGCTGCTGAATGGAAAACAGACTTAAGTGGGAACAGGTGAGTTTTGGGGAGGCCAGTAAGAAGAGAATTGCAGTAGTCTAGTCTGGAGAGGACCAGCGATTGCACCAGGGTTATAAGGTTCTGCTCCGGGAAGAAGCAACGGTTTCCCCAAAGAAGGCGCAGTTGGTATCGAGCAGATTTTGCAATGGAATTGATGTGGTGAGTTAGATTGAGTTTTTTGTCTAGTATGACACCAAGGGATTTTGCGCTGTCAACAATGATTGGTTTGTTGTTTAGTAGATTCATCTGATCCATCCATGATTGAACCGGGGGAGGAGAGAGTGAGAAGGAGAAGAGGATGAATTCAGTTTTGGAGGGATTCAGAATCAGTTGATGAGTTGACATCCAGTTTTGAATGGAGTCGAGAGTAGAACTTAGGATGGAGAGATCGTGAGTGGAGGCAACCTTGAGGTAGAGTTGAGTGTCGTCTGCATAGAGATGATAGTGAATCCGGGATTTGCTTAGGAGATTTCCCAGTGGTTCTAAATAGAGATTGAAAAATGTGGGTGCAAGTATAGAGCCTTGAGGAACACCTTGACCTACCGCCACAGGAGAAGAAAGACTTTTCTCTATTTTGATCATTTGAGATCTGCCCGAGAGGAACGATGCAAACCATTTAAGCACAGTGCCCTCCATGCCCATTCTCTGTTGAAGAATATTGAGGAGGGTATTGTGATTGATATTGTCAAAGGCTGCGGACAGGTCAAGGAGAATTAGAAGACAGGACCCCCCTGAATCGAGTATCCTCAGCGCGTCATCAACCACTTGCAGTAGGGCTGTTTCAGTGCTGCAGTTTTGGATGAATCCGGATTGACAGTTGTCAAGAAGATCATTGTCCTTGATATGACGATAGAGTTGTTTTGCTACACATCTTTCTGTGATCTTCGCAAGGAAGGGAAGGTTAGTGATGGGGCGGAAGTTGTTGAGGTCATTCGCATCAGCAGTGGTTTTTTAAGCAGAGGGGTGACCTGCCCAGTTTTGAAGGAGACAGGAAGGGAGCCTTGCCAGAGGGAGAGGTTGATCAGAGTGGTCCAATAGGAACGGGAATGGGTATAGAAGTCAATGGCAATGGCACTGGGGATGGGGTCAAGAGAATGGTTGGAGGGCTTTGTTTCGCGTATGCACTTGAGAAGGGCATCCTCAGATATGGGGTCAAAGCTCTGCCAAATGGCTAAGGATTTGGGCTCCTCAGGAGGGGTAGGATGAGCGACCTGATCCACAAGTGATTTAACTTTTTCATCGAAGAAAATAGCGAAATCCCCTGCTCTCTTTGTAGAATACTCCACCTTGGAGGTTGGGGGAGGGTAGCCAGGATTCTTGATGAGATCGAAAAGTTTTTTGGGTCTATATTTGGCAGAGTCAAGGAGGGTTTTGAAGTGCGCCGCTTTCTCAAGGAAGATGTGTTTGTGGTACTTGGATCTTGCTGAGCGAAGCATGGCCACATTGTCAGTGGAGGGCACTTGCCTCCATTGTTTCTCCAGGAATCTTAGCTACTTCCTTTCCTCATAAAGGGATTTGGTAAACCAAGGTGCTGAGGGAGTGGGCCTTGTCTTTTTGCTTTTGAGTGGAGCGACGTTATTAATTTCAGCTGCAAGAACTGTGAGGCATTGGGAGGTGAGATCGTCAACAGCTAGGTTCGGGTCTAGCCTTGGAAGTGATAACAAAGCTGATTCACAAAGGGGACCGACATCAATATTTTTGGCGTCACGGAACCAGGAGATGGCCCTCTTGGGTTAGACAAGAGTTATAGAGTGTGAAAGTTGAAGAGAGAATGGGACGAGGAGGTGGTCAGACCAATCTACATGAATTGGGGTAGTGGTAGAAAGCATGCCTGCTTTAGAAATAACAAGGTCCAGGATTGCGCCCTTAGAGTGTGTTGATTCAGAACAGTGTTGAATAAGATCGTTTGCAGAGAGGAAGGTGGCCAGTGAGTTCGCAGAGGAGTCTTGCGGTACGCCCCAGTGGAGATTGAGTCACCCACGAAGGTCTGATTGACACTTTGCGAGTATTGGTCGCTGATGAAGTCAGTGAGATCTTCCATAAACGAGCGGCCACTACGGGGCGGGCGGTAAATGACATGGAATCTGAGGGGTGAACGGTGTTGCAATTGAAGCTCAAGAGATAGACATTCAAAGGTGTGGGAGGAGCTGATAGGAGAAGCCTTAAGTTGGAGGGCGTTTCTAAAGATGACTGCAACACCTCCCCCCGTGTTGTTGTCAGTTCTGTCATTCCTCAATATAGAATAGCCTATGGGTAATAGGAGATCAAACATAGAGTGAGAGGTATCTTTGAACCAGGTCTCTGTGAGGAAGAGCATGTCAATATTGTAAAGGGTGATGGTATCGACGATTTCAAGTTTGTGTTTTACTGCAGATCTGCAGTTGTGAAGCATACAGCGCAGCTCTGTCAAGACTGTTTTGGTGACGGGGGCACTTGGGCTCTGAAGGGTGATCGGGATATTGTACTTATGCGGAGGTGCTCGGGAGGGTTTAGGTGAATGCTTTGTTCTGACAGAGGTGATGGTCTGAATAGTGTAGATACTGGGGTTGCTAGGGTATGCCGGATGAAGAGGGGTGGCGTTCAAGGGCTTGTGTGAGTTAACTAAGTTTGCAGACGATAGGTTGAGCTTGGCTGTATTGGGGTGAGGGGGCGAGGTGCATCTCGTGGGAAGTTGGGAAAGAGTAGAGGTGCATGGAGGGGTGGAGATCTTCGAGCATAAAAGTGAAATGGCAGCTGTAAGCTGGGAGATGGAGGTGATAAGAGAGCCTAGCGTATTTTCCAGTGAGAATGAGGCAGAGAACGGAAGGTTAGGTGGCTCGATTGAAACAAGGGGGGGTGGAACTGGTGGTGGAAGGCAGGGAGAGGTGGGGGGACCGGAGGTAAGCTGGGGCGTGGTGTTCACAGATGGGGAAAGGTGGAGGTTGAGAGCGGGAGTTAGTGAGTTGGAGGTTAAGGAGGAGTTGTCCTTGTTGGTGTTGCAAGAGGGAGAGGAGTTAAGGACAAATTTAGGGGGAGTAGGGTGCGGAACACAGGGGTAGGGAAGAAGGAGAGGGGAGGACTGTGTGGAGTCATGGGAATGTGGGAGGTTTGGGAGGAAAAGAGGTGCGGTGGTTGTGGAGGTCCTGTCAGTTAGGAGAGGCGGCTGTGAGGGAACGGGCATCTGACAGAGTGAGGGGGGTTGAGAGAAAGGGAAGTTGAGGAAAGGAAGTGGTTCTGCTGGGCTTGAGGGAGGGAAATGGAAGGGGTTACTAGGAGGGGAAAGGGAGTAGTGCAGCAGTACTGGAGGAGTAGGAGGGAGGAGAGAGATGCAGTGCGATTGTGGAGAAAACGGGGTGAATAACGAGGGGATGGAAGGAGGGATATGGGGAGCATATGGAAAGTTCATTGGGGGAGAGGGTTGGAGGAGAGGTGGACTAAAAAGGGGGTGATGGGGAGGAATATGGGGGAGGAGAGGAGATTGGAGTATCGGGATGGTGAAGATGGGACGAGGAGCGTATTAGCTAGTGGTAAGGCTGAAGTAATGTAGGAGGGGACATACTGTGAGGGGGGAGGGATAGGAGAGGAGGTCACAAGGGAGGGGGAAGGAAGAGGGCCGACCTGTGCTTCTCGAGAGTGCAGCCAAATGGAGTGAGGTGGGGTCGGCGGAGGAGAAAGGGAGTAATGGGTGGAGCTGGAAGGAGAGTCAGGGGGAAAACCGGTTGCAGAGGAGGGGAGTAAGGAGGGGAAGAGGAGGTCAAAGAGCGAGAGGCGGGTGTCTTTGCCTTGGATCATGACAGTACCGTTGTTATAGAGTGAGATAGTGAGGTAACCTTTGAAGCGTGCAGAGGGGGAACATTTTAGTTTTTTCCCATAAGGGATAGAGGAGGAGGCGGTGACGTTAAGGGAATTGTAAAAACTGTTGGACCATGAGGGGGTGTTGTGGGTGAAGAAAATGAAATCGTTTTTAAACCTCCCAAGACTACCATTGTAAAATTGGTCAACAAAAAGGGAGTCCGGGAAACGTTCAATAGTGTTATGGTTCAGTCGTTTTATTGTAGCTTTAGTCTGGTCGGGAGGATAAATGATTCTGTAGCAATTGGCTCCAGACTTAACTCGTGAGGTGGCCATGTTGGGAAAATGAGGCGGAGGAGGGTGGGGGGGAAATGAGAGGAGTGTTACTGGGAAAGCGGAGGTGAGGAGAAGTAAAAGGGCAAAAAGGGGGCGCATAATCCAGACGTTTAAGGTGGGATAACTGAGCTAAAGTGCCGTCCGGGAAGTGAGGTGGGTATTTGTTGGGCCCTTCATCTAGGAGTACAAGGTGCCACCTGTCACTCGATAAAATTTACCGGGGGAATGTTTGCACATAGTAGGACCAGGGAGTCATAACTCAATTTGAACTGTCCCCACGGAGAAAGCTGCTTAACGGGTGCAGCAGGCACTACTAGATGCACAGCCATAAAATGTCTAAACAATGCAGCAGGCATTGGATTGGATTGGGATTGAAAATCGGCCCACATGTGCACAATCACTCCTGAAATCACTGCTATGGCGTAATCATATAAAAAAAAACTTTAGAAGGGGGGTAAAAAAATGCACGCGTTAGTTTACAGAGGTGTAACAAGTTACACCACTTCTACTCAGGCCCCCTGACCCCACTCGGTATGTGCACACATTAATGGGCCGGCCCGCGAGACACAGGGAGTGACACCTCTGCCTGTTGCTAAACGGAGGTAATGAGCGCCCATCCGCCTCTAGAAAGGCCACTCAGACACCCACTGGGCCGCTGGCTGTATTCAAACAATGGAGACAGCGCCCAAATGGCCCCCAGACTGCTTAAAAAAGAGGCCCACAGCAGCACTCGGACATCGGCCCCTCGGGCATTGCCGAATGCCCGCGTTACCAATCCGACACTGGTCACGTGCCTGTCAGGAAAAGTAAAAATATTACACTGCAATGGAAATTTAAGACCTGCCCGTGTCTCAGTGTTAAACGGGCGACGTCCCAGCTAGAGAATTTACGCAATAACTGTGTTTACATGTGGAAGTCCTACTGGCGGAAGTGTGTGTGTGAGAAAGCATAAACGCCTATTCCCCCCTCATGTTTATTCTATGCTTTTGTACTCGTGTATTTCCTGTAACTACGCTCCAGTAACTGATGTCACTTTGTAACCATTTTCTGAAACAATGCTTCTTCCTCATGTAAAGCGCTCTGATACACCCGGGTCTAGCCAGCGCTATATAAAACTCAATAAATAAATAAAGTAACACGTGTGCTCTGAAGGCGAGATAATGAACCGGATGAGTGAGCATTGGGGGGGGGGTCTATGCAGGCACCTGTGTCAGGTGCAATGCTGAAAATGTAACCAATATATGTAAGTAAAAGGGGGCGGGGCCAGGAATGGAGGAGTCAGTGACATTCACACTATAGGCCGTGAACACACATTACGTGTTATCTTTAGAGGGGGTTTGTGAGAAGCGAATGGCTCCTGGAATGAATAGTTATTGTCAGTCTTCAGAGAAACAGAGGTTGAGACAGGCGTGAGATTCGGAGAAGTCTATATGTACAAGAGACGCACAGAAGGATGAAGGAAAGGAGAGGGTCATTCAAAATAAACAAGGGAAGTACAAATGGCAAGTTTAGGTCAAGCTTCATTTTTCACTCAGTTATTAGAGTATAGCAGGGGACATTTGTTTACATTAGTTTGCCATCTGTGGGTGTAGAATTCTAAATGGCCCTCTGAAGGAATGTGGCTTTTAGCAGTCTTTGTGTAAACAATTTAACTTTCAAAGAGATGGTAGATACTTGCCTTGATTCAAAATGGAACCCCAGTGCTGGTTGTGACCCCTTTTCGAGCGACAGTCAAGCAGTGCGACATTTAATTACATCCCAGTACCCGTAATGACCATTTGACAACATTGAGAAAGCTCTTGTGCGTTTCTGTGAAAGCTGACCTGTACACCGGGTTATGTGTATATTTCCTTAAATAACATCACACATTGTTACCTCATAGATTGACTAGCACCATAGTATGTACATTTATAAACCTTTTTTTTAATTCTTTTTCTCACAAATATAGTATAGTTTTTTTCTTTTTACAGTTTGTATACTTTTTTTTTTTTTTTTTTTTACAATAATTCATAAAATTCAAAACATATATATACAACAAGTCTATATGGCTTCTTATTTTCAATGATACATATTCTAGTACATATATCAGCAAATGATTATCATCGCCAAATACAAAACCGAATCCAACGCGTTTCGGCGAGTGGCCTACGTCAGGAGTTCTGTATTTTCACTTCATGATTAAATACTTAAGTGTCTTGGTAGTATTTGTATCCAGTGTGTGAATATTAGAAGTAAAATCGTCCTGGATCAGGTTAAAAACTGTTTTCATTTATGGTCAGACTTAGATTGTGAGGGTCAATTTCACATCACGATCGATCCTACGTGGTGCTGTGTGCTTCCGTGACACTGAATTCTATCTGATGGTTTTGGATATTAATAATTCTGTGTTCGTGTTCGTCTTAAAGGGCTAAGATGGACAGCTGTATGTTGATCAGAGGCCCATAAGTAAATGCTGAGAGGTCGGCAGCCGGTGATTAACCCTTCTTAAATGCTTGGGGAATTTCTGCAATTTTACTTGCTGATCTAACACCGGTCGACTTTAATGATGCAATCTTGGTTTAGGAAGCTGCGAGGTCCCGTCTTGCCCGTACCGTGGTCAAAAGCTCTTGTGCAATCACACCCCTGTAGATGCGTTATAAATACCTGCAAACCCAGAAAGGACACCTGTGTGTACGTATCACAGCAGCACAGTCATTACGATGAAGTAGTGTCAAAGTTTGCGCTTGCAAATCCTTGAACTCCTCACATAAACGACACGTATAAACATATGTCATTTACACACCCGCCAACTTAATATAGAACAAGGACATCTGAAAGAGAGTTTGGAAAGGTGATTAAAAGCAAAGATAGGGGGGCGTGGCCAAGATGGCGGTGTGAGCGGACGTGCTTCTCGGAGCTCCCGCCGCCGGCCGCCTTTATAGCACTCTAAATAGCATCTCCCTGCCCTGGTTCGGACTCCCGTGTGGCTTGATTGCTGTGCCTGGGTGCCGACTGTCGGCGGGGCACGGACCGGACGGCGGCATCGCCTGGGTAACGCCGAGTTCGTGCTGACCCGGTGCGGCCTGGCGGGGCCTGTGACAACTGGAGTGGTGAGAGCGAGGCCGAGGTGGGCGGAGCTGTGTGCCCGGCATTGGCGCATCCCGAGCGGGCCGCGGCTCACCGCAGTCCGGTGCTCTGGTGGCGGGTCCGGCCCGCGCGATCCAGCGCGAGGCCCCCTGAGGTTCTTTATCGGGGGAGCTGCTGCGGACCTGCCGCCACCAGCCCCGTGGGAGAAAAGGGAGTCGAGGTGACCAGTGAGCGGCAACAGCCAACAGACGGGCGCCAGGAGCGCATATGCCGGACCCACCTGCGGGGGCCCGGAGGTGAGGAGCGTTGGGTTTCTGCGAGGCCCCCCCCCCCCCGATTTGCATAGCATGGGGCCGTAGTGCTGCGGAGGTGTGGAGCGGCCGCCGAACAGGGAGCCGAGGAAGCAGACGGAGGGGACACGCGTCAGGCAGTACGGGCGGTTCCGTCGCGGACCTGGAGAGTCGGTTGGTCGGCCCGGGGCCTCCAAGGAGCGGCATACCACCGGCCGCCATCTTGCAACGCGACCAACGGCGGGCGCCGTTGGTGTCCCGGCCCTGCCCCACCATTGACGGACACACACCCACACACCGGAGTGACAGAGGTGCGTCGCAGCTTGGCGGCAGTTTATCCCTGGGGCCTGAGATCGGGCAAAGGGGTCTGGGTTGAGAGCTACACCCGGGCTCCTGCGGTGGGGGTTGAGCGGCGAGGCCCAGGGAGGCATTTGAGACTGGGCCCGCTGCCCCCAGAGTTGAAGAGGGTGCGCCAGCAAGCTCCACAGGAAGGCTCCCGGGCTGAGGATAGAGATCCCGTCTGCAAAGATCTGGACCCTTGTGCACGATTACACCGGAGCCGCGTGCCACGTCGTGTTGATCCTCGCCTGTCGCGGGGCCGGGGGACATGTCCACGGCGAGAGTGCGCAAAGACAGATCAATCAAGGACCTGTTCACCCCTACCACGGCGGGGAAGAAGTCGGAGCCCCACGCTCCCGGGCAGCAAGCAAGAACCGACAAAATGGCGGCCGACTCCCCCGGTGCCGGGTCGCAATGTGCGGAGGACCCCATCCCTAAACCTTTTCTGGAGTCTCTGTTCAGTGGCCTGCAGGAGGATCTCCGACTCCTTAAAACAGAGCTGAAGGAGGAGATTAGGGAGCTCCGCCAAGACACGGATGCTATAGGGGAGAGAGTGGCGGACCTGGAGGCGAAGAGCGATAGCAGAGATCTTGAGATTGAGGCGCTGCAGCAGGAGATCATACACATACATGATCAACAGGTCGACCTACAATCCCACGCCGAGGATTTGGAGAACCGCTCTCGGCGGCATAACATTCGGATTCGAGGGGTGAAGCACTCCCCCGACACTGATGACCTTTTCCATTTCACACATGGCCTCTTCAAGCACATCTTGGGCAGGCCGGCGGACACGGACATACGCTTGGAAAGAGCACACCGGACTGGCCCGCCCAGAGCTGCTGCTGCATTCCCGGCAGACATTTTAGTCTGCGTCCAAGACTTCCGAACCAAGGAGGAGATCCTCCGCAAGGCTTGACAGATGGAGTCCATCTCCTATGGCGGTTACTCTCCAACCCTGTACCAGGACTTGGCCGCCATTACATTGGAAAAACGCAGGGTCTTCAAGCCGGTCACCAACGAGCTGCGACGCCTCAACATACCGTACAGCTGGGGATACCCGTTCCGCCTGGTGTTCAAATGGGACAACAAGGTGTGCCAGCTGAGGTTGCTCAGAGAAGCGTGCCAACTCCTGGGCATTGAGGAACCCAAGGAAGAGGGCGGCTCCCACGCAGGGGGGGTCTCGGCTTCCGGGACCACGGGTCAATGGCGGCAGCAACGGAGGAGGCGCAGGCCGAGACGTCCACCCCCAGAAGAGATCCAGGAGGGTCAGCGAGCGGCGGTCGAAAAGGCGGCGTTGGAATTGGCGGCGACAGATAACGGGTGAACCCTGATCTCAACGCCCGGGAGTCCCTGGGCGTGGGCAAGGAGTGAAGCCGCGGTCGGCGGCGGATGGGAGATTCAATGGATCCGGACACATTCCCCCAATTTATTCTCCACACTGATCTGTCAAGGACACGTTCCTTTTCTAAGTTCTACAGTTTGGGGAGAGGGGGAAGGGGGGGGGGTTGTTGGGTTGGTTGGCGGAGGTGGGGTGTCGAGGGTGGAGGGGGTTGGGGGGATGGGTGTTGGTCCATGGTCAGTAGAGGAGTGGAATGTTCGATGTCACAGTAGGTTGGCTGCTAGTGCAGAGGTTGACGCTGGGTCAGATCGAGCCTGATATCATGGCGGTGCGGGGGCCACTTTCCCATAGATGGTGTTGAGTGAAGTGGTTGTTCTCACACTGAATGTGAGAGGACTGAACAATCCAGTAAAGCGTAAAGCTGTTCTACTGTTTCTGGAGCAATCCCAGGCAGACATTTGCCTCCTACAAGAAACACATCTACTGGCTAAGGATTGTCACCGCCTTCAGTCTAGTAAATTCCCCCTTCAGTTCTACTCCTTTTGTCCGGACAAGGAGGCCGGAGTGGCAATCCTAGTTGCGCGCAAGTTTAGAGGCAAAGTACTGGGTAAAATTGCGGAAATTAAAGGCCGATTGTTGGTTTATAGGTTTGCGATTGGCGATTTGCACTACACGATTGGCTCCATCTACGGGCCCAAAGAGGGTCAAGAGACATTCCTGCATAAAGCGCTTACCGAAGCCACTGACACGGTAGACCGCCACCTTTTACTGGGAGGGGACCTAAATTTAGTCTTTGATAATCTGCTAGATAGGTCATGCCAGCGCACTAGTCAGGTGGGGGTGCTATCACCAGCGGGCCTGCTCCGTTTGCGGGGACTGGGGTTGGTGGATTCCTGGCGCGCGCTCCATCTTGGGAGAGGGAATTGGGGAGAGCACTCACGCATAAGGAATGGGAGGGAATATACTATAGAGCGCGGCATTCGGCCTACCATATGGGGCTTACTGACACCCTCACGTAGGTGGCAACCTATTGGTACTATACCCCGGAGCGCCTGTATGAAATGGATAGTAGCAAGGACCCATTATGCTGGCGGGGTTGTGGTCAACTGGGCACATTAACGCACATACTTTGGGAGTGCAGGCTCCTACAGGATTACTGGCAGCAGGTATTGAACGAGGTTGATGCCCACTTTGACACAGAAATCGCACGCTTCCCCTCCTATGTCATTCTAGGGTTGCCCAACGCCTTGACCTATCCATTGAAGTCACGTAGAGGTCGTCTGAAAGCCATCGCACTGGGGTCAGCGATACAGAACATCCTGGCGCACTGGCGTACTGCACAACTTCCCACACACCAAGGTTGGCTCCACCGCCTGTGGATGGTCCTGGGCATGGAAAGGCTTTCCCTACGCAAAGCAGGAGAAGGGACCAAATATGCGGAGCTCTGGAATCCATTTCTAGCTCTCCTGTCGTCTGAATTTGTAGAAGTAACTTGTCCGCGGTATCTTAGGTTGTTGAGGCTGACTGACACTGACTTGGTGAAGAAGGAAGATGGGCCCATCCGTTAGATTGGTAGCAATAGCCGAGAACTGAGAGCGGGGGCGACCATGGACCACACGGGGAGGGAAACGGGTGGCGGGAGGGTAGTTGATGGGGAAATGGAGGGGGGGGTTGGGGGGGTAGTTTGTTGGGCTTCAAAGGGGGTTGGGACGGTTGGGTTGGGGGTGGGTATTCTGTCTACCGGGTGTGTTAGAAGACGGAGGCACGTTGCATCTCTGACAGTCTGTGCAACGCGTTGGCGATGGGGAAATGCAGGGCAAAGCTGGAGCAGACGGCAGGCCGCATGCCATGGTTGTGCCTTCTAAACACGCCTCCAGGTTGTATTTAGTAGGGAAGGCTGTTTGAACAATTGCTTTGCCCCGTTTTAAACCTGGCCGGCCCAAACCGGGTTGTAGGCGGCTTGCTGTGTATAATTAAAAACCTGCAAGTTATGCACTGCACCATGCTCCCTTGCGTTACATTGACTTCTTTGTTAGTTGTCGGGCTGTCTGGCGATCGCATTCAACTGTATTGTACTAAACTTGTGTTGACATGCTCAATAAAATAAAAATATTTAATCCTAAAAGCAAAGATAACAAAGTGACCCGATTAAAACCTAAGGAATACAGAGTGAAAGAATGAGAGATGAGTGTGACTGAGAAACTGAGAGAAAGAGGTGTCTGTGGGTGGGGGGGGGGGGGGGGGGTGACAGACAAAGGGTGAGAAAAGGGAGGAGTAGTTCTAAGATAACTCTTCCCTTTTGGAAATCAGTCACCACCCTAACCCGGGAGTCTATAACCGATCAATGTGTTGAGACTAGAATATTGATGCTTATCATACCGACTCACAGACTGGAAGGAACGTCCCTTAAACGCCCCTTACAAATTGCGATTCAGTATGCGTCGGACAGCCCATTTTACGATTTGGAAAAACCTTTCTGAATTGCACAATGAGGTTAGGACATGATTAAAATTGATATTGCAGTTTTTAGCTGTGGCAAGATTTTTCCCTAACACACATTTTGCTAAATTACCTTTTTGTTTCCTTGATTAGGTGACCCTGCGATTTGCAGCTCGTGCCTGTGTTATTCAGTTACATTCGGACTATGGCGTTCCAAGGTATGTACAAAGCAAGCCTGTCCCCAGTCACGCCTCAGATATACAGTTTTTCATTGTTTTGAATGATTAACCCGTTGACCGCGGCGCGAATTCCGCCGCGGTGCGGGTGATTTATGACTAAGCGTGGTTCGGACGGCCCCCGGCCGTCCTCCGCACACGCCCACCGTGACCCGACGCATGCAAAGGGTTAAATAAATAACTCAGGTGTTTATGGGGCCTTTCAGATCATTAAACCGTAGACTACAATCATGGCTTTCAGTTTGCCTTAGATCCTAGGGTAGATGGTTTGTGTCTTCCAATCATATCCAACAATGCATTTGCCACTGACATGTTCCAGTGCTTCACAAGTGTAAGTGTTTCCACAGGTCCTGCGCTTCAACTCCTTTCCAGCGATCTAAAAACAATTTTACCTTAGCGTAAAAGTTTTAAAACAGTGGGGCATATTACCAAGCAATAGCGATAATTATCGCTATTGCTTGGTTAGAGACAAAATTTTACCGCTGAGCTGCAGCGATTTTTATCGCAGATAAACCTTGGTATTACCAAGGTTTATCGCAAATGCGATAAAAAACGGCCGCAATGCATGAATATCGCTGAAAAGTCAGCGATATTCATGCATTACCGAGCTAATGCTCTTAGCCATGTTATCTTCCTCCCATTGGATAACATGGCTAAGAACTGCTCAGGGCAGGTGTTAGCTTTTGGAGATATTCGCGCTTAGCGCGAATATCTCCAAAAGTTGGTAATAGGAGATAGCGATGTTAGCGACTGTTTCCAGTCACTAACATCTTGGCACGCCCACTTTGCATGTCATTAGTGATAAATATCACTGACATGCAAGGTGGGGTCCAAGACGGTCGCTATCTCCTACTAGCTGTCGCTAACTGGTGTTAGCGACAGCTAGGTAATACGGAGATAATTTTATCTCCGCTTTCTTGGCTTTTAAAGCCAAAAAAGCAGAGATAAACCCCCTTGATAATATGCCCCAGTGTTTTTTCAATCTGTCCATCAAATATGATTTTTATTTCATAAATATCCCTTTAAAACCTTACGCTAAAAAACATACCCTGATTCTGTGCTAACAGTTTGTGCTAGTAGACACCTCTACTTTATACCAGTGTCACTGTCAGTTTGCCTCATATGATTATGTGCTAGCTACTACCGTACACTTTGTTTTTCTCTTTTCTTCCCCCCCCCCCCCCTGCTTTTTTCTCTTTTCTGTTTTTTAATGTCTCCTCATTTCGTGCTCATCATTTCACTTTTATCATTTGGTGATTTTGCATCATCTACATTGCCTTCTTTACGGACGATTCGATGTAAACTTGTTTTCTTCGTTAGTACCATGCTGGTCACCCAGGTTATTTGTTAACTATGCTGACCTGTGATTGTCATTTTGTATTCTTTTCTTATTGTATTGTCATTCCCTGCATCCCTTAATAAAAAAGATTTGAACACAAAAAAAAAAAAAAAACAATCCTTTCACCATGAGAATTACGTGCATCATTAAAATAAAGAAAACATTGAGGGTATGTCTGTACGTTTGGCCCTGTACGTGAAACATGTTATTTTTTATTTGATTGCTTTGTCCACAAATGGACCGCGGTGTAAACCCCACGTTAGAGGCTTTTATAGATAAACATGCTACCTCACGTGGTGTTAGTAGGCAGAAGGCATGGCATGCTCCCTGCTTTTATTGTTGTTAAAAATACAATAGTTCGTGAAAATAAAGAACACATTGTTTTAATGGCTGGAAAGTCCAGACACACAATAGTGGTTGTCTCAACTCACGACTTTCCTTCTACACCCCCCCTCGCCAGCTTCGATCTTCCAACCAAGCCCTTGCTACCATTCCTCGCATCAATAAAACCACCATGGGAGGTAGATCCTTCTCCTACCTCGCAGCGAAAACCTGGAACTCACTCCCCACCCACCTACGTCTCACACTGAACCACCTAGCATTCAGAAAACAACTTAAAACCTGGATATTCGACAAGTAACTCCCTTCCCCTCCTCAAGCGCCTTGAGACCCTCTGGGTATGTAGCGCGCTATATAAATTCCTGACTTGACTTGACTTGGTTCTCATGTCGATCCCACTATGGTTTCGAAATGCCTACAGTTCCGCTGCTTGCACACCAGAGGGAGCGGTTTAACCATCTTCAGTCAGTGGCAAGCGGGGTGGAGTAAGAAGCGGCTGAAGTGTGTTATTGCATTTGCTACAACCCCTGCCTGGGCGGACGTGTAGCTGTCAATGGTGCAGCAGGTGCAGTGACGCCGGCACAAAGATCTTTGAGACCCTATGAACTCTGGTCCTGTCTGTATTTTAAAACCATGCACATGTTGTGCCTTCTAGCCCGATACCCTCCACGCTCGCCACCCCGCTCGCCACCCCGCTCGCGCCTCCCAGCTGCACCTCCCTCCCACTGACAACATAAGGGAAGACCCGTGTAAGGAAGAACTGTGAACGCCCTGACCTGGTCAGCATCCGGTCCCTCCACCCGCTCCTTGGCTCACTGGTATCGTATCGTCATTGCTTTAATTAATATCTGCGCCCGATCTCTGTGCCATTGCTTTAATTAATATCTGCGCCCGATCTCTGTGCCATTGCTTTAATTAATATCTGCGCCCGATCTCTGTGCCATTGCTTTAATTAATATCTGTGCCAGATTGTGCCCCCCGATCTCGTCCTGCATTGTTTTGTTTTCGCTGTGGTGCCATTTTGTTGTGCCTTCTAGCCCGCTCCCGCCTCCCAGCTGCTCCTCCCTCGCTCCGCCCCCCTCCACTCTCCACTTATGGCAGAGTGGCAAACGCGCAGCGTTCACACGTAGTGGGCGCGCCCTATGCGCGCCGAAGGCGCGCCAAAGGTAAGCCCGTCTGCGCCTGGACCGCGCCCAGCGCCAGACCCCTGGCCCCCGCAGAGGCCATCCCAACCGCCGAACGTACGACGCCGCCACCCTCACTGCACTAAACACCGGCCGACTCCCCGACTGCCACCGAGCCGCCCCAGGACGCACCCATGGACCCTTCACCTGCCAATCCTGCATGTTCTGCTGCACCAGTACCTACACTACAACCACAAACGCCAAACAGAGCTCCAACAACAACCACCTAAAGTGCATCCTGCTCAACACCCGCTCGGTTCACAAACACGCCATTGAACTATGGAACCTACTCGACACCACAACTCCGGACGTCGCCTTTCTCACGGAAACCCGGATGAACGCCTCATCAGCACCCGACATCGCCATAGCCATCCCGGACAGCTACAAGATCATCCGAAGGGACCGTATCAACCAAACAGGAGGTGGCATCGCGATCGTCCACAAGAACACCATCCGCATCTCGACCAGTTCGGATGACACCCTCACAGCCGCCGAACACCTTCACTTCCAGATACACACCGACCCCAAGACCACACTCAGAGGCACCCTCATTTACAGACCCCCAGGACCTCGCACACAATTCAGCGAAAACATCGCGGACTTTGTTAGCCCACACGCCCTCCCCTCCGATGACTACATTCTCTTAGGGGACCTTAACTTCCACCTGGAGAATAACAACGACAACAACACCACCACCCTGCTGGACAACCTCGCCAATCTCGGACTCAAACAACTGGTGAACATCCCTCACCCACTACGCCGGACATACGCTCGACGCAATCTTCTCCTCCAGCAAGCACATCTACTTCAATCATACCACGGGACTCCACTGGACAGACCACAGCTGCGTCCACTTCAGCTTTAGTAAGACCACGACCCACCACCACCCGTAACAGATTCCCCGCAGAAACTGGAACAAAATTACCACCGACCACCTAACCACATCACTGAACCAAAACCCTCCCGCCAGATCAACGGACCCAAATCAAGCAGCCATCAATCTCGCACAGTGGATCACCCACTGCGCTGACGAACTAGCACCTTTGAAAAACCATCCCAACAAGCCAAGAAGGAAAAAAGCCTCCTGGTTCAACGACGACCTCAAAAACTCCAAAAAGAACTGCCGCACCCTCGAGAAAACCTGGCGAAGAAACCCAACCACAGACAACATGTCCGCCCTCAAGAACGCCACCTGCAAACACCACCCGCTGATCCGCACCACCAAGAAATCAGCATTCAAGGATCGATTAGACAACAACGCCCACAACAGCAAGGAACTCTTCAACATCGTCAAAGAGCTCACCAATCCCAACGCCGGCAACAACGACATCACTCCCTCTCAAGACCTCTGCGACTCTCTAGCCTCATTCTTCCACAGCAAAATCGCAGACATACATAACCGCTTCGGCGACCAATCCACTCCTCCCACCACTGAACCGAAGCCCCCCACCACCACCCTTCGCGCCTGGACCCCGATCAGCACCGAAAACACCATCCGCATGATGTACTCCATCCACTCCGGATCGCCAACCGACCCTTGCCCCCATCACATCTTCAACAAGGCCGACTCCGTCATCGCACCCCAACTCCGGGATATCATCAACTGCTCCTTCAACACCGCTACCTTCCCGGAAAGCTGGAAGCATGCCGAACTCAACGCCCTCCTGAAGAAACCTACAGCAGACCCCACCGAACTTAAGAACTATCGCCCCATCTCGCTCCTCCCAATGCCTGCCAAAGTCATAGAGAAGACCGTCAACAGTCAACTCGCCGCCTTCCTTGAGTCTAACGGTTCCCTCGACCCCCTCAAAGTCCGGCTTCTGAGCCAACCACAGCACCGAAACCGCCCTCATCGCAGCCACAGACGACATCCAAACACTGCTCGACAACGGGGAAACAGCGGCCCTCATCCTCCTGGACCTCTCCGCAGCGTTTGACACGGTTTGCCACCGCACCCTTGTACATCGCCTCAGGAAAGTCGGGATACAAGATAAGGCATTAGATTGGATCATCTCGTTCCTCGCCGGAAGAAACCAGAGAGTCCGCCTCCTCCCTTTCAGATCAGAGGCCACCGAAGTCATCTGCGGCATACCACAAGGATCATTGCTCAGCCCCACCCTCTTCAACGTCTACATGAGCCCCCTCGCATCCATTGCACGCCAACACAACCTAAATTCATCTCCTACGCTGACGACACTCAGATGATCCTCTCCCTCACCAAAGACCCAACCACCGCCAAAACCAACCTACACGAAGGGATGAAAGACGTAGCAGAGTGGATGAAGAACAGTCGCTTAAAACTGAACTCAGACAAGACGGAAGTCCTCATCCTAGGATCATCCCCCTCTGCCTGGGACGACTCATGGTAGCCCCCGGCCCTAGGCAGCGCACCCAAACCAACGGACCATGCCCGCAACTTGGGATTCATCCTAGACTCCTCCCTCTCGATGACCAGACAAGTCAACGCCGTCTCTTCATCATGTTTTAACATCCTACGCATGCTCCAAAAGATCTTCCGATGGATTCCCACCGATACAAAGAAGACGGTCACCCAAGCTCTTGTCACCAGCCGACTGGACTACGGAAACACCCTCTACGCCGGAACCTCAGCCAAATTACAGAAAAGACTTCAACGCATTCAGAACGCCTCCGCTCGACTCATCCTGGACATACCTCGACACAACCACATATCCGAACACCTGAGAGACTTGCACTGGCTCCCCGTCAACAAGAGAATCACGTTCCGTCTCCTCACCCACGCACACAAGGCCCTCCACGACCTAGGACCCAGATACCTCAACAATCGCCTGACTTTTTACACTCCCACCCGCCAACTACGATCGTCCAACCAAGCCCTCGCCGCGATTCCACGTATCTGAAGAGCCACCATGGGAGGAAGATCCTTCTCCTACCTGGCGGCCAGGTCCTGGAACTCCCTCCCCACCCACCTCCGTCTTACCCAGGACCACCTTTCCTTCAGAAAGCAACTCAAGACCTGGCTGTTCGATCAGTAACAAACCCCTCTCCCTTAAGCGCCTTGAGACCCTCTGGGTGAGTAGCGCGCTATACAAATTTCTGATTGGATTGGATTGGATTGATCCTTGCTTGCACCTGACTCTATTACAGCCTTGCTTGCCTCTTCCCTGTCCCTGGGGTAACACTAGATTTACAAATAGAGGTGCACAGAGGTGTGTGAAAGGCTCATGCAATCACAGTTTGTTTTGTTCTGGCATCAGTATATATTACAGTTAGAGCTGCAGGGGCTGATTTCCTGCCCACTGTGGTTTCCTGCAGTTTCCATGCCGGGTACCATTACCACAGACACCCAGGCTGCTCGCCTCTCTCCAGAGGGTGGAGCCGGGTGACAAGAGCTGATGCTTCTGCAATGAAGATACCTGATGCTTTGATGAAAGGAGGGAGGAAGAGGAGAAGAGAGACAGGAGAAAAGGTTGAGTCCAGCTTGGCACTGCTTCAGCCCCCACTCACTGAGATGATGCCACCCTGCAGAATGTGCTGAGGGGCCCCTCGGACGCCCATATCATAGGAATATTTGGGGCCCTTATATTGAATGGGGGCCCCTTAAGGTTGGTGGCCCCCTGCACACAGGAGCTGCAGGGCGTGTGTTACACCCCTGCCTTCCCTGTAGCACCCATAGCCGGTGCCTCTGCACACCATGGGTCACTATGTAAGGCACCCCCAAAGTGCCCTTAGGTCTGCTCAGAGCAGTGCTACATGTTGCAGCCTGCTTTGTTACAAGGTACAAGAAATCTGACCACATCACTCCCATCCTTCTCACCCTCCAGTCGCTGTCTTTTAAGGCCACAGCCCAGTTTTAAAATGCCTGCTCCCCACACAAGGCACTGCAATTATCTTCACCCGCGCACCTCTCTGAACAATAGAAGGTTTCAAGTAAAAAATGAGGTTCAGGAAGCTCTCAATCTCTTTTTCTGGAGCACCCCACCTTCAAACAAGAGTGAATGATGTACCAGTCATTTGTTGTACTTAATGTGAAGAGTCTTACTTCGCAACATCATTCTCCGGAAGCAGCAGAAGAATTTGGAACTCGCTCCCTCATACCCTCTGTGTGACCTTCCAATGCTCTGCTCTTTGAATGATTCTTGGGTTAAATTCCTTTCGCCCCCACTCGCTCCTGAATGTCTTCTTTACTCTTTTTAGGTCGAGCTAGAGTTGCGCATGCGTAGCATGCGGTCTAGCTCGACAACTATTGTATTCAGTTTCGTGGGAATCTGAGACAGCGTTCGGGCACGCGCCTCTGCTGTCTCAGATTTGTCCTCGGGATCGCGCTTTTGCTCCTGGCTGCTTGTTGTGTGCGCGCTGTTTACAAAACAGTGTGGGTCAGAAAGTAGCGTCATGCTAGACAGACACTCGCGTACACACCCCCTCCTCCCCCCCCCACCAACCAGTCATCGGGCTTTTTCAACACACACACACGTATACATACACACGCATACACACACGCGCGCACACAGACACACGCGCGCACACATCCCCCTCACACCCCACTCACCAGGTTCTTCTTGCGTGTCCCTCGGCAGCCAGCGGGTCATTGTGGTTAACAGGCGGGGGCCGCTGGGCTCTCCACGAGCACGGGAGCCCCGCTAGCTAAGACGGAAATCTTCCGGCGGGCACAGGAGCGCCTGCTTCCTGTATTGGTCCGGCCCCGCCCCCGTCCCAACAAAGGTTACCTGGCTTCCTGTTGAAGCCGGGCTGCGGCGGTGAGTTTGCTTGTTTTTTTGCTCATCACGTTATATACCACATAATCATAGAGAACTGTATCAGACGGATTCCTAAGTATTATCAGGCCACACTTCACCGCCCTTACAACACATCAGTATGACATGGAACGCACAGCAATGCTTTTACTAGCTTCAGTAAAGCGGTAGCGGCGTCCCTCAGTTTCCAGGCGGTATCACTGTGAAATAAGACACCCACTCACATCAGACCTTTTTCTACTCTTAATGTTAATTTCATGATTCATTGTCAGCTGTCTTATAATTGTATTAACCATACGTGTTATAATACACCCAGAAATAAAGACACTGAGAAATCACCTTGCCACAAGGCCACAGAGTTCTTTCTCAGTGCAGGTGGCATCATTGTGCACCACTTCATACCTACGGCTGGTGACTTCAGAGTACATTGTGCTTCTGCTGATTACATCACATATCAGTATAACCCTGCCCATGACATCACAGAGTTTAACGTCTCTCTGCTGATGACATCACTGGAAATGCTGTCCCACTGGTAGCATCACAGAGCGCACTGTCAGACCACTGACATCACAAGGCACCACCGATGCTGCTAATGACGTCACAGACCCTATCTTTTCTCTGATGACATTCCTGAAAGTGATGTGTCGCTTCTGTTGACGCAGAGAGCGTTCTTAGGTTTATGATATGCAAAGTCTATATGGCCTGATTACATAAGTATAGGTGGTACTTAGCCCTCCTGGTAATTAACGCTACCTTGGAGCTAGTTATTTATGGGGTGCACCTATTACGAGTTTCTGGGGGATAATATGCAAATGTTGGTGTTTCACGCACCAAAATGCGTATGGTACGGTAATTACGTATGTTTTTTCCCTGCTAAATTTAAGCAGGTTGAGGTATTTAACGCTAACAACTCGTAATTCCGACCCATGCATAAACTACTGGGGGTTTACGCACGTGTCGGAATTTAAGGAGCAACTGGTAATCGGGCCCTTTATTTTTTTTTAAAGAATGACTTTGCTTTTTTTTTACATGGCGCATCACTGTTTTCCCGAGCATGTAAAGGCACTGGAGGCGGCAGAAAACTGAACGGAAATAAGTTGAAACGCAAACCCTAATGGCTGTGAGCACTACGGACGTCTAGCCCACGCATTTGCTCAACACGAGAACACATTACAGGATGGTTGATCCCTTTTTACGCAAACACAGCTCAAAGTGCCATCATCGAAGACGAAACACTGCGTGTTCTGCCTATGAGTTCCCTCCGTGGCTTTGCTGGAGATAAACACGTGTTTCGAGTGACATCTCTTCAACAGCCACCTGCTCGCATTGGCGCTATTGATCAAAGTCTGGGGTAGATAATGTAAGCCTGGGGGGAACTCGCATGTTTATTGATCAGAAGATGGAAAAAAGGAAAAAACAGGATTGCGTTCCAAAGAAATCCATCCAGTAGTCGGGACATCAGGACACAAGCCAGGGGTGTAAATGCCATACCCTGACGTCACCGTGTTGGAAACACACAAGAGAGGGGCGAGGATGCCTATCTGGGGGAAAGCACTGCTAGAAAAATAGATTTGCACACCGTGCACTGGGTATCCTATTGCACATATTCACGTTTACATTTTTTTAACGTTAAACGTTACGAAGATCCCTCGTACAGCGCCTCTTAGCAGCAGAATTCATAAAAAGATGTGTGCAGTGACAGCAACAATCCTGTTCTGAGAGCAAAGGTGAGGTCGTGGACTAGATTCTGCTGTATTAATCCAGGTGTGGAATGGATACTCGCTGTCCTCTTCTACAGGTAACGGCCATCTTGGGTGAGTACTGGCATCCGCAGCTACCCGGGAAGGCAATATCTGGCTTGTGCGTCTGTCCTTACGCAGGTGGTGGTCAGGCCGGGTGGACTCAAAGGGGTGTGTCTGTATGTTTTTCAACTATTGTACTCCCCCGTTCATTCACAGTCCCCGTTCTAACTTCCAGTCCTCATTATTTCAGTGCTGCCCAGGACAGCTCCTCAGCACCAACACAGCACCACTCAGCACCACCACAGCACCACTCAGCGCTACCCCAGCATCACTCAGCGCCACCACAGCACCCATCAGCGCCACCCCAGCATCACTCAGCGCCACCCCAGCATCACTCAGCGCCACCGCAGCATCACTCAGCGCCACCCCAGCATCGGTCAGCACCACTCAGCACCACCACAGCATCACTCAGCACCACCACAGTATCACTCAGCATCACCACAGCATCACTCAGCATCACTCAGCACCACCACAGCATCACTCAGCGCCACCCCACCACCACTCAGCTCCACCACAGCACCACTCAGCACTATCTCAGCACTACCCCAGCACTACCCCAGCATCACTCAGCGCCACCCCAGCATCACTCAGCACCACCACAACACCACTCAGCACCACCACAGCACCACTCAGCGCTACCCCAGCATCACTCAGCGCCACACCAGCATCACTCAGCGCCACCCCAGCATCGGTCAGCACCACCATAGCACCACTCAGCACCACCACAGCATCACTCAGCACCACCACAGCATCACTCAGCACCACCACAGCATCACTCAGCACCACCACAGCATCACTCAGCATCACTCAGCACCACCACAGCATCACTCAGCGCCACCCCACCACCACTCAGCGCCATCCCAGCATCGGTCAGCACCACCACAGCACCACTCAGCACCACCACAGCATCACTCAGCACCACCACAGCATCACTCAGCACTACCACAGCATCACTCAGCATCACTCAGCACCACCACAGCATCACTCAGCGCCACCCCACCACCACTCAGCACCACCACAGCACCACTGAGCACTACCTCAGCACTACCCCAGCATCACTCAGTGCCACCCCAGCATCACTCAGCACCACCACAGCACCACTCAGCACCACCACAACACCACTCAGCGCTACTCCAGCATCACTCAGCGCCACCACAGCACCACTCAGCGCCATCCCAGCACCACTCAGCGCCACCCCAGCATCACTCAGCGCCACCCCAGCATCGGTCAGCACCACCACAGCACCACTTAGCACCACAACAGCATCACTCAGCACCACCACAGCATCACTCAGCATCACTCAGCACCACTACAGCATCATTCAGCGCCACCCCACCACCACTCAGCACCACCACAGCACCGCTCAGAACCACCTCAGCACCACCCCAGCATCACTCAGCGCCACCCCTGCATCACTCAGCACCACCACAGCATCACTTGGCGCTACCCCAGCATCACTCAGCACCACCACATTATCACTCAGCACCATCACATTATCACTCAGCACCACCACAGCACCACTCAGCACCACCACATTATCACTCAGCACCGCCACAGCACCACTCAGCACCACCAAAGCATCACTTGGCACAACCACAGCACCACTCAGCACCACCTCAGCACCACCACAGCATCACTCAGCACCACCACAGCAGCACTCAGCACCACCACAGCATCACTCAGCGCAACCCCAGGTTATAGGTGTCACATTTGCGAAAGTTATAACTATTGCCATTGTAAATGACAAAGCTATTAATTTAGCTATTTTCAAAACCAACACATAAATAAAAAAATTGTCATTTACAAGACCAATAGCTCAAACTTTCCTAATGCGAGACCTATTGCATTGCAAATGCTTGTTGAGGTTGTGTCTCGGTTGTGTGTCTCGGTTGTGTTCCCTCACTGGTGGTTTGGGGTTTACACCCATGCACAGCTTATGTCCCTTTACTCTTGATGTGAGTTTGTATCTCTAATGTACTCCAGCTGTGACTGTTTGTAAAAGAACCGCACTCTGATGCCTCTCGGCCATGGCTCCTCTTTATAAAATCACAGAAATACATAAATAAATAAATGCATACATACATACATGAATACATATATACATACATACATACGAAAAACAGGCCTGACATTGGAGCCCTCACAATCGCAGCACCTAAACTGCTATCCCTCTGATATTCTAACCCCTCTATGCTAATTGGGGTACGTGTGCACACAGAAATGCACCCACCATCACAGTGCAGGTCCCCATGGGATCATAACATTTTAAAAACACAAGCACAGGTGCACCACACATCAATGTCAAAGACTAAAAAAGCAAGTATTTTAATTGTATTCAACTCGTATATTGTTCAAAGTTTTCTCTTTTTATTCCAAAATTGAATTTTAAGACTTGATCGTGAATATCAGTTTTCACAACGGTACAGCCAATGCGTTCCGTCCTACTAGAGGACTTCTTCAGGGCACTAATTGATTGAAAGATCAGTCTTCAGCAAACGAGTAAAGCCAAAGGATAACCGAAGCAGCAATCTGTGTGTCGTATCACGTCAGAGTCACGGTTATCTGAAAAAGTTCAATGTCAGTTGTATATACAACATTTCTTATATGAAGAACGAGAAAATGTAAGGAACAAGGATGCCAGTTAGATCCAGTGGTGGGGCACCAGCGCTTGCGCAAAATGATACGTAAAAGCAATTTTTATACATTAACTGATTGGAGCCGCCTCTGCGCTTTTGATTTGATGCGATTGGGTCCGCTGTATACGTTATTGGGGGCTACTGTTCTTATGCTCGGTGTGACTCGACAGAGGCATTAGAATTAGGCATACTGGATTAATATTCTTATGCGTGGCTCTTTCTTGGGGTCCCACCTGCACCGCTGGGATTCATGTTTCATGATGGGGAGTTTACATATATAATGATTTTTTAGATGCGGCTCCAATCAGTTCATGTATAAACCTCGCTTTTACGTATCATTTTGCGCAACCGCTGGTGCCCCAGCACTGGATATAACTGGCATCCTTGTTCTTTACATTTTCTCGTTCTTCATATAAGAAATGCATAGACAACTGACATTGAACTTTTTCAGAAAACTGTGACTCTGACATGATACCACACTCAGATTGCTGCTTCGGTTATCCTTTGGCTTTATTCGTTTGCTGAAGACTGATCTTTCAATCAATTAGTGCCCTGAAGAAGTCCTATAGTAGGACGAAACGCATTGGCAGTACCGTTGTGAAAACTGATTTTCAAGATCAAGTCTAAAACTTCAATATTGGAATAAAAAGATAAAACTTTGAACAATATGTGCATTGAATACAATTTAAATACTTGCTTTTTTAGTCTTTGAAATTGATGTGTGGTGCACCTGTGCTTGTGTTTTCACATACATGCATACATACATACATACATACATACATACATACATTTTTTTGAAAATAACTTTATTGACAACAGTAAGTCACCGGTACAAATCACAATATAATGAGCAGTTTTAGTGTAACTTAAATACGGTGTCCATGACATCATATACCCAACATTTCTATTTTCCGTTTTCGTGTGCAAAGGTACAACTCCCAACCTCGCCCCTTCCCCCCCCTAGCACTTACTCAATCCACAAAATATTTCGAAACTGGCTGTTAGAAGGGGCGATCCCAGAGGGCCAGGCTATGCTCTCCCGACCACTCTGACCCACCTCTCCCACCAATAATGCCGAGTCTTAACGCAAGGTCCTCACCGGGGAGGACTTCGAGTCTAGGATCGTACCCACTGAGCTCACACCACACTTACGAACGGACACCACACCGTAGGTTTTCAGTAACAAGTTCTTTATGAACAGTAAAAAGGAATCAGCACTCTTATGTACAAGCGATCAAGGAATCGTAAAGTCTCAGGAATTCGGGAAGAGGGAAGCGGGACAGTCTCAGTCTTTAGGCCAGTAGGAAGCGTACCCTGCGCACAGCTCTCAATCCTCGAGCCGGGGGATACGGAATATGATGTTCGTATTGGCTGCTTCACTCACTTCGGGTCGACTCAGGTCGTGTTGGTAGCGTCGATGGTCCAGCCGGACCAGAGTACTCCTCGAGCCGCGACGAGGTCAGCAGGGCTCGATCCGGCGGTTGTTCTTGAGGAGCCGCGACCACGTCAGCAGGGCTCAGGATGTTCCACGAAGATCTCTTTAGGGTTCAAGATCGAGCCGCGACGAGGTCAGCAGGGCTCCGATGTTCTAGTTCTGTCTTTACAAGGACGAGCCGTGACAGCGTCAGCAGGGCTCCGATGTTCTAGTACCGTCTTTGCAAGGATGAGCCGCGACAGCGTCAGCAGGGCTCGAAGAGTTCGTAGGTTCAGTTTTCCCCAAGGGTCAGCCGCAATCCGATCAGCAGGGCTCTCTTGTCCAGGATACAACTGCCCGCTAGTTCTCGGGTGGGCCTTGATATAGTCCAGTGGCCCTTGGATGTCTGGACCCTCGCAGGCGGAGGTCTCATGCCCTGGGGGCTAGTCGTGGGAGAGGTCTGACGGTTGGCCCTTTGATCCCTTTCAAGATGCGTCCGGGAATTCCCAGACGCCCAGCAGGGTCTGGAGCCAGCTCTCGGGGAGGCCAGAGGTGCGATCGAAACCGGGCCACAGGGGAAGGCCAGAGGTGTGAGAGAAACCAGTCTCTCATGGGGGAGCCGGAGGCGCAATCGAAACTCCCTGTCATATCTCACACGGGGAGCCCTTTACCCCCCAGCCGGGACTGGCACGTCTGAAGCCTAAGTTTCGCTGGGGCCGGGGTCATGCAAGGCCCAGGGAGTCAGGGACCTTGGGAAGGGAAAATGGCTGCCGGGGCCCGGTGGGGTGATGCAGGTTCGGGGTGCCCGGGGCCGGTTGGTGGGGTCGTGCAGGGAGTTTGGGCGTACATGGCAGGACGACCAGGGGCTTCTGGGTGCAGAGCTAGGCTAACGGGGTGCTGAGTAACGGGGGGAACCACGCCATGGGGCCAGGTCCAACACTGGCATTGACTCGAACATAATGACACAATGAATGTCTGGTGGGTCTCTCGGTCTCCTATTTTGACATATGAACAAACAGTGTATAAGTTTATCAAGGTCTGCATCTTGCCCCCAGGGTATGCCCTCCAGCACACAGCTCTCATGCGTGCCTCTCGGTGTAGGTGTCCTAATAGTTCCGGCCATATTGTTCCTCTCCATAGACTACTGTGTGTGCATCTATTCGAGGTGGGCCTGAACACCCAGTTCAAACTCCCATCAATAGCGTGCTCCAATCTAATGAAATGGGAGTCTTTCTAAGGCCCCTGCGTTCCTCTCTGAGTAGCTCCTGCCCCTCTGCCTTACCCCATATCAGCACTTCCCCACTCCAAGTCTCCACTTTTGGTGATCTAGCCAATTTCCATTTCATTGCCACCGCCCGCTTTGCTAATAACAACGTCATATCCACAAATCTGGTAGCCACACTCCTCTTTTTCTCCTTGTGACCTAACCCCAATATGCTGTATGTCGCGGATGTGTAAGGCCTGCCCGGTGCTACCTCTTCTAAAATCCGGTGAACCGTCCCCCGATAACATCCCAGCTTAGGGCAATCCCAAAACATGTATAATAGGCCCGCGTCTTCCTGATGACACCTGGGGCAGGTGCCTGCCGCATCTGGGAACATGGCACGTATCCTGTGGGGGGTCAAGTAAGCCCTATGTACAATCATGAGCTGGATGAACTTGAACTTAGGGTTGTGCGATACTTTCTTCGGCAGTTTCAGTGTCTTTTCCCACTCCTTATCGCTTAGAGCTCTTCCCATGTCTTCTTCCCAGCGCATCCTAAGGGGTTGTAGGGAAATAGCCTTGCCGGTTCGGATGCCGTTAGTCAGCCATTTTGTCAGGTGACTACCCTTCCCCATAAGGTATTGCATAGTGATCAACGTGTTCGTGTCCGGCTCCGTCCCGTCCTTCGCCCAGTGTGTGGCTATGTAATGTGCAACATGCACGTGTTGTATAAATAACGCACTGGGCGTCTGGTGTAGTCGGTGAAGTCTCCGTTCGTTAAGAGCCTGCCTTCCGGGAAAAAATCCCCAATTTGCTTAACCCCTGCATCGTGCCAGGGCTGCAGTTTGCATTCCGTTAACGTGACTGACCCCAGTGGGATGCCCAGTAGCGGTATCGAAGGTGCATACGCTGAACGCCTGTTCGTGTATCCGACCGCACCTTTTCTAGTGTGTGAGCGCTAATTTAAGTAGGGGCGGGGCCGACACTGGCACCCTGGCCTTCGGAAGTAGCAACCGGTGTATGTCTCCCTGACTCCTGTCCGCCTCCGTCATGTTCAATTCTTGGAGGTTGCTACCCGCAAGCCAATATGCCAGCCACTGGAGTTGGCACGCACAGCTATAGGCTATCAGGTCAGGCACACCCATGACGCCCCCGTCCGTAGGGAGCTGCAGTTTGGCCAGGCGTATACGTCGTCTACCTGTCCCCCATACCAAATCCGTCAGTAGCGCGTTTAGGGTTTTAAAAAAGGGCATAGGCACCAGGATCGGCAAGTTCGTAAAAAAATAGAGCAGCCTCGGCAGGACCACCATTTTGGAGATTGCAACTCTGCCTGCTACCGACAAGGGCAGTGTGTTCCAGAATCGTACCTGAGTCTTCAAAGCATTCATGGCCTTACCCAAATTGCCGTCCAACAGGTCCTGTGTTTGTCGGTAGACCTGGATGCCCAAATATTTAAAGGTTGTGGGTGCCATCTGGAAGCGGTACGGCGCAAACTGAATGTGTGACTCTGCCACTGATCCATGAAAGCCGAACACATACAACTTTGTCTCATTGATCATGAGACCCGACAGCTCTTAGAAGTCGTTAAAGATCCTCGGCAGTGCTTGCAGTGGGCTATTCACATTGTTTAGAAACAGCAATATGTTGTCGGCATATGCCGATATGGCATGACGAGTGTTAAGTCTAGCGATCCCAACCGCGGCCGCTCGGGATCGAACTTTTCTCATTAAAGGCTCCAGAGCGATTATAAATAACAAGGGTGAGAGCGGGCATCCCTGCCGCGTGCCCTTCGCTATTTCAATCTGGTCCGAGATGCATCTGTTGGTCCAAACCCGCGCTGTGAGCTTTCGGTAAAGCAAGGCCACCCAGGCTATGAATTCCGGTGGGATCCCGAATTTGGTCATAGCCGCAAACATGTAGTCCCACCTGAGGGAACCAAACGCCTGTCTGAGGTCCAGGGAGATGCAACCCTCTGTACCCTTTCCCATAGCATCTGGGGACATCCGTTGACTGAGTCTCCTTAGGTTCAGGGCGGTACTCCTGCCCGGCACAAACCCGCATTGGTCGAGGTGTATTATTTCCGGGATATAGTGGGGGAGGCGCGTTGCCAGAATCTTACTGAGGATTTTAGAATCTGCGTTTAACAGCGACAAAGGCCTGTAGTTTTCCAACTGTAAGGCGTTTCTCCCAGGCTTTAGAAGGGACACTATCAGAGCCTGTAGCGTCGTACCCGATACATACATACATACATACATAACAAATAACTCTGGCATGTAAAACACTGACGTGAGGAGGCAGATAGGGCAGCTATGTGTGCTTCAGATGTGCAGGCTGCACTGAAGAGGTCTCTAAACTGACATATCACACAGAAAAGGAGAGGCTTAAAAGTCAACCACTGAAAAGAAAAGAACAGCTCTCTTAATCCACCCTGCACTGCCAACAATAATCAGAAACAGGCCTTCTAGAATGTTCCTTTGTTTGATGATCTGCTGGGACTCTGAGGCATCTTGTGACTTCATTCTCCAGATGGCCCCTTTAAGTGCTTCAGTGCTGAACAGAAACCAGCATCGGGTACCCACTGCTTAATGGCCACCTTAGTTCACCTCTAAGATACCAGAGCACTGCCAGCTTATGACAGAGACCATCTGTGGGGGCCGGGTGAGGGGTTGGGGGGGGGAGGGGGCGTGAAGGGAGGGTAAGAGTCCTCACAACCCCTGAAGATCTACAGTCTGTGAATCTTAGGCCAACCACGTGCAGTCTCCCTACAGACCCCTCAGGACACCAATGGGAGTATGCATGCATGAATGTATATAAGCATGTATATATGTATGTATGTATGCATGAATGTATGTATACATGTAGGTATGTATTAATGTACGTATGTATGCATGTATGTATGCAGGTATATATGTATATATATATATGTATCTATCATGTATGTATGCTTATATGTTTTTATTAATGTATGTTTGTATGTATGTATGTGTATTTGTATGTATGTGTGTATGTATGTGTATATGTATTTATGAATCTATATATATGAATGCACCTATGTTTATATGTATTCATGTATGCATGTATGTATACATGTATGTATGTATTAATCTATGTATGTATGCAGGTTTGTATATGTGTATGTATCCATGTATGTTTGCATTAATGAATGTATGCATGTATGTCTGCAGGTATGTATGCATATATGTATGTATCCATGTATATGGGCATATAACTTTGTATTAATGTATATATGTATGTATGTATAGATGTGTGGATGTGTATATGTATGTATAAATGTATGTATTAATGTAACTATGTTTCTGTTTATTCATGTATGCATGTATGTATACATGTATGCTTATATTAATGTATGTATGTATGCAGGTATGTTTATATGTATGTATCCATGTATGTATGTATGTTTGCATTAATGAATTTATGTCTGCATGTATGTATGTATGAATGTATGTATGTATGAATGTACATATTAATGTAACAATGTATGTAATCATGTATTTATGTATTAATATAGGTATGTATGTATGTGTATATGTACATGTATGGTTGTATGTATTAATGCATATATGTATATGTGTATGTTTGAATGTACGCGTGTTTTGTATGCATGTGGTATTTCTATAGCGCAAACCTAGCTCAAAGCCAGAAAAGCGCAGTACAGGGTCAAGGTCAAGGATACAGTCAATAAGTGATATGAGAGGGGGCTGGTTATTAGATTGTTAATGCATTGTGATGTTGTGTTGCTTAAAGATGTGAGTCCTCAACTCTTTCCAAAATTGGGGCAGTCCTGATGGATATGGGAAAGTTGTCCCATATCCTGGGTGCATCGATGGAAAAGGCCTACATTCTTATAAATAAATCACAGTAGGAAACAAGAATTACAGTCTCAGTGATTCACAAACACGAATCTTTTCAGTGTATTCCAGAAAAATCGCAGGAGTTATTCTAACCTTAAAGAAACTAATAGCGGTTAAAGACATAGAGTTCAAGATTTTTAAAGACGCATGCACAAAATGAAATGTTATGTTATGTTAAAAACATTTTTAAAGCGCTCTGTTACCCTGAGGTGTCCTGGCGCTGTACGCTACCGACTGACAGAAAGCTGTGACTGTGCCTGTTGGCGGAATAGCAATGTACACAAAGCCAAGTTTTTAATCTTTTCCTAAAAGGAAGGAGCTCTTGAGTTTCTTAAAAAGAAAGGGATGCTATTCCATAACTCAGCGGCACAGTGACGAAAGCTCCTACCACCCCGGCTAGTTTTGTTAAAGCGGGGGAGAGTAGCTTGTTTTGCTTGCATGGAACGTAAGGCTCTTCCTGGAACATACCACTGTACTGATTGTTACAGGAAGTCAGGGCCGATGCCATTGAGGGCTTTAAAAACTAAACACATGGCCTTGAACTGAATCCGTAGTTCAAGAGAGAGCCAGTGAACGGCTCTGAGTACTGCCCTCACCGAGACGAACTTCGGGGTGCCTGTAAGCATCCTGGCTGCCGCATTCTGCACGATCTGGAGTCTGGCCAATTGTGTCTTCTGGATGTTAATATAGAGACCGTTGCAGTAATCCAGCCGTGAGAGAATGAGTGCCGCGACTACTATTTTCAAGCTATCTTCCGGGAGGAAAAATTTAATTTTACGCAGGATTCTAAGAATGAGAAAGCAAGAATAAACGACCCTGCTGATCTGATCTCCATCGGCCAGTTTCGAATCCAGGGTCACTCCAAGATTTTTCGCCCTTTCCACTGGGATTGGAGGCAAGCCCATTGTATCTGGCCACCAATCAGGTGTCCAAAGATGGGCGGTGTTCACGAAAATGATGACCTCTGTTTTCCCTGCGTTAAGTTTAATGCAGTTTGATGCCATCCATGCTGATATTGCCTGCATACAGTTATGGCATTTTAAGCCAGTCTCCACCTCAGACCCATTTTGAATTGATAACACAATTTGTGTGTCATCGGCATACGAGGTTAATTGAAAACCAAAGGATCTGATCAAAACTGCCAGTGGAGCAGCGCATACATTAAATAGCGTCGGACTGAAATAAAAGAATGTTAAAAAACAACGAGCTGAGCTCTTCATTGAAACGCGTTGACAGGTAAGTTGGTTAGGATGCCATCGGAAACAGTGGTGCTGAGCCGTTAAAAGTAACTAGTTAGTAACGGTGTAGGAACCTGGGCACACACTGCCATTGTGTAGAATTGCAGCCACACTAGCAACTATTTGGGGCATTTTACAGATTGATTAGCAAGTGAACTGTGATTTTTTATATTTATTATATGTTCATATGTGAATTGAGGTGTTTTTTTCCAGTGTTTTCAAACTTGTGATGGGGAGGTGTTTTTCAGAATGTTCCTTTTATTACAGACACCGCGTGACATATCGAGCGTAAGCACACATTATAGAGACCTATTTATAAACAGCAGGACACAGGCATCAGAATTTCATCAAGAGGAAGACAGGAAAGAAGGCACAAGTGCACATGTGTTCGATAATACCTAAGAAACATGCAAAAAGCAGGGAAGGATTGGTGACTGTGGAGGACAGGCTCTTTGTGGCTGGCTCACACAGAGACTCAGAAGGTCAAGCGCAAGCAGTTCCGGGTCTGGACCGGCAGAGGTAGCACTGCTACTCCTGGTTCCTATAAATGGGCTGTGAATTAGCAAGATGGCGTCTGGCAACTTTCTGTTTGTTGTGTGGCTCTCACTCTGTACGTCACTGCCTTGCATCCCTCACATTAGTTGTGTTGTTCATTCCACAGTTCCTGTATTTCCTGCTCTTTTGTTGTCTTACTGCCTTTCGTCGGTTTGTTTCCTGCTCTCAAAGGACATAGGACTGACTGGTTCCATCACTACAGCTGCTTATTGACAAACTTCCTAATGGATGCCGTAGAGCCTCAGGGTGGGTCTTGGTGCTCCCCAGGCTCATTATTGCAATCTCTCAGGGGGTAGCCGATGAGCCCAAGCTGCCTTCCTTTTTTTTATCAACATTGTAACGTTTGTCATTACAGGGCCTTTCTGCTCCCAACCTAAAACCGTCCACTCCAACGCCATCTGCTCTGGATGTGCAGAGGAATTATCCTGTGATGTTTCCTCACTGATGTGGTGTGTTCTTTGTCTCCCCTTCCCTTGCCCCTATCCCCCTCTTTCCCTGTTCTAGACTGACCCAGGAGGGCACTCATACTATACCACCTCTCGGGAGGTACTTATAGGGAGATTGGTGGATTATCGTCTTAGTCCAGTGCCTCGGTCTCCCTTGTGTGAAGGTATAAATCATCAGATTAGACACTTCCTGGGAGAATAAAAAGTGAGCACAGTTTTGTAATGTTGAATGTTTCTCTGAAGCAGGTCTATAAGGGTCTATTCCGGTCTAACGCTTTTATATCACTCCCTCGTCCTGGGAATTTAACCGAAGTGTCTTACAGAGATTACAGAGAGCAGAGTTATCATCCTTCATCCACTGTCAATGCTTTCATCAGAAAAGCATCTTCATAGAAGCCTTGAAGACAGGCCAGATCCTTCAATTTCTAAAGAACCCTACACTAACTCTGATGACCTCGCTGACTACCGGCCAATCGCTCACCTCCCGTTCATCTGCAACAGTATTGAAAAAGCAGCTATGCTTAACTCCGAGAAGACTTTGATGGAGCAAGGTGGAGAACAAGATTTTGTTCAAACTTGTGAAGTTAATCTCCCATAACAGTAATTAAATTAATAAGCTTGTGGTGAAATTACTAATCAACTTAGTTTAAGAATACATTCATCAGTACACGCGGGATAAACTAATGTGCTTTATGTTGCAAACGCAAAGAAAAAATAATAAACTAACTTTATCTATTGTCTTTGTCAGTATTAAATGCGGCTGTTTAACTAATGGCATGTGTTTATTTTGTGTGCTTATGTTATGTCTTTTCTGTGACAAAAGCTAATGGAGTTTGTGCAGTTCCTAAAGGAAAAGTAATTATAATGCTGCCTGATTTGTGCTTTATGCTAGGTAACATAATTAACAGGATTAATTAGTAAAGGGGTGGGTAACGGAATGGGTCTCAATTCTTTAATTAATTGATGTCCTATGTTTGTTTAATAAAAGTTTCCAAAGTGAGGCCTAAAGGTGGTTCAGAAAACATGGCTGACAGAGCAGCAGACGCAAAAAGCTTGTCCAGAGTGAAGTCTTTGCACATGCGTAGCTGTGAAGATGTTTACTGCATTGTCATCGTTAATTGAAAAAACAGTTCTTTGGTCAAGTTGAACGTGCTCATGGAGAAAAGGCTCAAGGACAGGAACTTAAAGTGTCTGCCAAGGCTAGGAAGTAAATGTTCGAAACTCGAGGAAAAGTAACTATCTTGAGGAATCTGAAAGATGCGGAAACGAAAGAGAATAGGGCTTATGTAAAGCCTGGACTTGGTCAAGAAACGGAGATGAGCTAATATATTTTATCATGGACTGACACAGGACAGCCAATGAAAAGCTCGGATTTGTTCAAAAGAATGTAAAATGTAGAAAGTTTAGCTAGAAAGAAAGGTATAAAACCTGACATCAAGAGCAGGAAAAAACGCTTCTCGCTTCTTGCTCATGCTGTTGGACTTTTGGCGCATGTAAGGACAGCAGACTTTAAATGATTTTTCCTTTCTAGGTGAAGTGAGAAATAGACAGAGAAATAGATTTAGGGAATGGAAACTGTTATTTTGCTAATATTTCATGTTTCTGAGCTTGCTTAAAAAATGTCAGTTCATTAATTCATTTCCTTATTAAAATGATTCTTTCTTATTTGCTTATAAAATGAAGATTTCAAAACGTAAATGTTTTTTAATGAAAAATAAAGATAATAAAATTAGATTTGAAAAGACAAGCTGGTCTTGTTTATTCATGGTCTAGTTTCCATCAGTTGATCCAATCGCCTTAGTGGCCTGATTGATAAATGATAAATGTTTTAAAACCATGGTGAAAATAGATAAACTGCAGTTGTATGTAGTTATGTAAATAATATAAGAGTAGTTTAGTTAATCAGACCACCTGATTCAGTTGCTCAAAAATTGTCTCATTGGTATTATGGGCCTTTATATGTGTATCATGATTAATGGTGAGTATTGAGGTGATAGGTAGTGTTTTTGAGACAGTTTTTCAATCGGAGCGCTGGATCAATTACTTGGTAGCAGAGTTACGGTTTCTATGGTAACTAGCATGTTACATGGTAATACATAGGATTGATGTCTAAAACATGTTAAGTTTGTTCGGTTGTTATATGTAGTCGAAAGGTTTTTTCCAGCAGTGTGAAAATTCCTGGTTTGTGCCTGCATTAGAAGTGTGACAGGTGAAGTTACACAGTGCATTTGTTCTGTTTCAAAATAGTGGTATCGCCGTATATCACAAGTGTTGTGGTCATACAACACAAGTTAAGGGATTTTAGGTGTGTAAGGTAGAATACATAGTGAGGGTTGTCTATGAAATCGTAGCTTTCGAGTATAGGGACTTCTGTCCTGTTTTTAAAACTCACTGTGAAAAGAGTAGTAGATTTTATCTAAACTTGAGTGAAGGGTAAGGAAGCGTCGTCTATCTTACTGGCGAGTGAGGATTTCTATTAGTGGGTTAAAGTCCTACTAAAGATTTATGTTTGCATGGTTAGGGATTTTTCTGTATAAATGTGCGTAAATGAATTTGTAATATACGATCGAGTGAAACTCTGAATTGTCTCTAAGGAGATGTAAAATATCTCTGTATATGCATTCAGAGAGAAACGAGTTATTACCTGCCAGAAGGGTAAAGTAGCCTTACTTTATCGACAAATTTAAATATTCTGTGAAAATAGTGTTGTCTATTTCACGTGAAAAGAATACTCGAATGTTTGGGAAAGCTATCACTTTATTTTAGCGAAACAGACAAATGGTTTGTTTTTGTGGAGTTATTAACTGAATTCAATTGAAAGATTTGTAAATATGGCGCTGTGAAATTTTTTTGTAAAGGAGGGGTTAGTTTAAGGAGTGGAGAGAGGGACAGAGCAGCTGCAGCGGTAGCATACGTCACAAGTGTTGCGCTGTGTTTGGCTAACATACGTCACAGTATTCGCGCACAGATTGGTTCATGTGACTAAGGCAAGCTTACAGCTGATTGGCTCATCCTAAAAAACAGTAATTCTATTGGTTGAGCAAAATAGTGACGAAGCTTAACTTGATTGGTTTGTTGGTAAGTTTCGCACACGGATTGGTTGGTGTTGCGGAATAACAAGGAAGTTGTTACGATCTTTTTCGAAGTAAGGGAAATTGTTTAAAAACATGGATTACTATTACATTAAGGAGAAAAAGAAGCTTTCATGGTTTCAGAAATTGAAAAACAAAATTAAACCTGACAAGAAAATTTCAACGGGAGGTGGAAGATTACTTCATAAGTACAAAACACCTGCAGCTTATATGTTGGGTGAATATGGTTATCATACTTGTCTTTGGATTGAGAATTGGATGAAGTATACTGAAAATGATGGTGTATTGGCATGGCCGGAAGATGGATCATTTAACATATCAGTTTTAAAAAATGTAAGAGAAAAAATGATGAAACTCGTACCAAAGCCTAGACCTACTCAATTTGAAGCTCTAGTTGAATGGGAGGATGAAATGTTTGAATTAGAATGAGAGAGTAGAGGAATATTAAGAGGAACAGGATTAGGTCTTGGTAGAGAAACACATGAGGATAGAATGCGTCGATGGAGAAGTGCAGACATATGTGATGGCTTGTACCCAGTGAGACTAATTGATGAGGTAACTGGACAAAAGAAAGCCCAAAAGAAAAAGAAAAATAGTGAAGAAAGTGATTCAGAGGATGCGGTATTAGAAGAAATTTATAATAGAAAACCGCCACCTTATCAACCAGTTTGTTCATGGACTTCTCCAAGTGCCCCTCCAAGTGAAATTATTGATGAGACATCTCCTAAAACAAATCCGAATCATAGAAAAACACCTGAAAGAGTAGAAACAAGACGTAGTTCAAATATATCAGGAGAAAATAGAAATTATACTGAATCCCCAGTTCAAAGAAATGAAACTCCAAGAATCGAAAAAAGAACAGAAAGGTATGAGGAATTACCGAATACCTCAGAATATATTCGTTTTACGACTGAATTAATACAGCAGTTAACTAAAAGCATGGAAGCATTACCAGTACCTGTAACGATTGGACCTGTTCTTCCAGTATTTGATCAAAAGGAAAATAGGCATTCAACTTTAACTGTTCCATTAAATTCAGAAATACAGAAAGTGACTAAAAAATTTTATTCAGATTTGTCTGAAATACATCGAGAGAAAATGATGATGCCTGACTTAACTTTTAATCAAAGTTCGTCATCTAAAACTCCATCTGGTGCAGAATCTGACTCTGGAACTCCGGAAAAGAGTCTGAGTAAAATAGATTTAACACAAACTCCAGAATGTAAATTACTTGATGTTCCAAAATTGAAAGCAGATTTAGAGGAATTAATAATTGGAACAATTGGAACTGACAGTTTGAAAGCATATCAGGATGATGAATTATTATTTATTTGCAAAAGCATAACATGGAAAACGAAAAACAGATATGATCAATTAGAGGAAATGGCTTCTGAATTAGAAGTAGACTTAAGTAAGCAGAAGAATTTGCAGAAAACGTATAGGGTGGATTTCTCTGAAAAAGATATTGAAATTATGAATACCACAGGAAGAATAATTCATATAAAAGACTTAATTGTGATTTTGAGAAAATGGGGTGAATTAAGTAAATGGAGAATAAAATGGGCAAAGAAAAGAGATGAAGACAGAACAAGTTTAGCTTTTCCTATCAGAGAAAAGGAAAAAGTAGTAAATGAGTTTCCAATGAGAGAAATACCAGGAGGAGGGTATGTGCATGTCCCATGGACAAGACAGGACATTTTACTGGTTACAAATGATTTTCCTCGATTAAGAGAAAAACCTGTAGAATGGTATCGACAGGTAGACAGATTTGTGAAAGTTTCAAAGGTTTTGTGGGTTGATCTTGATGGATTCTTTGACATAGTTGTTCCATCAGATCTATGGACAGAATGTAAAACCACTATAAATTGGCCTACAGAAGAATTTCCTCGACATAAAGTAACAGGTGCTCCTTCACCAGAGGTAATGAGAAAGTACGAACAGGTAATTGTGTTTTTGAAAAACAAGATACCCCCAAAGGAGATAGATTGGGTTAAAATAGATAGAACAACTCAAGAGCCAAAGGAATCAGTGCATTCATTTTATGAAAGATTACTGCTGGTATTTAAACAATACAGTGGTTATGAACATTTAAGTGAAAAAGACATGAGCCATTTTATATACAGATTTGTATATGGCTTGAGACCTGAAATTAGTGAAATGGTAAGAACTGGAATAGTTGGTTGGCAATCACACACAGTAGATGATGTCTTGAGAAAAGCAAAATACTGCAGGGATGAAATAGATGCTAAACAAAAGAAGTTGAAAGAAAAGGCTATGTGGGCACAGGTAAAAGTGGCTGAACAACAAATAGCAGCTTTAGGAAATAAAAATGTTGATCAGAATCAAGGGAAATTTAAAGGTAATTATAATAAACCAAAATTGATGGGAAATATAGAACAGAAACTCCCATGTTTTAATTGTGGCGAAATTGGACACTGGAAGCGCGAATGCAAGAATCCGCCCAGAATTTTTTTTAAAATGCATCATTAAATCCACAGATGCAGAATGAGATAAATCAGCAGCAACAGCTACAGCGACAGGTAGTGATTCAGCAAAGTCAGTTACCACAACCGCCACTTCCAAACTGTGTAAATGTGCAGAGATACAGTGCAGAAACAGGATTCAACGGAGGTGAACAGGTAAACAGATCGCCAAGAGTGAATGTGTCGAATGTCTCTCAACAATATTGGTTGAAAGAAGATGGAGGGAGTGATTCTGAAGATTACTTCTGACGGTGCCTGAGAGAGGAGGAAGAGTGTGTGCTTGGAGCCACTCTTGAGGTAGATCAATCTGGTCCATTTGTAAATGGTAAAATGAATGATGTAGAAATTACTTTCCTAGTGGATACAGGTGCTACCCGTTCTACTGTTAGATCAGTGGAAATAGAAAACCTTCCTCTCTCTGGAGATAAAATCCAAGTAGTTGGTGTAGCTAATCAGCAATTAAGAACAGATTTACCTGAACCAGTTGAAGTTGAAATAGGTAAATTTAAAGACATGCATAGATTTGTAGTTTGTGATAGCAGTCCTGTAAATCTATTAGGTAGGGATATCCTGTGCAAGATGAATTAGACATTAGACAGAGAAGGCACGGTATATCTGAGTGCTTGATTGCGAGAACTGAATTGTTGCTGTGCTCGGACCAACAAAGCCTGCAAAATATTTAAAAAGTCGCGCTGTGAATAGCACAGGGTTCGCGATAGCAGAATTTTAATAAAACCTGTTTTTAGGGATTTTGCTTTATAATTCAGAAAACACCACTTACTTGCACCTTAAAAATTTTGGACATTTTGGGGCAGCCATCTTGGTTGATAGTCTAGTTGCTGACCAGCGCGCCAGAGGCAAGCCCGTCTGCGCCCGTCCGTGACCTGGCCGCGCCTAGGGGCGGTCCTGCTGCCCTAAACGCTCAAAACTCCAACATCCAAGGCGCCTCATCTCCCCAACAGCGGCTTTTCTATTCCCAGGAGGAGCTGCTGGCTATAGATAATCGGAAGAGTACACCGATGAACACGACAACAGATAAAGGCAGGCATTTAAACTACGGTTTAATCAACTGTAGGTCACTCATTAAACACCACCTTGAGATATCTTGTGCGGCCGAAGATTCGGAACTCAATATGTTATTCTTAACGGAGACTTGGACTAACGATAATTCTGCAGTTGAATTAGGTTTAGCATGCCCACCTGGTTATAAGTCATGGCATAGCCCCAGATTGACGGGCAGAGGGGGAGGTGTGGGGGTGATCTTTAAGGAGGAATGGAACTGCGTTCCCCTAGCGTTGGATGAAATGAGTGGAATTGAATTGATGGGATTCACTTTACAAGGAACTAAGGGGAACTTACTCTCAGGCATAGTGTGTTATAGGCCCCCGGGACAATGTACAAATTACCAGAGCCTATATGAGAGCATTACGAATTTTGCTCTGTCTCACACAAGAGTAATTATACTGGGGGACTTTAATCTCTGGGAGACTGGAAATCTGGCGAAGCATCTGAGAGATTTACAACTGACGTGTGCAAATTTGAATTTGCAACAGCTGATACATCAGAGCACTCATCAAGGGGGGCACACACTAGATTTAGTATTCACCAGCGAGGATGAAACATTGGTACAAGATATTCTACCCCAAACGTGGACTGATCACCATCTGGTCCTTTTCACAACTAGGGTAGGGGCTCAACAGGAAGGAGAAATGGCTGCAAGCACATACAGACTGGATAGGAGGTGAGCTAAACTGGATTATGACACGGCACAAGCCCTTATTGAGGAAAATGATCATCTGACCTCTACTGACTCGGTGGAGAAGAGCTACCAAAAGTACTGCAGCACCATGGTCAGGAATCTAGATCGCCTACTCCCAAGGTGCAAAATTAAAAATAAGGATAAGAATTCAGCCCCCTGGTTTAATGCGGAGTTAAAAGAACTCCGCTGTCTTCGTAGAAAGGCAGAAAGGAGCTGGAGGAGACAGTACGAAGATGTATATAGAAACCTTTTTAAGTTAGCCCAACTCCAATATAAAAAAGCAATTGCTAAAACAAAAGCCAATTTTTATGCCACCACTATCCTGAATTCCACGAATAGTACCAAAACTCTTTTTAAGATTTATAAGGACATTACCTTGCCCCCCAGCCAATGCAACAAGACAATTGCTTCACAACAGCTCTGCGATGACATCTCAGGCTATTTCAGGAGAAAATTCATAATATTGTCGGGAACTTAGTCCCCCATAATACCCAGCCTCTAGACACTAAACAGAAGGAGCCAAGTATCGAGTTAAATGTTAACTCTTTATTAACCTCGTTCCAATTATTTACAGAGGATTCCTTTGCTAATATGGCTCTTAGTGTTACTTCAGGATCCCCGGCTGATCCTGTTCCCCACAGATATTGGAAACAATTTGTCAAAATACTGTTCCCACAGCTTCTTAGTATCTGTAATCAGTCCCTGGAAGAAGGTATAGTGCCAGCTGCATGGAAGCAAGCGATGGTTTTTCCGCTGCTAAAGAAGCCGTCACTGGATCCCACATTACCTGCCAGCTTCAGGCCGATTTCCCTCCTCCCGTTCCCAATAAAGATCTTGGAAAAGACAGTCAGTAGAACCCTTTCTAAGCATCTAGAGGATAATCGGTTGCTGGATGCATTCCAATTTGGGTTCCGACCAGCACACGGGACGGAAACGGCATTGACCACAGTGATGGACAATCTTCAACTGTGCGCCGACAGAGGGGACGCGTCGATTCTTGTCCTTTTAGATATGTCGGCGGCCTTCGAGACTGTGAGTCATGCCATGCTGCTACAATGATTGTGGAACAACGGAGTGAGAGGAAGAGCCTTGAGTGGCTACAGTCGTACCTCAAAGACCGCCAACAGATGGTGACCCTAGGCAAGTTTGCATCAGAAGTTTCTCCCGTCCCGCACGGGGTCCCACAAGGGTCCTCAGTTAGTCCCATTTTATTTAATGTGTACCTGAAACCCCTATTGTCCATCATCAAATCCTTTGGTATCAGCGTTATAAATTACGCTGATGATACTCAATTAATTTTCTCCTTGGAGGACAAGCAGGAGACCTCAGTAGAGGCCTTCCAGGAGTGCATGCGGAAAACGGCGGGCTGGCTCAGGGCTAACTCGCTCCAATTGAATGGAGGGAAAACAGAGGTGATGTACTGCTCAGCTGCAAAAATCTTAAAGCACCCCATGACAGATTTTAGGCTTACCCCAGAAGAAGACTCTCTGAATCTGACCAACACCGTGCGTAATCTGGGATTGCAAATGGACGCCAACCTTCAAATGGTGTCACAGGCCAACAAAACCATCCAAGTTGGCTTTAAACGAATTCGTATGCTGAGAAAGATCCTCCCGTTACTACCAGTCGTCTCTCGAGCCTTGGTAGTGAGGAGCTTAGTGTTGAGCAGGTTGGATTACTGTAATGCCCTGTACGTGGGTGCCCCTCAGTACATCTTTCAAGGGCTCCAAAGGGTGCAGTCGGCAGCAGCTAAGGTGGCTCTAAACAGACCATGGAGCTCCTCAACATCCTTGGCACTGAGAGACCTTCACTGGTTACCAATTAAAGAACGGGTCAGCTTTAAATCACTATGCATCGTCTTTAGGGCGGTTCATGGACAGGGACCTTTACCACTGCAGGATAAATTCAATTGGTACGAGCCCCCTAGACAACTGCGGTCTGCTAACACTGGCCTAGTCCTGGTCCCCAGATTCAAACGGTCCAGAATGGGGGGCAGGGCTTTCAGTGTGGCAGCTGGACAATTATGGAATGGGCTGCCACAGGGCTTTAGGGTAGCTAGCTGCCTGCTGAAATTCAGGAAGGAGTTGAAGACCTTACTATTCCCTAGGGGCTAGTTTATCTTTTCTAATCTGGAACTGTAGGTATAATCGTTAATTCTTGTCTGAGCGCCAAGATACCCGTAGGGTGATAGTAGCGCTATATAAGAACACAATACAATACAATACTACAATGAATTGCGCAAAATATATTGCTCACCGGATGGTATTGAGCTTCAAACTCCAGAAGAAGATGGGCTTTACAAATTAACAATGTCAATGGTTGAGGCAGAAGAAAGTACATTATATCCTGTGTTTCATAAGAATAATTTACCTGAGGAATTAAAAGACACAGTGAATGTAAAAATGTGGGATTTCACTGGAGATGAAATGGGTTTGATGAAAAATGTAGACCCAGTAAAAATATCAGTAAAACAAGGAGCAGATTATCTGAACATTCCTCAGTATAAAATGAAAGCAGAAGTGATTGAAGGTGTTACACCTGTAATAGACAAATTCGTAAAACAAGGTGTTCTAAAAGAAATTGAGAGTAGTCCATGTAATTCACCAATTATGGGAATTAAAAAGCCAAATGGAACTTTCAGAATTGTTCAAGACCTGAGAAAGGTTAATAAAATTGTTGTTCCATGTTGCCCAGTTGTACCAAATCCAGCGGTAATTTTATATCAGATTCCGCATGATGCAGAATGGTACACGGTTATTGATTTGTGTAATGCATTCTTTACTGTTCCATTGCATCCAGAAAGCCAACAAATTTTTGTGTTCCGGTACAAAGAGCGCATTCTAGCATGGTGTCGAATTCCTCAAGGGTACACCGAAAGTCCGTCTATTTTTAATCAGTTGCTAAAGAAATCATTGGAAAATCTAGATTTACCTGGAAGATCTACGTTAGTGCAGTATATTGATGACCTCCTTGTGGCTCCAAAAACAAGAGATAATTGTGTAACAGATACCGTTACTCTTTTAAATCATCTGGCAGATGAGGGACATAAAGTATCTCCTGCAAAATTACAGTTTTGCAAACAAGAAGTAAAATATCTTGGTCACAGAATTGCAAAGGGAGTCCGACAAGTGACAACAGAAAGAATAAAAATGATTCAAGCAATGCAACCACCAAAAACGCAGAGACAGGTTAGAATGTTTCTAGGAATGGTAGGTTATTGTCGCCAATGGATTAGTGGATTTTCAGTAATCGCAAAGCCACTGCAGAGATTGACAAAAGCAGACATAAAAGATCCGATTAGCCGAACAAAAACTGAATTAGAAGCTTTTGAACAATTAAAGAAAATTTTGTGTGAAGCTCCAGCATTAGAAATGCTTGATTATGAAAAAGAATTTGAGCTGTATTGCAGTGAAAGAGAAGGATGTACATTATCAGTTCTGATTCAAAGACATGGAAGACTGAGAAAGCCAATAGCATATTTCTCAGCTGTTCTTGACCCTGTTGCAAAAGCATTACCAGGTTGCTTAAAAGCAGTAGCTGCAACAAGTGTAAGTTTGGAACAAAGTGAAGGAATAATAATGGGATTTCCTGTAAAATTATATGTACCACACTCAGTTGATATTCTCCTCACTAGAAGCAGAACACAACATTTGACAAATAACAGGCTAACAAAATATGAAAAGGTTATCCTTGGTTCGGACAATGTTTCAATTGCGAGATGTGTGAATTTAAATCCTTCCTCATTATTACCTGACACTGCTGAAACAGAAATCAGAGATGAGGTTGATCATGAATGCCTGGATGTATTAGAATATTGCACTAAACCAAGACAAGACATAAAAGATGTCCCATTAGCTGAATCAGATTATGTTTTATTTGTTGATGGTTCATGCTTAAGAACAGATGAAGGTGTTTTGAGGGCAGCATATTCAGTATGTACAGTTGCAGATGTAATTGAAGCTTCCTGTCTCAAAGGAATGTGTTCAGCTCAAGTAGCAGAATTCATTGCTTTGATTCATGCATGCGAATTGGGAAAAGAGTTAAAAATTACCATAGTGACTGATAGTCAATATGGATGTGGTGTAGTCCATGACTATGGCCAGCTCTGGTCTCAAAGAGGTTATTTAACTTCTGCGGGATCACCAATAAGAAATGCTCAGTTGATTAAAAGATTAATTGATGGAATTCAACTACCAGAAAAAATTGTAGTAGTAAAGTGCACAGCACATAAAAAAGGTGAGGATTACATAACAAAAGGAAACTCTTATGCTGACTCAATAGCAAAATTCTGTGCAAAACATAATGTGTCCATTAATCGGGAAAAAGAAAATGAACATGTTTTGAACTCACTTATGCTAACATCTGTAGTTGAGACTTGGCAGAGAGTAAAACAGTTGCAAGATGAGGCAAATGATGAGGAGAAAAACACATGGTTAAAAGCAGGATGCAGACAAAGAGAAGAAGATGAGGTTTGGGTTTACAAAGATGACAGACCAGTAATGCCAGATAGTATGATTTCTGACATGGCACGCATGTACCATGGTCCAGGACATATTGGTAGAGATTCAATGATTAGATTATTCAGACAAATATGGTACAATCCAAAATTCAGAATAATTGCAGAGTCCCTTTGTCAGAGATGTCTTATCTGCCAGCAAATTAACCCAAGTAGAAAAACTGTTGTGAGCATGGGAACCATAGGACGGGAGGGTGGTCCATTTACCAGAATACAGATTGACTTCATTGACATGCCACCTCACAACAAACTCAGATATGTCTTGGTGATAATCTGTTTGTTTTCAAGATGGGTAGAAGCATTCCCAACATGCCACAATGATTCAATTACTGTGGCAAAATTGCTTTTGAGAGAAATCATACCAAGGTATGGATTTCCAGTGACGATCGAAACAGATCATGGCACACATTTTGAAAACAGATTGCTAAAATTGATTTGTGAAGCGCTGGATATAAAGCAAAAATGACATTGTGCTTACAGACCAGAAGCATCAGGTGTTTTTGAGCAAGTGAATGGTACAATAAAAAACAGAAAAGCTAAGATGTGCTTAGAAACAGGAATGAAGTGGACAGATGCACTTCCACTTGTTTTGATGTCTTTGAGAAGCATTCCAGATAGAAAAACAGGTTTGAGTCCTCATGAGATTTTAATGGGCAGGGTCATGAGGCAAGCATTTGTTCCAGTTGATAAACTGTTGAGCATTAATGATAGCATCATTATGGATTACTGCAAAAATATATCTGATGTGGTGACTTCTGTGTTCCATCAGGTGGTAACTGAAGTAATTACCAAAGAGAAAGAACACGCTCATGATCTGTTACCAGGAGACTGGGTATGGACAAAAGTACATCAAATAAGAAATTGTCTAGTACCAAGGTGGCAGAAGGCAAGACAGGTGATATTAATCACAACAAATGCAGTAAAGTGTAGGGGACTCAAGAGATGGATTCATGCTAGCCACACCATACATGTGCCAGCACCTGAGAATCCTGACGAAGGTGAAACAACAGCTGATTCAGACTCAGAAGAAGAACCTGAAAGAAATCCAGATCCTGAAGATCTACAGGAAAGTCGACATCTGGAAAATTCAAATGCGAATGAAGCACTGAATGAAGAAATTGTGATACAAGATTCTGAAGAAAATGAAAAGATGAAGATCTGCTAGATCAAGAAGCAGAAAGGGAAACTGAACAAGAAGTGATTCAGGATCAAGATCAGGAGAGTATTGAAAAGCAGATTGGAAGCTCTGGAAGAAGGAACGAAAATTCTGAAACTGGAAAATTGGAAGTAATTGAAGAAGAAATTCCAAGTACCAGCTATAAGGATATTGTTCCTAACAGAGGAAACTGCTGAGTAAAGAAGTACCTGAATCTAAAGAAGAATCTGATACAATAAAACTGATTATTAATGAATCAGCTGACAACACAGAGAGTAAAATAGATGATAGTGAAGATGAATCAAAAGAGAAAAGATCAAGGAAAAGAGCTTGGAGAGTGGAGCATAATTTAGTGGAACCGAAAAAGAAAATAACAAGAAAAGGAGATAATTGGCCAAATGAAAACGAAGGTCTAAAATTCAAATGAGTGAATAAAGCAAAAGAGCAGGTGAATGAGATCACAAGTCAAAAGGAAGAAGACTCAAATCAGAAAAAACCAGCAGGAAAGAAAATAGAAGTGATAAACAGCAGAGCAAAAAGAGTAATAAAGCCAAATCAGAAGTACAAGTCACCTGAGTGGACTTATATTAAATTCCACCAGTAGTAGAAGTAACTAGTAGTCAAAGAAATTTAGATGATGCAAGTGATAATGATTGATTTAGTTCATTAGGTGACACAAGGTTGAAGAAATTGTGTTAGGTGACACAAGGTCGAAGAAATTGTGTTAGCTGGAAAACACATTGATGTATGACATTAGGTCGAAGAAAAGCTGTTAGAAAATAAAGTTATCTGTTGAAAAAAAAAAAGAGGGGAGTATATTCAGTTATTTTCATTGTTTCATTTTTTTAAGGCTCTTGTTTTAAAGTAAATATGTTTTCTACTAATAATAATTCGAGATGCTCAATTTTCAAAAGATGTTGCAAATTGTCTTTAATATGTGTAATCTTGATAATTTTAGTTGTCATTTTTCCTTTTGGAATAGATAAAGAGATGTATAAAACTAATATGACTAGTAAAGTTGTGGTTAATTATGATAAAGTTGATAAGACTGATAAAATCATTGTACATAAACCAGGGATTCACCAAGATAGATCCGTGGGAGATTTTTCTAGTAATACCTTTTCAAGACTTTTATCTGAATATGTTAAGGTGATGGACGCAAAAGACTGCTACATTTGTGTGAAATTACCGACTTCTGTGTCTGAAGGTGTAACGTATAATATGCTTCCTCTTACTTATGGCATAACATGTAGTGTAATAGCTAGTTTGTTTTATCAAACTGGACGTCTGGAATATTATTCAGATTTTGATGAGATTTTTGCAAATTTAAAAGTTGAAAATAGCTTGAATAAAGTGAAATATGCTAAACAGATGAGGGAATTTTTCCTAGTGACTAGTGAACTCACTTATGAATATGCTTTTAGAAATAATTTAACATGTAAATTGAGAACAGAAGAGAAGACGTTCTTAAATATGGTGGTAGAGAGAAGGGCAATTTACAAGCGAAATGAGATGATGAAACATACTAAGTCAAAATTTTGGCAGATGGAAGATGAAAAGCTTAATGGTAGAAATGAAAATGTTGCAATTCACATAGATAAACCTGTTAGTGGAATATGTTGTATAAGAAGAGATAATACTTTGTTTGATAATTATTTTGTAGGTGCAAGTCAATGTGAAGACACCTATCGTATAATAGGGGGTTGGGGATTTAAAGGAGACAAAGATCCAGTTTTTCCTGGAATTTATTCTGTTTGTGGGAATAAAGCTTATTACAATCTCCCAGACAACTGCTATGGGACATGTTATGTAGGTTTAGTTTTCCCAAAAATATTTCATGTAGATAGAAATGCAAAGTGTTCATTTGAAATTGGCAATCACCTGAATAGATTTAGAAGGGAAAGCTTTTCAGAAATACTGGGAGATATATTTGGTGCATTAATACCTATGGTAGGAATAACCCTGAATGCAAATAAAATCAGAAAAATGTCTACAATTGTAGATAGATTGTCAACAGATAATGCAAGTGGATTTCAATTAGTGAATACAGAGCTTATTGCTATGAGAACTATGGTGATGCAAAACCGTCTTGCTTTAGACATTTTGCTGGCAAAAGAGGGTGGAGTCTGTGGAATTTTGCATGTTCAACATTGTTGTACATACATACCTGACAAAAGTCAGAATATAGAAATGTATATAAAAAATATTACTGAATTACATAATGAAGTTGAACCTTTAGAAGACGAGAGTTTTTCAGAACATTTGAGTAAAAGATTTGCAGCAATTAAACACTGGTTTCAAGAGATTGGTAACTCAATTATAGGTAAAATAGTTTTTCCTTTAATAGTTATAGCTATAGTGATACTTTTGTTAAAAATTAGTTGCATGATACACAAGAGAAGAAAATATGTAATAAAAAAGAAAAGAATTTGCAAACTAAGAAAAGAAAAAGAAATAGAATTAGAAGAGTTTCGGAGAACTCAATATGAAAGATGCAGAAAAACAGATGAATCTAAAGTTTAGAAATACTAATATTAAGAAAGTCCAAAACATGTTCATGGGTTGAAAATTTATAAATTTTGGGTATTATTTGGTGATTTTGAAATCACCAGATGGGGGAGTTGATGGAGCAAGGTGAAGAACAAGATTTTGTTCACACTTGTGAAGTTAATCTACCATAACAGTAATTAAATTAATAAGCTTGTGGTGAAATTACTAATCAACTTAGTTTAAGAATACATTCATCAGTACACGCAGGATAAACTAATGTGCTTTATGTTGCAAATGCAAAGAAAAAATAATAAACTAACCTTGTCTATTGTCTTTGTCAGTATTAAATGCGGCTGTTTAACTAATGGCATGTGTTTATTTTGTGTGCTTATGTTATGTCTTTTCTGTGACAAAAGCTCATGGAGTTCGTGCAGTTCCTAAAGGAAAAGTAATTATAATGCTGCCTGATTGTGCTTTATGCTAGGTAACATAATTAACAGGATTAATTAGTAAAGGGGGTGGGTAACAGAATAGGTCTCAATTCTTTAATTAATTGATGTCTTGTGTTTGTTTAATAATAGTTTCCAAAGTGAGGCCTAAAGGTGGTTCAGAAAACATGGCTGACAGAGCTGCAGACGCAAAAAGCTTGTCCAGAGTGAAGTCTTTGCACATGCGTAGCTGTGAAGATTTTTACTGCACTGTCATCGTTGAAAAAACAGTTCTTTGGTCAAGTTGAACGTGCTCATGGAGAAAAGGCTCAAGGACAGGAACTTAAAGTGTCTGCCAAGGCTAGGAAGTAAATGTTCGAAACTCGAGGAAAAGTAACTTTCTTGAGGAAGCTGAAAGATGCGGAAACGAAAGACAATAGGGCTTATGTAAAGCCTGGACTTGGTCAAGAAACGGAGATGAGCTAATATATTTTATCATGGACTGACACAGGACAGCCAATGAAAAGCTCGGATTTGTTCAAAAGAATGTAAAATGTAGAAAGTTTAGCTAGAAAGAAAGGTATAAAACCTGACATTAAGAGCAGGAAAAAACGCTTCTCGCTTCTTGCTCTTGATTCCTGATTGACGTGACATGCTGTTGGACTTTTGGTGCGCGTAAGGACTGCAGACTTTAAATGATTTTTCCTTTCTAGGTGAAGTGAGAAATAGACAGAGAAATAGATTTAGGGAATGGAAACTGTTATTTTGCTGATATTTCATGTTTCTGAGCTTGCTTAAAAAATGTCAGTTCATTAATTCATTTCCTTATTAAAATGCTGCTTTCTTATTTGCTTATAAAATAAAGATTTGAAAATGTAAATTTTTTTAATGAAAAATAAAGATAATAAAATTAGATTTGAAAAGACAAGCTGGTCTTGTTTATTCATGATCTAGTTTCCATCAGTTGATCCAATCCCGGCCAAAAATCTCGGCATCTGGTTTGGGGAGGATCTAAGATTTGAGGACCACATAAAGAAAGTATCTGGGACATGCTTCGCTACTTTAAGAATGCTCAGAAAATTTTTTCCACTGCTTTCTAGAGAGGCTAGGGAGACTGTTGCCCGAGCACCTATTTTAGCGAGGCTAGACTATGCGAACGCCCTGTTTAGCGGCATTCCTGCTTACCTGGTTAAGCGGTTGTTAGTCATTCAGAATGCCGCTGTCCGTCTCCTTTGTAATGTTCCGAGATGGAAGAGCGTTCGGTCTCATATGTCTGGTCTTCACTGGCTCCCAGTACCGCAACGCATCCTTTTCAAGTCATTAGTGCTTGCATTTAGAGCCACTCATGACCAAGGTCCGGCCTATCTGAAGAAGAGATTCACTCTCTATGTCCCTACAAGAGCCCTTAGATCATCCTCGCTGTTTAAAATGACCCTTCCTCGGTTTAGGCGTGCCAGGCTGGGTGGCCAATCTATTGCTGTTGTAGTGGCCCGTGCCTGGAATGCCCTCCCCTTGCTTCTGCGCTCCAGTCAAGACGTAGCCCAGTTTAAGAAAAATCTTAAAACCCATCTGTTTAGAAGTGTGACATAAGTCGATCCTTGCTGCTCTCCCCCGCTTTTTTCTATCGCGCCAGGATACTCCCAAGTAACAGAGCGCGTTACAAAACAATTTATACATACATATACAATCGCCTTAGTGGCCTGATTGATAAATGATAAATGTTTTAAAACCATGGTGAAAATAGATAAACTGCATTTGTATATAGTTATGTAAATAATATAAGAGTAGTTTAGTTAATCAGACCACCTGATTTAGTTGCTCAAAAATTGTCTCATTGGTATTATGGGCCTTTATATGTGTATCAAAATTAATGGTGAGTATTGAGGTGATAGGTAGCGTTTTTGAGACAGTTTTTCAATCGGAGCGCTGGATCAACTTTAATGCTAACTATCCCTTTCACGGCCTCCAATCTGACATCGGATTACACTACAGCACGGAGACCCTTATCTTACAGGTCGTAGATGATGTCCTTTGACCACAGATGAAGATGACCTCTGCCTCCTGATACTGATGTGCCTCTCAGATGCCTTCGACACAGTTGAAGATCTAACTCTCAGTCATCCACCACCCGGACTCTCGAAGGCGATGCACTTGATATGCCCTTCACTAATTCTTCTCCTACCTTTCTAGCCGAAACCAGTTTGATCCCTATCACCTGCTGAGTCTCTCAGGGTTCCACACTGTCTCCTGTCATCCTCGACCCCTTGGTGCTCAACGCACAGATAAGAGCATCAAGATTCACCATTATGCACGGTGCACCATTACGGTTGTGCCTGAAAGTCTCATTTGCTTCATACACCTATGCCACAAACACTGCCTGCCAATCATCCAGACCGTTATGTTCAACTCCTACTATAGCTCAACCCAACCAAGACAGAAAACTCCTGCTATTCACCAACATCAAGAGACAAGAACTAGTAAAAACCTGACTCAATGAGAAGAACCTTGATGGTTTCAAACAACAACTTTCACCAAATGCCAAGTCTCTTGGATTCACCCTGGACACAAACCACACCCACCAGGAACACACTGACAGAAAGCAAAGACCGCCTGGCACCATTTCTCTCGTCTAAAGAAAGTGAAATTGTTTCTTCTAAAAAGTAACTTTATTTTTTATTTTATTTTTATTTTTATTTTAACACTTATAAAGCGCACTAATACCAACCGGTGTCCTGGCGCTGAAGTGGTAACTCCCTGAGGTTTAGAGCTGCTTTAGAGCTGCTGTTCATGCCCCCATACTCTTGCATCTAAATGGTGGTAATGCGCAGCTCCATGGCCTCGGACACTCCTCACTGTCACCCCTGAAGAGCATCATACACGCTGCAGCACTTCTCATCCAGGGCCGAAAGAAGTATGATAAAATCACCCACATGCATATCAGTGTTGGCTGCTGCCATATAAAGTGCGGGAGCAGGAGAGAATAATAAAGATTTAATAAAAAAGACTTACCTGACTCTGCCACCCGCCTCAGTGCTCCTCTACTACGCAGCAGACAGAACAGGCTCCAAGACCCCCCACCCAATCCCGACTCTGCCCTCTTGCTATACCAAGCATGAGAGAAGCACCAGGATTGGCCTAAGTTGGCTGGGCTGATGCACGCTCAGGCACAGGGAGTCTGTGCCAATTCTCCACCCAGCAGTGGAATACAGCTGGGTTGGAGAAACCTAAGTGCGCATGTCTGTTTGGCCATCCTAAGAAGGCGCCGTCTAAACCGACATGCACACTTACAGTGCCCACCACTCCTTCTCCCTGACATGGCCCGGCCCTGTCCTAGACTGGCATCAGCTCAGTCAGCAAAATAAAATTACAATAAAAGTCTTTTAATATCATTTTATTTTATCTGCCTCGCAGTGGGACGACGCTCTTCTGCCATTACGGAGGAGCCGCTGCTAACTCAGATGGAACTCCATGTTCCCCCCTTGCCATCCACCACCATCTTCAAAACCAGCTGAATCATCTATAAAGCCATCCTGATCAGTAGCCCCACTTATCTTGGAGTGAAGCTTACCATCTCTGGTGGCCCTTGGCACACCTAAAATGAGGCCACTGTCAGACTACAGACTGGGAAGTGTATAAAAGTGTTTCCTTTTTTAAAAGCAGAATCATATTTCTCATTTCTAGTGCTACATCTTGTGTTTCTTTGGTGGCAATGTGTATTGTTTGTAAGTGTTGCACTAGTCTATACATTCCTGAAGCTTATGTGAGGTTTAAAAGCATTTAAATAAAGTACATTTAATTACAAAAGTATGGAGGTTTGTGGCCATATTACATATTTTGTGTGAAAATCTAAAAACAAGCCCACAATCAAAGCTCATTGAGAGCCACCCGGAAGAAATAGTAGTAAATGTTCCATGGTAGGGTCAGGAGGAGAGGTGGGTGGTTAATGCTGTCTTGTCCTTCCTTCCCCATCAGGTGATAGAATTGAGTACGAGCCTCAGTACCAGCCTCAGTACCAGCCTCAGCAGTACCAGCCTCAGCAGTACCAGCATCAGCAGAGCCAGCCTCAGCAGAACCAGCCTCAACAGTACCAGGGCACCCAGGCTGGGCCGCCGCAGTCGCACCAAGCAGCTGGCACCTCAGGCTTTCAGCCAGTGCCATACATGGCGGTACTACCCAACATACCTCCAGGGCTGGAATACCTGACACAGGTGAGATGCCCTCACTGCCTTTCTCCTATGCTTTTAATTTTATTCTTAGTTTTCCAGCTTTATCCTACTTTAGCTATGTCTTTTCCACTTTCTCTGCAAGTCTAATCTGTCAGCTCTGCCAGGCTTAGACTATCCAGTCATGCAGCTCTTATCTTTAATGCCAGGCTGTTCCTGTGTTTATCCCTGCACTCACCCCCATCATCATCATCACCACCACCTCCATCACCACCACCTCCACCACCACCAGCCCCCCAGCCCCCCTCCCAGGCATACAGGCTTTTGAAGAGATGCTGTTAACTTTGGTCCAAGGGGTGTAAGTGCTTCATCCCATAGTATTAATTTGTCTCCATCATCTCTGTCAATGCCCACGTTTTAAATTTTACCTTAATGTGGCCCAGCTCCATTAATGACATCACAGATAATCCAGGTTGTCGCCTAGGAAAGCAGAGTGCTGTTGCCATGCATGGGCTGCATTTGTCAATGGACAAAGGTCCCTCTGCTGCCACTGAAGCATCTGGAATAAAATAATGTGTCTCTTGCTATGTGTACGTTTGAGACAAAGGGGCTGTTATACTGGTGGCATTCTCAATGGAGACGACCAACCCGCCCTGAGTTGTCATTGGCTGTTCTTGACCTTTGCCTAATGCCTGGCACACTTCCTGCTCCTTCACTGGGCTGGACCTGGCTCCACATAGCAGAACCCACAATCTTCCATGTGTAAGAACATGGGGGCCATGTTATAAGGGCTGTCAGAGTTCAAGTCCCAGCAATAATATATGTTTGGAGCCAATTATTAGGCGAGGGCCACAACATTCTCATTGTGGCTGGGCCTGGCTGAGGGAGGAAGGAAAGATGAGACATTAAAGCAGCCCTGGAGGTGCTGCCAACTCCTGCATCGCATCATGCTTCACATGTCCCTCCTGAGAGTGACCCTTCTCCGGCAGCCTGCGTTCCTCTGCTCGAGATGATTTGCGCCCTGATTGTTAATGGTGTGAATCCATTGATCTTGCTCATGTCTGCCTCTTAATACTATTTATTGTGTGTGCCCAATAATGCTTATTACTTTGTGGTGCCATTGATGCTTGTTACTGTGTGGGGCCATTAATGCTTGTTAGTGTGTGGGGCCATTGATGTTTGTTACTGTGTGGGGCAATTGAAGCTTGTTACTGTGTGGGGCCATTAATGCTTGTTAGTGTGTGGGGGCATTGATGCTTGTTACTGTGTGGGGCCATTGAAGCTTGTTACTGTGTGGGGCCATTAATGCTTGTTAGTGTGTGGGGCCATTGATGTTTGTTACTGTGTGGGGCAATTGAAGCGTGTTACTGTGTGGGGCCATTAATGCTTGTTAGTGTGTGGGGCCATTGATGCTTGTTACTGTGCATGCCATTATGCTTGTTACTGTGTGGGGCCATTGATGTTTGTTACTGTGTGGGACCATTGATGCTTGTTACTGTGTGGGCCATTAATGCTTGTTAGTGTCTGTGGCCATTGATGCCTGTTAATGTGCAGCGCCATTGATGCTTGCTAATGTGTAATGGCACTATTGTAGGGCTATTCATTCTGACTGCTAAGTAAGGCTGTTATTGGTCACTACTTTGCAAGAAATTACAGAGCATTTACTTCCATGGGCCATTGATTGTGCTTCCTGAGGTGACTGAGACCCAGAACTAATAAGGCTTTTTATAGATATGCTGCCAGGACCACTGAAGTATATAATGTCTGAGACCACTTTGGAACGTTACTGCCCAGAACCACTGATCAAATCAAAAGCATTTGTATAGTGCAGCACTATCACCCCAACTCAGTAAAATAGCCTGGTCTTGAGGTTGTTACTGAACTCCTGCAAGGAGGCTGGTGTTGAGGGATGGAGGGGTAAGTTGTCCCAGGTCTAGGCTGTGATGTAGGAGAAGGAGTGGTGGTGAATGCGGGGGGTGGGGTGCCCTACAGGATAGCTCGGCAGAGCGTAGGTGTCTTGTGGGGCGATGGAAATTCAGTCGATGGTTGATGTAGACCGGTCTTAGGTTGTGTAGGGCTTTGCAGGTGTGAGTGAGGATCTTGAACTGCATCTCTTCTGGGTGGGGAGCCAGTGGAGGTGTCTGAGGTGGGGGTGTTGTGGGTCATTTTAGGGAGGTCAAGGATGAGTCTGGCAGCTGCATTCTATATCTTTTGGAGTAGTCTGAGGATCTGGGCACAGAGGCCAGCGTAGAGAGCGTTGCTGCAGTTGAGGCGGCTGGTGATGAGGGCCTGAGTGGTGTTTTTTCTGGTGCTGGTTTGGATTCATCGGAGGATCCTGCAGAGAGCGCAGATGGTGTGGAAGCAGGTGTAGGCGACTGAGTTGGCTTTCCGTTTCATGGTCATTTGGCTGTCCAGTATGATGCCAAGGTTGCATGCCAGGTCTGTTGGTGTGGGTCCAAGTTCAGTCAGCCACCAGCTGTGGTCCCAGATGGAAGTGTTTTTCTTGAACATCAGTACTTCTGTCTTGTCAGAGCTGAGTTTAAGGCAGTTGTTTACATTGGTCATTTTGTTGCAGAAGTTGGTTCTGGCAGTGGAGGGGTCTTCAGAGACCTAGAGCATGAGTTGAGTGTCGTCTGCGTATGAGAATATGTTGAGGCTGTTGGATCTGACAGTGTCTGTGAGGGGGGTCATGTAGATATTGAAAAGGGTGGGGCTGAGGGATGAACCTTGGGGTATGCTGCAAATGATGACCTTTGGTTCAGAGATGAAGGGAGGCAGTCAGATGCTCTGAGGGCAACTTGTCCAGAAGGAGGCGATCCACTTGATGTAGTGGTGCCATATGCCGATGCTTTGGAGTCTGTTGATGAGGGTGCGGTGGGACAAGGTGTCGAATGCTGTAGAAAGGTCTAGGAGGATCAGGGCTGCAGTCTAGCCACTGTCAAGAAGGATCCTGATGTCGTCTGTGTCAGCGATCAGGGCGGTTCCTGTGCAGTGGTTTGCACGGAATCCTGTTTTGGAGGTGTCCAGTAGGTGGTTCTGTTCCAGTTATTCAGTGAGCTGGTGGTTGATGACCTTCTCAAGTACTTTGGCCAGGTAGGAAGCAGGGAGATAAGACTGTACATTTTGAGTTCGCCTGGGTCAGTGGACCAAGTCTTTAGGAGGGGTCTGACCTCTGTGTGTTTCCAGCTGTCTGGGAAGGCTGCTGTGGAGATGGAGGAATTGATAATGCTGGTACGTACTGGGCTGATTGGGTTGGATCTGGTGTTGAAGAGGCGGTGGGGGCAGGAGTCGGTGGGTGCACCTTAGTGGATGGATGACATGATGGCTGAGGTGGTCTGGGTGGTGAGCGAGGACCAGGTAGTGATCATTCGTCTGGTTAGCTTTGGTTGTCCGGGGCTGTAGAGGATGAGCCCTGAGGGTTGAGGGTGGAAGATGTTGTACATGGTGGCGATCTTGTTGGGGAAGTAGTCTGAGAGGGTGTTGCAGAGTTCTTGAAAAAAGTTAATGGTGTTCTCTGTGGCTGTCGGGTTGGAGAATTCTTTGACTCTCTTGAAGAGTTTTTTTGTGTGGTTGGCTGCTGTGTTGCTAGAGGTTGTGATGGCCACTCTCTTACTTCTTTGATGCTCTGGTGGTAGTTGTGGAGGCGCGCCATTGACTCTCGAGTTGAACGTCGTGCTTGCAGGCTCTGAGCTGGCTTAATTTGAGGTTTTGTTGGATTTGCTTGGTTTCATGGGGTGACTCTGTTGGCACATTTGGTGATCCAGTGATCAGATGCATGTTATTGCCTAGGATCACAGATGCATATAATGTCAGAGACCACTGATGGTTCACTGACAGAATATCGACACCCAAAATATCCCCATACCACAATATCTAGTTATAAATATCGATGTCAAAAATATCGACATCCTATATTTATGAAGGTAAGTGCTAAAATATCTGGGAGAAAATATCGATGTCATTATTATAGTCGTTATTATTGTGTACAAAATTTTGTATATATATATATATATATATATATATATATATATATATATATATATATATATATGTATATATATATATATTACCTACTGGCGGTCGCCAGTAGGTATATATAGTTAGGATTTTTTCTCTATGGGTTTTTTGAAAATTCTATGTCTAATAACTTTGGCGTTTGTGGACGGAATTGGCTGAAATTTTCAGGAAAATGGCACATTTTGTTTCTGAGCAGCCCTTGAAAATTTGGGGGGGGTTCGTCCAGTGGGGGCCGAGAAAAAAGGGGGGTCCCAAAACGTGTTTTTAACATTGAGTTTTCCATAGGGCGGTTGGCCTCACTTTTAGCCCGAACGGCTGAATGGATTTGCACGAAACTTGGCAAAATTGTAGGGACTGGTAGCCCGATGTGCCTTTTGTAGGTCTCAATATATGTGCTCCAGTGGATTTTGAGAAATTAACGTTTAAAAAAAGATATATATCTGTAACAGCGGACCGGTTAGCGCTCTGGTTCGCGGACTTTTCGCGCAACGGAGCTTTGTGAAGCGAAGCTGATTGGTTCTCCGGCGTCTGTCAACATTCCAAACAGTCCGTAGCGGCCGCCATCTTGTCTCTCGGTAGGATCGAGAGACAAGAGGAGGTCAAAACAAAGGGGGAAATAACTATAAGGGGGCATAGTAGATCCTCGCTGACCCCCTAGGTTTGATGTGGAGGTTTTAAAAGGGCCCCGCGGGGCAAAAAAAAATAATAAAAATAATAATTGAACGGCTGAATGGATTTGCACGAAACTTGGCAAAATATTAGGGACTGGTAGCCCGATGTGCCTTTGCTAGGTCTCAATATATGTGCTCCAGTGGATTTTGAGAAATTAACGTTCAAAAAAAGATATATATCTGTAACAGCGCTCCGCTTCGCGTAACGGAGGTTTGCGAAGCTGATTGGTCATTCTGTCACTGGGCTATAGTTGGGCTACATCTGGCTGATATTTGGGCTACATTTGTTTTTTTGTGTGTCTGGCGGCCATCTTTGGGCTACATTGGGCTACATTGGGCTTCATTGGGCTACATTCGGCTAATTAGCAAATAGCTCATCGCAAACTAGGAATGGTAAAGAATCGCTATTTATTCCTTAAAGTTCGCTATTTAGGAAATGCAAATAACTTTGATGATACATATGGCGGTTCATCTCTAACAAGATAAGAAGCATAGGGATAGATTTATGATGACTGGCGCATCACCAGGGATGTGTTAGTCATTCTGTGCCGCTGTTCCGTCACCTATGGTGTGCTGCATTTACAATGCGGCGCATCACGGGGCAAAAACAGCACAGATGCGTGATGTATCTGTGCCGTAAAGGTGGCGCATTGCTGGAGTTGTATCGCAAGTGTGATGAAGGTCCAGCAAGGGTCGGGGGTGCCCCTGTCGCAGGGTTTCTGTTCTCACACAGAACTGTGGACAGAGGATTGGAACCTCGGCGAATTAGGGTGTCCCAAAACTCACGTTAGTAATCAAAAACTATTTAGCAAGCTAGGTACAGTGTCACATTGGATATAACAAACTCTCAATGTTTAGACAATCCAGAATATGAACTTATAGTACCTCAGGATACGTGGAACTCATGAACAGTCGGTCGTTATATATTTCTTAGAAACCAGAACATGGAGTTAAGAAGAACACATGTGTATTTGAAATGTTTATTTACTAATGCCGTCTTCTCAGGCGTAGTACCTTAGATAATAAAAGTACACATATTATCAGTAGCAAAATTACCAGCATAGTTACTAGTACATAAAAAGTGAATGGTGATAGTATGTTAACATGCTGTAAATGAATAAGAGTTAGCAACACTTATAAGCAGCCGCGGGCCGTGGAGGGAGTTACGGTGAGGCAGGGAGGCGGGGAGGGGGAGAAGCAGGGTGGAGAATACAAGTACACATATTATCAGTAGCAAAATTACCAGCATAGTTACTAGTACATAAAAAGCGAATGGTGACAGTATGTTAACATGCTGTAAATGAATAAGAGTTAGCAACACTTATAAGCAGCCGCGGGCCGTGGAGGGAGTTACGGTGGGGCAGGGAGGCGGGGAGGGGGAGGGGCAAGGTAGAGAGGGCTCCACCCTGCTTCTCCCCCTCCCCGCCTCCCTGCCTCACCGTAACTCCCTCCACGGCCCGCGGCTGCTTATATCTCACCCTCCCTAATACACATATTATATTATTTGCTAAGAAGGTCTCTTTGTGTTGGTTTAGGGCGTGCCCATACTTTAGTGTCTTAGATTTGAAGGAATCACATCAGCATACACCAGCTCTCTCTTCATGTGAACCGCATCAACTGTTGTGTATGTGTGTTCGGCAAAGCAATATAAAACCCGCCTCATGCCCAGAATTGGCAGAAGTTGCACTTATGTTATGAGTATGAAGTCGTGGAGATCAGACCTCATAACAATTCTGTACCGTGTTGTTCTTGAAACTTTAGCACTCGCTGTACAGATATAGTTTAACAAGTAAAGCAGATAGTAGACCAATAACATATTATTCTCATGTAAACCACGATGAACTACTAGGTGGAAAGCTAAAGCAACAACTAAATGTCGTGTGCAGAAGTTGCAAAAAAGGAAAAATGGCGTTTAAACCGGTAATGAGCCCATGCTAACTTAACACGGTGTAAAGATATCCAGGACCTAGATGACACCTCCTCATGATCCGGAAACGAACTGAATAAGATAATAGAAGTGCCATCTCATGAGAGCAGATTGCAAGTTTATATGTGGACGGTCCGCAAGGTAAAGCATTAAAAACTAGGAAAATTCAATGCTAAAGAAAAATAAAACAGCCAAGTACTTTATCGAGTCTTAAGCCAATAGGCAAGGTAAATAATAAAAACTTGACAATTAAGTCAATGAATTGTCAATGAAATGCTAGTACTCAGCATATGAAACATGAAAAAGGTCTATGACATAACTGTGTATGCAAAATAAGCTGCAACAGCCTCCAACAGGAAGTCACCGTCTTCATCCGAAAACAGTTCAGCCATCCAATTTAAAAGCGGAAAAGAACATACGTGCTCTCCCAGCACCGGATCCTCTATCACCATCAGAGGACAGCTCGGTGGGTTTTCAAGAAAGCTGTGTTCCAAGAAAGACTGTGCTGCCGCCAGTAAATTCCAGGGACCAAGTAGTCCATGCATCAATGCCACAGCCATAATCCTTTCGCCAGGACAAATCAACTCGTGAGTAATGATAGGAGTCATCAGCTGATTAAAGTCGACGTCAGGAGAAACCGGTCTGCAGAGACACAAATCAATGGCCCAATCGAAATCACAGGTCAGGCAGTGAAATACAGGCTGGACACAGGTGAAGTAGGAGAACCGAAAAGATAATCCATATGCCGTGCTTAATATCGCCAACGGCATTGTGCCATAATATTCTAGCATGCGATTGCGGAACAGTGTCAGCAGCTGCAGGGTCGGAGGTTGCATAGGAGGGACATCCATATTTAAAAATGTAAAAAAAGCACAAGAGCGTCCGCTGGTAATGCAAGTAAAAATGCAATCCACGAACCAGAGTGGAGAAAATGGAATGAAAGGGAGCAGGGATGACTCCAAAGATTTTCTCAAATGAAGTCACGAGACCACTGGTAACAACTTTAAAAAAGTGTGCCAGGGATTTTGTGGAGGATGCGTTAAAGATAGTCGGAAACATGTTGCTGAAATTGAAAGGCAAACCTGTGTACGGGTGTTCGCTATGTGAAGTACGAAAGTTTCACGGGCCGAACTCAAGGCCACCTCTCTCTGAGACAAAAGAGCTCTTATTCTTGTCATGCCGTTGAAACGTGTCCCAAGGTTGGTATTTGTGGCCAGATTGAAAACTCCCTATGTTCATGTGTGGGAGGAAATAGAACATTTCTGCAGCAAATAACCCGTTCACTTACTGTTACGATAAAAGGAATACTTTTAATTAACTCAGAACAATCTTCATTATTGAGCATCAAATAACTACCATTTTCCAACAACTTGAACGTGGGGATGATAGCAGGAACTGGCGTGCCTTGCATCACGCAAGCCATATTTGGTCGGTGTTTGTTGCATGAATCGTGTAACTGTATGTGCCTACACATTAGTGAATGATCTGGCGTCTCAGTGCATTCCTCTCCATTCAGATAAACTTCTTGATCATCTTTGAAACATCTGTATGTGTATGGAAGCGACCAGACCTCATGAACAAAAGCACTACCTAAAGGTTCATAAAGACCTATTGGTATATATTTCATACAATTTGAAAACTTATATAAAGCAAAAGGCAGCGTTATTAAACCGTCGATAAGGCATGTTGCCAAAAAACCCGCAATCCTCTGCTGATGATGTCACTGAGCATGTCATGAATGATGTAATATGTGACATCATCAGTAGTGGATTATGGGTAATAGTATCTCTAGTTTACTCCCCTATAGCTGTCTTTCTTTTAACATAAGTGTGTGTTTCCTTCCCTTATACTTACTGTTTTTGGTTCGCTTCCAGTTCGCGTACCAGCGAGCGAACTAGGAAGCGAACTAAGAGAAATAGAGGTTGGCACAGTTCCAAATATTGTACCAATTTTTTAATAACGGGGAGGTAGTTCTGAAAAGAACTTTTTTTTTTATTTTTCTGAACATTTTTTTACTGTAAGGTTCCCGATTCGCGAAGCGGGAACGAAGAAAAAAAAATATTTAAAAAAATAATTATTCATAAACATATAAAATATATTTTTGGATTTAAAGAAGAATAAATTTTACAGCTACAGATATTAGCTGTTAAAAAACCAATGAAATTCACTGAAAAAACCATAGGTTATAGACCATATATAGTTAGGAATTAGCATTTACAAAACCTTGAAAATTCACTGAAAAAACCATAGGTTATAGACCATATATAGTTAGGAATTAGCATTTAGAAAACCTTATTTTACTCACACAAAACCATTGAAATTCCATATATAGTTAGTTGCACTAACTATATATCGCGCACCCGCAATCCACTGCTGATGATGTCACATATTACATCATTCATGACATGGTCAGTGACATCACTGATGACATCACTGATGACATCTCAAATGACATCACTGATGACATCACTGATGACATCTCATTTGACATCAATGACCACATCACTGATGATATCATTCATGTGACAATATAATGCATCTCCTCACATTTTAATATAACCTCTGTTTCACCCAGTGTTAAAAAGAGAGTATAATTTTTGAAACCATTGACACACCAATACTAGTTACTACATACGCACTCACTGATTGCTACGTCTACACACACCTTCACTCATTCACCCATACAATCATTCATACATACAATCACTCATCTTTACAACACTATCATATGCACTCATACACCTATACAGACACTCACAGTCTGCCACGCATCCATGGAGTTACTCACACACCTAGTCAGTCCTGTAAAGAATCAATGACACTTCCATTTTCTTGTCTATACAGTTAAACATAGAGCACCTTACATTTTCAAACATATACTAACACATACTTACCTTCTTATACAATCATTGATACAAGTACAGATTGATCTGCACAGAGTCACACACCTCCCAGCTAGCCACACACACACTCAGTCTCCCATACAAATACTTGGGCAATCAATCAATAACCCATATAGTTACTCATATAGCTACTGATCAACACATGCAGCAGTTTACAGAACAACAGACATAATGATGCACAAATTAAGACAGTTTAGTCACTAACCCATGCAGTCAGTGAGACACATTTAATCACTCACTCATACAGTCAGTCATGCACCTACTAAATCCTTCGTCCAGACACTTACACATCCACTCATTCTTCAATATGTAAGACATATTTAAACTTTATAGAAACAAAAAATCACTGGATGTTGTTATCAGTGATGTCACTGACCATGTCATGAATGATGTAATATGTGACATCATCAGCAGTGGATTGCGGGTGCGCGATATATAGTTAGTGCAACTAACTATATATGGAATTTCAATGGTTTTGTGTGAGTAAAATAAGGTTTTCTAAATGCTAATTCCTAACTATATATGGTCTATAACCTATGGTTTTTTCAGTGAATATATATATATATATCACACAACAGGAAACCCCTTTTGAAGAACCTCGCCACACGAAGATAAATTGCAGTTCACTTTATTGGCAAACAGCCTGCCAGCAGGAACCATCGAAGAGCAGCAAAATAAAGTTCATTCGATGTCATTATTATAGTCGTTATTATAGTTGTACAAAATTTTATTTATATATATATATATATATATATATATATACATATATATATATATAAAGAAAAATAAGAATTATTAAAGATATTAAATAATAACATTAATTTAAAAAAAATAGATTTGATATACATTTTAACCAATATAACAGACTTATTTAAAAAAGTTAAACACAAATATATAATAATTTATAGATATATAAATATATTTACTTTAAAACCATTAATACACTATTATTTTAATTTCTTTTATAATTTTAACATTATATAAAAATTTAACAAATATATATATATTTATTTATTTATTTATCTACATATACCAATAACAAAAAATAAATTAAAAAACATTCTATTATCAAATAAAATATTAAACAATTAATAAACATCTTTGAAAGGAAATTTCCCACTCCAGTGAGTGCAACAGCAGGGAAAGTGTTGGATAGCGGAGGGAGACAATGTATTATTCCCACTCCAGTCAGGCAACAGTAGGGAAAGTGTTGGATAGCGGGAAGGTAAAAATTACTATTCCCACTCCAGAGAGTGCAACAGTAGGGAAAGCGTTGGATAGCGTAGGGGTAAAAATTACTATTCCCACTTCAATGAGTGCAACAGTAGGGAAAGTGTTGGATAGCGGAGGGGTAAAAATTACTACATCTACTCCAATAAGTGCAGCAGTAGGGAAAGTGTTGGATAGAGAAGAAGTAAAAATTACTATTCCCACTCCAGTGAGTGCAACAGAAGGGAAAGCGTTGGATAACGGGAAGGTAAAAATTACTATTCCCACTCCAGAGAGTGCAACAGTAGGGAAAGCGTTGGATAGCGTAGGGGTAAAAATTGCTATTCCCACTTCAATGAGTGCAACAGTAGGGAAAGTGTTGGATAGCGGAGGGGTACAAATTACTATCCCTACTCCAGTGAGTGCAACAGAAGGGAAAGTGTTGGATAGCAGAGTCATAGGGGTGACTCTGTTGGCACATTCGGTGATCCAGTGATCAGATGCGTGTTATTGCCTAGGATCACAGATGCATATAATGTCAGAGCCCACTGATGGTTCACTGACAGAATATCGACACCCAAAATATCCCCATACCACAATATAGAGTTATAAATATCGATGTCAAAAATATCGACATTCTTTATTTATGAAGGTCAGTACTAAAATATCGGGGAGAAAATATCGATGTCATTATTATAGTCGTTATTATAGTTGTACAAAATTTTATTTATATATATATATATATACATATATATATATAAATATAAAGAAAAATAAGAATGATTAAATATATTAAATAATAACATTAATTTAAAAAAAATAGATTTGATATACATTTAAACCAATATACCAGACTTATTTAAAAAAAGTTAAACACAAATATATGATAATTTATATATATAAATATATTTACTTTAAAACCATTAATACACTATTATATTAATTTCTTTTATAATTTTAACATTATATACAAATTTAACAAATATATATTTATATTTATTTATTTATCTACATATACAAATAACAAAAAATCTTTTTAAAAACTTTCTATTATAACATAAAATATTAAACAATTTAAACATCCAGTCAGGCAACAGTAGGGAAAGTGTTGGATAGCGGGGGGTAAAATTTACTATTCGCACTTTAATGAGTGGAACAGTAGGGAAAGTGTTGGATAGCGGAGGGGTAAAAATTACTATCCATACTCCAATAAGTGCAGCAGTAGGGAAAGTGTTGGATAGCGAAGAAGTAAAAATTACTATTCCCACTCCAGTGAGTGCAACAGTAGGGAAAGTGTTGGATAGCGGAGGGGTAAAAATTACTATTCCCACTCCAGTGAGTGCAACAATAGAGAAAGTGTTGGCTAGTGGAGGGATGCAAATTACTATTCCCACTCCAATGAGTGTAACAGTAGGGAAAGTGTTGGATAGCGGAGGGGTCAAAATTGCTATTCCAACTCCAGTGAGATAACCAGTAGGGAACGTGTTGGATAGCGGAGAGGTAACAATTACTATTCCCACTCCAGTGAGTGCAACAGTAGGGAACGTGTTGGATAGCGGAGGGGTAAAAATTACTATTCCCACTCCAGTGAATGCAACAGTAGAGAAAGTGTTGGATAGTGGAGGTATGACATTTACTATTCCCACTCCAGTGAGTGCAACAGTAGGGAAAGTGTTGGATTGGTGAGGGGTAAAAATTACTATTCCGACCGCAGTCTGTTCAAAATTAAAAACAAACATACAAAATAGAATATATATATATATATACTAACTGGTGAAAGCCAGTCTGGAAATAGGCATAGGCAGCACTTGGCTCAAACCTAAAGAGGGTTTCTTCAAATGTTCATCCTGCCGTGCGTGCAGGTTTGGCATAAACACAACCCACTACAGCACTCCATTTTCCGACAGTCAGGTAGCCATTAAGGGCAATTATGGCAGTAGAACTGAGTTTGCTGTATATGTTCTGGCGTGCACCTGTGGCTTGCGTTACCTGGGTAGCACAAAATTGCAGGTGCACGTCAGAATTTTGCAGCATCTCAGGGCGATCGTGAACAACGATAATTATTATCCGGTCGCCAGGCATTTCAGAACCATACATGGCAATGATCTTGGATGCCTTTCATATTTTGTGATTGACGCAGTGGCACCCCTTAGGAGGGGTGGAAATAGAGAGAAACTTCCAAGGAAATTGGAGACACGCTTCATTTTAGAACTTGACAGTAAGAGTCCTAATGGGTTGAACACAATGGAAGATTTATACAATTTCTTGTAAATGTATAGCTAAAGAAAGAGTCCCTTGATTAGGAAAAGTTTATTATATATCACAAACTGACATCTATTTTACTGGTCTCTATTTTTCTTCTTTTGGATGTCTTTTCTTTGAGCAATTGTATCTGTTGGAATTAGATGATTCGACTTGGAAAAATACTGCTTTCTTAAAAAGTGAATCACAATAGATGATTAACAGCAGTTTCCCGTTTGTACATAACACTTTTTTACATTTTTGTACACAACTGAGGTTTTAGAAAAAGTGGTAGCTTTAGGGTTTTTATGTACATTGTCCATAGATAAATTTTACAGCAGTTCGTGCTTTATTTTGCACTGTTAAGCACTTGAAGCACTTTCTTTATACTGATCAAATTGTTTGCACATAGAGGTTTTTTGCAGGAAAAGCACAGGCTCATGAACTTAGGTTGGAAATAACGACAAATAGATATTTGCTAGTTTTGCATCTACGCAGCTCCAAAAGAAGATTGTTCAGAAGTCATTTTTTCCTGATGTGGCAACCAGGACTTGTCCTTAGATGGATGGGTAAAATATTTCAAAGACCCCTTTTTTTATATTTGCACATATAGCTACACTTTGCACACATGGCATTATTTTGCACAAATTATCTGTTTACATAATTTAAATTCATGTTAATGTATTTATGTATATAGTAGGGTCTTATTATGCTATCCATATAACATATTAGATACATGAGTCATTAAATGTTTTTTATATATATTGTATGTAGGTGTGCATATTGTATTTATATTTAATTATGTATTTATAGAATGTTAATTCATTGCATCAGCCACTTTTTACAATTCAAAGCATTTATGCTGTATAACAATAAGAACAAAGCAATTGAATTTATCTTTTTCAATGCTGCAAAAACCGTGACATATTGCAATGCCTTCAATGAGTATTTTCTCTATGTCTATACATGTGATCAGGTGACCCAAAGGAGGGTGGTACACTAAGCAAATTTAAAAACAATGGCTGACGCGGTATTCATTGTGTGTGCGGCCCTCCTCCCAAAAATAAAAACACATATAAAAAGGCTGGGCAGGTCACGGGGGATGGGGTCATAATTGGCCTCTGGAGGGGGGCCACGTGGTCCCCCTCCCCAAATTTTTCTTAAAAAGTCTGCCAGGCCCCGGGTGATGGGGTCCCCAGGGCCAAAAGTGGCCCTGGGAAGGGGGGGGGCACACAGCCCTCCTCTCATAAAAGAAAAATGGAACCAGCAACTCGCCGGAGGCCAAGCCCCCCCCCCCCCCGCACCACTCTGCAAACACGCACCCTGGCGCGTTGTAAATTGGGGAATTAATTCCCCTTCAATCCTGAGGGTCCCTGGGGGCCAACTAGCCAACCAGGTACCTCCAGGAAATGCCACTGAGCTGCATTGCAGAGACGTGGTCCAAGGCCACGTCCCTTTTTTCACCACTCTTCAAACATGGCTTCTGGTGCACTACTGGTGGGGCGATGAGGTCCTCTTGTGTCCTGAGGGCCTCAGGGCACAAGTAGACTTTATCCTCAGAGCAGCAGCGCACCAGAAGCGGCGTTTGCAGCGTGGTGTAAAGAGGGGCGTGGCCGCGGAATACCTCTCTGCAATGCAGCTCTGTGGCGCTTACTGGAGGTACCTGGTGGGCTAACTACCCCTCCTGTTACCTGCAGTAAATCCCACACAGTGGGATTGCCAAAAGGTGTTTGGAGTCCACGCTCACCTTTCTCCACCACTCTGCAAACGCAACTGCTATGTTATAGTTAGAAATTAGCATTTAAAAAACCTTTGAAATTCACTGAAAAAACCATAGGTTTCAGGGACGTTATAGTTAGAAATTAGCATTTAAAAAACCTTTGAAATTCACTGAAAAAACCATAGGTTTCAGGGACGTTATAGTTAGTTAGACATTCCACTCGTGCCAAACCAGAGAAATTCGGCCGTTATAGTTAGTTCAGCTAACTATAACTTGCACCCCCGCAATGCACTGCTGATGATGTCACATATTACTTCATTCTTGACATAGCAAGTGACATCACCATAATTAACTACCAATCAATTAAATAATATTAATTGGTAGTTAACTAATAATTCATTACAAATACATTACTTCCCACAAGTAACACTATAAAATCTTAATTCAATAAACATGAATAAATAAAAAATCATCATTCATTTTTTATAGTTAAATTACTTTTCACCCTATTCCCCTATAAACCCACACACCCCTACAGAACTAAAAAACGTAAAATGGAATTAAAGTAAAATTGCTAACTACTAACAATTTAACACATTCATTAAAAAACATAAACAATACTTATACAAAAAAATACATCATATAAATTCAAAATATAAACTAAAATACATAACACTAATTTAAAAATCAATATTTTAAACAATTATATTTTTGCAAACGATATTAATGACTTCTATATTTTTTAAAACAATAACTTTTTTTCCTTAAATCCGAAATTCTTGACCACGATATTCTTGCTATCAATATTTCTGTGTCACAATATCTACTACTAGATATTGGTGTACGTCGACATTTCCAACTCGATATTCTGTTTGAATACCACCACTGATGCATGTTATTGCCTACAACCACTGATGCATATAATGTCAAAAACTACTGGCGCATGTTACAGCCCTGGACCAATGATGGATAATGTCAGAGACCACTGATGCAAATTACATCAGCACTGCGATGTTATGACAGTGTTGTAAACACTGTTTCCCGGCAGGCGACCAGAGGTAGTATGGTGCAGAACTTCTAATGCTGGCCACGGCGTAGCAAGACACACTTCTGAGAAGGGTGGTAAACTGCGAGTGTTTTGCGATCACAATTGCAGTCGCAAAACATTCATACATAGGTTTTGGACTTGCTATTGGGAAAGGATGCCCTTGGAACGCGACTCGTAAAATTGGGTTACTACATTGAGCTATTTTATGGTCGCAAAGGGGCTGAAATCCCCTTTGCAACCCCATAAAACGGGCGTACATCTGGCCCCCAATACATTACTGTAAATGTCATTCGATGCTCATGATAGTCTGAGGTCATGGAGAGGTGTTACATACTCACAGGCTCCTCTCTCATTTGATTTCATCTGAGCCAAAGCCTCGTAGACTCGGAAAAGAGAAGGACTCCTGCAATTGGATATATGTAATGTCTACCCTGGTGAACATGCTTAGCCAACTATGTCTGTGACACCCATGACAGATCAGTGTTTGCCGAGGTCACCGTTTTAAAGAGACGGTCTGCTAAGGTCAAACCATCTGCATTTGTAAATGGTTGTTTGTATAGACGTCAATTAGGAAATTACTAGTTGGTTAGTCTTGCAAGTTTCACAATAAGGAAACATAGCAAGAGGGAGGTGAAGCTATTTGGCAAAGATCATGTAGCTTGGTCTAGTCAGGAAGCAGGGATTAGAAGTTGGGCGACAAAGCAGCGATGCAACCCTTCTCAGTGCTCCCTCCTTGCGACACCATAGACGAGCCGTATTTAAAGTACGGCACATCATGTCGCAAGGAGTTACAGATATGTCAGTATTCCTGATGTATCTGTATGCGCAAAAGTGGCTCATTGCTGGGGTCTGTCTGGGGTGTGTCTGAAAACAGACACAACTCCAGCAATGTGTCCTTTCACATGGGGCAAGCCCCATGTGAAAAGGTTCTGTGTCACCCCCATGAGGCAAGCAAAAGATTTTCACGCAATGGCGTCCTAGAAGTGGCGCACTGAAATCTTATAGATTTCAATGCGCCGCATCTACGAGGCTTTGATGCGGGGGAACGCCCACCTTGTATACATTACACCTGACGCAGGTATAATGTACCGCAGGGGTTTACAAAGTGACACATTTGTGTCACTTTGTAAATAGGGCGCAACATGGCGCCCTTTTAACGCCGCCAGCGCATCACAAAAAGTGACGCACCAGGGGCGCAAAAGTGTTGCAAGGGCTCATAAATAAGCCCCAGAGTTTTTAGGAGTGCAAGAACGGGTGGGAGGGGTTTAGTCAAGGATATTGATCTTTGACGTGTATACAGAAGGTTTTGAAAGCTTTTGTCTGCTTTGAAATTATGCAGCTGGAGGCAGAGCGTGGGGGTGGTGATTTTCCTTAAGCTTAAAGAACGTTCCCAAGATGCACCTCGTCCAGTGTGGCACCTGCCTCCCCCTTCCCCCGGAGTGCACCCACCCTCCACCCTTCATGTTAAAGGGTCTCTACGGCTCCTGTGGCTTCCATGCCAGGAGCCTTGGGTGGCTGAAAAGTCCCCAAAAAGGGTGCCCCTGCACAGAAGCCTGGACACCGGAGGAGGGGTACAGTGAATGAGAGGCTGACCACTGAAGCCAGATTCAGTCTCAGAATCCACAGAGGTAAAATGATCAGTGTCCTGGGCCTAGAGCTGTGGAACCCGCCAAGAAACCAAACACACAAGTCAATCAATCAATCATGGGTTTGTTAAGGGGGACTACTCACCCGTAAGTGTCTCAAGGCACTTGGGGGGGAGGGGGGAGGCGCAAGGTCCCGTCCATCAAGGAGGAGGTCTATCGAAGAGCCATGTATTGAGGTCCCTCGTGAACTTGGGGAGTGATGTCGTCTGTCTGAGGTGGAGCGGGAGGGCGTTTCAGGCTCTGGCTAAGAGGAAGGAGAAAGAGCGGACTCCTCATCTGGACTTCCTGGTGCGAGGGACCACGGCATAGGAGAGCTGGGCTGATCGTAGGGTCCTTTGGGGTGCGTGGAATGTGAGTCAGCTATTCAAGTATGCTGGACTGGTGTTGTAGAGGGCTTTGTGTGCGTGGGTGAGAATCTTGAAGGTGATTCTTGCCTTGATGGGCATCCAGTGGAGTGTGCGCTGGTGCTAGGTGATGTGGCAGTGTTGTGGCAGGTTGAGGATTAGTCTGGCGACGGCATTCTGGATGTTTTGAAGTTTGTGGTTTTTGTTGTTTCCGGAGTGCTTAGTCCGTGGGGGTGGGCGGGCTTCCGAGGGCGGGGGCCACCAGGTGTCATTCCAGGCCAATGATGAGTACTTCTGTTTTGTCCGTATTCAGTTGTAGACAGCTGCTCTTCATCCATTTGGCGCCTGCTTCCATGCCTTCTTGAAAGTTGAATTTTACTACGTTGGGTTCATTAGATAGGGAGAGGATGAGTTGTCTGTCATCTGTGTATGAAACAATATTGAGTCTGTGTGTTCTGACGATGGGGGCGAGCAGAGCCATGTAGATGTTGAACAATGTGGAGCTGAATGAGGATACTTGGGGGACTCCGCAGGTGGTCGGTGTGGGGTCCGAGAGGAAGGGAGGGAGTCAAACCCGCTGCGTTCTGCCGGAGAGGAACGAGCGGGTCCAGTCGAGGGCCTTTGTCGGATCCCTGCGTCGTGAGGGCTGTGTGTTAGGGTGCGGTGAGAGACTGTGTCGAAGGCTGCTGAAAGGTCGAGGAGAATAAGGGCTACTGTCACTCATCTGTTCAGGCGGGAGTGGATGTCGGAGAGGAGGCTGAAGGCAAGCATCTTCTCCAGACGGGCTCCTCCCCCACCATGGTCATGTCCCCACTGACCCTCCCCTTCTCTAAATTGGCCCTCTGCTCCTCCTCGTGCGGTTCATTCCCCACAGTAGCCTAAAATGAAGCCCCACAGCCTGGCCCCTCCTTTCCTTCCATAGAGCGCTTCAAACACTTTGTATTGCATTGTATTGTAATTGCATTTATATAGCACTTACTGTAGGGTTTTGACTTATCGCCTCCAGCGACCGTGACAGGTAGCCTGTCACGGTCTAAGGCTATGCAAAACACATGAACAAATGAATGAATGAATAAATGCATACATAAATTAATGAGTTGCTGAATAAATAAATAAATACATGCATACACTAATGAGTGTAGGAATGAATAAATGCATGCATGCATACATGAATGAATGACTGGATGAAGAAATAAACAAATATATGCATACATAAATTGAAGTTTGGATGAATGAATAATTACAATGATATATGAATGAAGGAATAATTGCATGCATACATGAATGAGTTGATGAATAAATAAATAAATTAATGCATACATTAACGATTGAGTAGATGAATAAACGAATATACGCAAACATAAATTAATGTGTGAATGAACGAATAATCAAATTCATACATGAATGAATGAATAAATAAATACATGCTTGCATACATAAATGAATGAGTGGATAAATGAACAAATGATTGGCTGCATCAGTGAAAGTGGCTAGTCCTTTGCTCAGTGTGTTATGCCTTCAGCTAGTGCTCCCAAGACTGAGTTCTGTGTTTTTTACCCTCTGCAGGTGGACCAGATTCTAATCCATCAGAAGAGTGAGTACATTCTGTCATTTTACTTGACACAGACGAGGTGACTTATGCACGCTAAGATAAAGCACATATAAATACAGAGACTGCAAATAAAGGCTCATGCACTTGAGTCCAGTTGTATGTCAGAATATCACGTGCAAAAACTTTGTTTTGCAAACACATCGAGGCCAGAACATTTTCTACCACAATATTGCGGAGGTCAATATTTATAGGTTAGTATGGAATTATTGATGTTAACTTCGTCTGTATGTATCCTGAGGATATATATTTTACACAGTATTCTGGTAGAATACATTGTTTCTTCATTCACAAGATGCCAGGGGTAGCGGAAGTGACATTACATACCCTTTGACCTTAATGACATCACAGGAAGTGACCCTCGATCCTCGTTTTTTTCCCAGGAAGTCATGTGACATGCCCTTAACCATGATGACATCACAATAATTGACACCTATGAAGTTCCATTCTAACTGCATGATTAATATGACAACACAATACAGACACAGGTGTATTTTAGACCCGCCCATATTATGAGGCTGACTTGATCTTTGAAAGCTCTGGAATGTAATACTTGCCCTCCATTGTAGTGAGCGAGCAAAGCAAGAAGGCAGGCCTCTACTAGGGGGTTTCTAGCCCTGAGAACATGTTTAAAAGAATGTGATCAGGTACTGCATTTTAAAGCTCAATTTCCACATACATTTTCTAAAATAAGAGCCATAGGCTGTGAAAGGACACTCATTACATTTTCAAACCCTTTCATGGCGTGCCAAGCCAATGAAACTGGACAGTCCCCAAGAGCCAACTGCATTAAAAATAAAGTGAAATGGATGCCCACTAATTTTCAAAAATCTTCTCCGTTGTGCCATGGCTAGCATTTTCGGTACAAAAGGGGGTGGTGATGGACGGAGCATCTGAACCACTCAAACACTCACACCCAGTCAAAAGATCTGGGTTTAATCCATCACCGTTCTTTAGCCCACTCTGCCACCCCGTTTTCAGACATGGCTATATGCAAATCAGTCTGACCCTGTGCCTCATGGGAACAGTCCAGTCCGAACTGCCAAGCCATGCCTTCCCTGGACCGGAAACAAGCTTCCGAGGACCGGTTTCTGGCATTACAGCCGTCTTCAGCCCGGCTTGCTTAAATCCAGTGGCAAAGTGAGCAAGGGACTCACGTCTGAGCATACCCTGCCACACTTATGGCGGCCAAAAGCGGTACAAAAGGGGGTGGTGATGGACGGAGCATCTGAACCAATCAAACACTCACACCCAGTCAAAAGATCTGGGTTGAATCCATCACCTATGGCTAGCATTTTGTCATTGGTGCCCCCATATCCCAAGGGTGCCCCCGGTATGCCAAAGCCAGAATATTTCTATTGATACCATCCATATTCCACAAGTGACCATTACTTAAAAAATTACCTCGGTATATTCGTGCCAACATTTTGTCATGGCTGCCCGCTTCCTTTATGCCAAGAATTGCCTCCAATGTGTTAGCACCAGCATTTTTCCACAAATGTTCCATATTCCATATACCAAGACTAACCACTTGTGTGCCAATACCAGTATTTTCACATGGGTGTCCATTATGCCAAGAATTACTTCCAGTGTGCTAGTGCTAGGATTTTCATGTGTTCATTATGCCAAGAATTACTTCTAGTGTGCCAGTGCCAGTATTTTCACGTGGGTTTCCATTATGCCATTTCGTCTAATGTGGTATTACCAGCGTTTTCACATGGGTGTCCATTATGCCAAGAATTGCCTCCAATGTGTTAGCACCATTTTTCCACAAATGTTCCATCTACCAAGACTTACCACTAGTGTGCCAATACCAATATTTTCACATGGGTGTTCATTATGCAAAGAATTATTTCTAGTGTGCCCATGCCTGTATTTTTACGTGGGTGTCCATTATGCCATTTCTTCTGGTGTGGCATTACGTGTATTTTCACATGGGTGTTCATTATGCCATTTCTTCTAGTGTGGCATTACATGTATTTTCACATGGGTGTCCATTATGCCATTTCTTCTAGTGTGCCAGTGCGAGTATTTTCACATGGGTGTCCATTATGCCAAGAATTACTTCTAGTCTGTCATTCTCTTCAATGAATTGTGACATCTGGGTGAACACTGCTCTTTCTATCAGTTTGCCCAGGAAAGGGACTCTGAGCAATAGCTCACTTAATCGCCCTCACCAGCTCCCAGCACTATGAAACCCATAAGGATGTGATATGTTTGCGCTTTAAATATAGGAATTATGATTAATATATCCCCCACATGTCTATGTGTGGGGAAAATATGATGCAAAAAAAGACAAAATTAAAAAGACATTTAAGGAGGTTGAAATTTATAATGTCTCAAAATAATAAACTACACAGTAAAACAAGCATTTGCAATGCAATAGGTCTCGCATTTACCCTAGATCTATTGCATTGCAAATGGTAGGCATCAACGGGAGGAAGGGTGGGGTCGAAGGCACGGACAGCAGGAGGGAGAAGAAGGCATAGACAATGGGAGGGTGGGCAGACAGAAGGCACAGACAACTGGAGTGAGGGCGGGGGGGGCGGGAGGTGGGGTTTAGAAGGCATCAAAGCCGTGCCTGCAGTACGAGAACCTCATTAAAGAAAATAGTGCTCACAGTCTAAATAGGACATATCGTGTATAAACCGAAGGGGCCAGTCCCATGGGAGGTGACAAATGAAGAGGAGGCGTTACTAAGGAGGGACTAGCATGCATCTAGATGAATCAGAAGTCAGGATTTAGGACGGACAATGACAAGCCACGGTCGGACCTCATTGTCCTCATTCCCTTGGGCTTACAAGGGTGTTCTTTTTGCTTTTGTTGCCTGGCCCTACCTGGAGGTTCCTCGATTGCTGTGCTCTCTTCAGATGGATGGGTTGTGGAGTTATCTAGGGTCACAATCCCCCGTGTTCCACAGGGTGCCCTGGTCATTGTGTTTAGCCCCTTCGCCCTGAGGGAAACGAGACGAGCGGAGCCTCTGGAGCTACCACAAGCCACACCCGACCTAGTAGGGCCGCCTCCGTGGTACAGCCCGGGCTCACTCTCAGAAACCGCCAACTAATGGCGGTACACTCGCTGTCACCCCTGACCCTGCCGCTTACCGCCCGACTTAGGCTTTCCCTGGTCCACTTGCGACCTGCCTCAATCAACTTGCACCGATGACGGGCAGGGCCGGACTGGGAACAGAAACAGGCCCTGGCACACTGCTCGGCGGGCCCCCCTGGGGAGATGGGGAGTGCAGCCGAGCAATGTGCGAGGGCCGTTTTCGGCCGATTTTGTTACCGGGGGCCGATATTGCCAGCCCCCAGTAAACAAAAACAGCCCCCCAGGGGCTCAAAACTGGCCCCCACCCTAGAGGCCTACCGGGGAAACCCCCGGTGCCTGCTATGACCAGTCTGGCCCTGATGACGGGCTACGACGTGGATGAGGCTGGGGTCTGTTAGTTGGCGGCAGGGAGCAGCAAGTTCAGAAGCAGCAGCAACAAATGGCCGCCTCCTCCGTCCGCCGTCTGAGGGTTCCGGGGAGCTGCGTCTGGAAACAGGAGGTACCGGCCGGAGGAAGAGCCAGAGAGAAGGAGGGAGGGAGGGCCGAGAGCAGGCCGATATCTCAGGAGTTGGCTAGTACACAAGCCAGGGCCATTACCTCCCCGGGCCCGGAACCCCAATACAGTGCGGCGAAACACCCTAAAAGCAACCAGACTGAGCAGCACGAGGATCAATCATGGGCGGATCAGTCAAAAGGGGCAACAGACAGACTTCTGGCAAGAGACTGCCATAATAATCTGAACTTCCAGGGGACCACTCTGTGGAATGATGGTTCGATTTTGCACACCGCCAAATATAAGAACCAACAAGCAATCTACAAGGTGCTGTTCACTCTCAGCTATAAAGCCAAAGGTTCCAATGATATTTTGAACAGGTCCAATATTTTACGACTCTGGGACACCTCGATTCCTTGGCACAGATCTCCTCAGACAACATAAAGTGGGTACATTTAGAAGTCTGGAGAGGGACACACATGGAGACTTCATCATAATTGGCTTCACCCAACAGCAAGTACAACAGGCTGTCCTTGGTGAAGCCCTAAATCTCGCAGAATGAGCAATCGAAGTCACCGCACTCTGCATGCCGAAATATCCACACATTCTCATACCCAAACATGATCAGGGGGAAACAACATCAATCCTCAAAGGCACAACAAATAAAAATGTAGGCAATCGAGGAACCTCCAGATAGGGCCAGGCAACAAGAGAAAGAAGAACACCCTCGTAAGCCCAAATGAAAGAGGACAATGAGGTCCGACCGTGGCTTGTCATTGTCCTTCCTAAATGCTGACGTCAGATTTATCAATAGGCTTGCTAGTCCCTCCTTAGTACCGCCTCCTCTTCATTTGTCACCTCCCATGGTGACCGGCCCCTTCGGTTTTTACAAGGTATGTCCTATTTAGACTGTGAGCACTATTTTCTTTAATGAGGTTCTTGTACTGCAGGCACGGCTTTGGTGCCTTCTCTAACCGCCCCCCGCCCTCACTCCAGTTGTCTATGCCTTCTGCCTGCCCACCCTCCCATTGTCTATGCCTTCTTCTCCCTCCTGCTGTCCGTGCCTTCGACCCCACCCTCCCTCACGTTGATGCCTACCATTTGCAATGCAATAGATCTAGGGTAAATGCGAGACCTTTTGCATTGCAAATGCTTGTTTTACTGTGTAGTTTATTATTTTGAGACATTATAAATTTCAACCTCCTTAAATGTCTTTTTAATTTTGTCGTTTTTTGCATCATATTTTTTCTGCACATAGACATGTGGCAGACATATTAATAATAATTCCTATACTTAAAGCGCGAACATATCTCCCTATGGGTTTCATGGTGCTGGGAGCTGGTGAGGGCGATTAAGTGAGCTATTGCTCAGAGTCCCTTTCCTGGGCAAACTGATAGAAAGAGCAGTGTTCACCCAGATGTCACAATTCATTGAAGAGAATGACAGACTAGAAGACTTCCAAACATGATTCCGTCCGGGATGAGGCACTGAATCTGCCCTCCTTGCCATCTGGGATGACCTAAAGATTACAGTTGACCGCAACGGGGTTGCTGCGCTACTGCTCTTGGAGCTCTCAGCTGCCTTTGACACGGTTGACCATGACACTCTGAAACAAAGACTTTATGAAGTCAGCATAGAGGGAGCTGCTCTAGACTGGATTGCGTCCTACCTTCGAAACAGAACTAATGTCATCCATACCCCACCTTTCTCGTCCAAACCGTACTCCACAAAAGCAGGGGTCCCTTAAGGTTCTATCATCTCGCCCATGCTTTTCAACATCTACATGAAGTCATTACCAGTACTGATCAATACATTTTACCTCACGTGCTATAACTATGCAGATGACACGCAAATACTCCTTCAACTGGAATGCCCCAAAGACATTGGAAAATCACCAATTTTCAGCTGTCTCAGAGCTGTGGATCAGTGGATAACTTGGAGCCATCTCAAATTGAATGGTTCAAAAACTGAAATGCTCATGTGTGGTGATTGGAAACATTACAACCCACTTGCCGCATGGCCTTATGAACTGGGATCACTGCCTAAAGTATCGAAGGAAGTAAGAAACCTCGGAATGACCATGGACTCCAAGCTTTCGAGGAATGCCCAAGTGGATAAACTAGCAAGATCAAGCTTTGCTACTATAAAAACGCTGCAACAAATTTTCTCTCATTTGGAATTTCCAAACAAGGTCCAAGCTACCATCTCCCTTGTTCTGTCCAAACTCGATTACGCCAATAGCCTCTACCACGGATCACCTTTAACGACCATGAAAAGACTACAACGGATTCAGAACTCGGCTGCCAGACTACTCTTGCATATCAAACCCGAGACCACATCTCCCCTGCCTTGAAAGCCCTGCATTGGTTACCGGTTGCCAGAAGATCCACGTTCAAGCTGCTTTGTATCACCCACAAACCAATACATGGAATAGGACCGCTCTTCATCAGGTAAAAAATCACCAAACACATTCAACAAAGGAACCTCCGCTCTAAAGGAGCATCTCGCCTCAAAATCCCACCATACAAGAAAAAAGGCACAACAAATAAAAATGTAGGTGAGAGGGAGAAAGTCGGTCAACCAAGAACCCCGATCAAAATGTATTTCACGCACAGGGACACGCAGCGTAGAGTGCAGCCGATCCAGCTAGAGCAGGCCCATATGGCGGAGCCACAGCAACAGTGTCCCTAACCAAAGAAATGAAAATACCAGAAGAGGATGCTCAACCTCAAGTATTGGAGAACATGGTAAACTAACTAGTGCTCTGACCCCAATTACAATAGGGCCAAGTAGTGTTCTAACCCCAATTACAATCGGGCCAAGTAGTGTTCTGACCCCAATTACAATAGGGCAATCTAGTGCTCTGACCCCAATTACAATAGGGCCAAGTAGTGTTCTAACCCCAATTACAATAGGGCCAACTAGTGCTCTGACCCCAATTACAATAGGGCCAACTAGTGCTCTGACCCCAATTACAATAGGGCCAACTAGTGCTTTGACCCCAATTACAATAGGGCCAACTAGTGCTTTGACCCCAATTACAATAGGGCCAAGTAGTGCTCTGACCCCAATTACAATAGGGCTAAGTAGTGCTTTGACCCCAATTACAATAAGGGCCAAGTAGTGCTCTGACCCCAATTCTTTAGGAGTATGCATGTGGTTGTAGTATGTTTATCTAGGGACCTGTATCGATACTCCTATTTCTGACCCTTGTCCGGTTATAAATCACTAATATCCCTACAACGGCACAGAAACCCGTTTCATCAATTAGTCATAGCGCATGCTGTCACATTAAGCAAGCACTATTCCTCCAGCCCCCTAGAAAGCACACCGAGTTCTTAAACAAATCCAAGCCTCGAGCAACCTGGGAAATCCCCGCCTGCTATGTTTTGATTTAGTCCGAGAACTCCTGTAAAGCACTGCAAGAACGATCAGTTCTTAGTGACATCTTTATTGACGTCTTATGTCCATCCTTACGTCAAACCCAGCACCTCTCAGGTATAAATATACCAACGCTGCCCTAAGCAGAGACACGGTGGTGATGAACCTGGAGCCGCGACTACTTGCCGGAGAGCCCAGCTGATGCGAGAGCCCACGGACGCTGCCCCTCCCCTTTTGACGCGCAGAGAAAGACGCTGTCTTTTCTCTTGCCGAGAAATCCAGCTTCCAGCGTTTCCAGCCCACCTTCGCGGGTGACTGGGATACCGAGTCCTGAGAAAGAGATACCAGTCCTCCAGCCTTCTAAATCCCAGGTACTGAACTGACTAAACCCTAGTAGAGAATTCTTGGGTCAGATTCTTGGCAAAACAAACTTAACTTAAACTGCTACTTACTTACTCCCTCCCATGTATTAGGCTTAGGTCAGGTACACCGGGGTAGGCGTAGTTAGAAGCACCAGTTGAGTACGATTAGTCAATGTATATATGTATGTATATCTTTTATTCATTTTAAAGTATCATATGGCTAAGAAACCATATCAATGCTTTTACAGTATTATTTTATAATCCTGCTTTTACTATATGCATTCTACTTAACCCTAAGTATTGCAGTTGTAGCGATTCATTTCTCTTGTATGAGAAAAGAGACTGATCAATAAATAACACCTTTTATAGAAAACGCCCGTCTCTTCTTTTCTCTACAATCTGGTGAAACTAAGTATGCACGTATTGACTGAGTAAAATAGATGTCTTTTGTTTTCACACGACTTTAGAGATATACTCTTGATCAGGGAGAGCAAAGTTGTCATGTTCTATGGTTGTCAGAAACTAAATCCCTTCTTGTCTATCCAGGGAGGTTAAACTCCTCCTCGCCTATTCGAGAAAGTTTCTAGTGAACTCTGAGCTAGCTGGCACACAAAACTTAAGTCTAATATAGTCAGTAGAAGACCTAGTTAACCTCTGTCCTACGTCTATACTACTGAAGATATTATTCCAATGCGCAGAGCCTATTGGGAATATAGGAACTACACTACATGGTGTATGTGTGGCTCTTTACCTGGTTGTGCACATTTAAATGATTTTATGTTCTACATGAATTTGAAGATTTAAGGTCTTATATTCACAACTTTATTGTGTTGTAAAATGTTTTCTTTGTAGCCTTTGTCAGAATGTATATATATTTTTATAGATTGATGAATCTGAAAAATATGATATAAACAAGCATTTGCAATGCAATAGGTCTCGCATTTACAAGAGTTTGAGCTATTGGCACTGTAAATGACAATGCCTTTTATTTATGTTTTTAAAACTGTTAAATAAAAGGCATTGTCATTTACATTGCCAGTAGTTAAACTCTCGCAAGTGCAAGACCTATTGCATTGCAAATGTGCCCTTGCTATAAAAAATAAACAAGGATTTACAAAGCAAATGGCCAGCTTTCAATATTTTTGTATTTTTATTTTCCAAACAAAGCAGCGGCTTGTGGGGTGGAGACAAGGGGTACTCCAAGTTCAAGAGAGTGGTGATTCGCGGAATTGTTCTGGGTGGTTATTATTGCTTTATTGGGGTATTTCACATGCACTTAACTCTGATAACCTACATGCAAAGGGTTTACGGCACAAGCGCATCCTATGTGCATAGGGGGCGAGAACAAGCGTGTGGGGGGAGCAGTTGACACCAGGTAATGCGGTAAATGCACGCGTGCTGTAATGAAAACTGCGCAGCACGCTGTTAGTGCTGGAGGGGAGGTGGTTGAATGGACAGACATTCGCTGTTAAAAAAGATTCCTCATCTACAGGTGACGAGTTACATTCCCGGCAGCTTCTGCCCATGCTTAGATCGGAAAATTGAGTGGCATTTACATTTACAGTTGTTATATCATCTGTTCTTGTAGCGCTTGGAAACTTTAGTTGTTTAGGTTGAGGCGCCTTACCAATTAAAACTATAGGATATCGCCGTCTACACCACACGACATTCTAGTTTCTGATATCTGCACTGCGTTCAGTTCGAACTGTCTCTTCTTCTATAAAATGCTCCCCGTGACTCGTTGGGCTGCTTCTGGGAGCTAGCCTCGTGATGCGAATTGCCTGTCTTGTCTCTACTCCACATATCCTTGCTGGCAGATCGGCAGTCGGCTTTGAAGGTGCACAGAAACCCGCCACGTAAAAAAAAAAGTCCCCGCCGGGCCGCCGCGCTGCCTGCGATGACCCGGAAGCGGTTGGGCAGCCGGCCAATCCCATTGCGGCCCCAACCGGAAGTCCCGCCCCATCGCGGCGAGAGAGAGAGAGAGCTGCCCGAGGAGCCACGAAGGCTCCTGATTGAGTCCCGGTCCCGAGATGGGGGACCGGGTGAAGAGCGGCCGGGCGCATGGGGAAGGCGGGGCTCTCATGTGGTGAGAGAGCCCCGCAAAGCGCTACCGCCGCCCGAGAGGCAGAACCGCCGCCGAGCACCGCCAGAACCGGTGAGTGTGTTGAGGGAGAGGAGGGGTGAGTGGGGGTTGGGTGTACACGCATGTGTCTGTTTGAGTGTGTCTGTGCGTGCGTCTGTCTGTCTGTGTGCGCGTGTGTCTGTTTAAGGGGGGGTGCGTGTGTGTATGCAGTGTGTATCGCTGTGTATGTGCGCATGCGTGAGTGAGGCTTTCTTTGTGCATGGGAATATGAGGCACGGCGACGTGCGCGCTCACGAGGTACAATCTCGGCAAGAAAAAGCGCGTGGCACTTTGCTGTCCACATTCCCCCAGAAGTAACAACATAAGTTGTCTCGCCCTAGACAGCAAAGCTTCGCTTTGCTTTCGTCTAGGCGAGACCTAAAAAAGGAGAAAAAAAGACTTTTTTAAACTGTAAAAATGAAATAAAATGAGAAAAAATTTACATTTTGTGTAGATATTGTTGGTGTATGCCCTATGTTTGAGAGGTAACTTCTATAGTATAAGCAATTATAGGTCAAGAGGGAGCTTTCTCTTTGAAGTTTTCTGCACTAAGCATCACTTTTGTTTTTAATTGTGCCGGGGTTCTCAGCATAAAGGGCACTTACAGAAGTAGCCACTAGGCGTTACTAAACTTAGATCTCATCTCTCCAGAAGCGCTCCCTTGAGGCTCAAGGTACAACCCATTCAGATACGGAGAGTATCTGGACGAGAACTCGATGATGAAGCATGCCACCAGAATACCTAGTGGGTGAGAGTCCTTTTAAACAAGAAGTGACTTTCTAGGTCATTTTAAGGAGACCGTGAAACTGTGAGAGAGGGTTGTCTCGCTTTTTGGTATTTGTAGGTACAAAGGAAGTGGAGTCAATCCCCCAAACACTTCTCCCACTTCTTCGTCCCCCTCTTCTTGGCCATAGTTGTTCATACCCAGTCCCCCAGGATCCCCATTCGACATCCACTCCTGCAGTTCTTGGGCACATTGCAGTATAACACAGAGGTTCTGAGCTGAGCCCTGCCACCCCCACACTTTTACTCTCCTTTCGATGTTGCAGTGGAGGAGGTCTTGTTTGCAACATACCTTGGAGTTGCAGTGCTGCCCTGCAAGCCATGCTTGCTTTGCTGACTCTCTCATTCTTGTTGCTTACCATTGCATTTTATTTACTTCTTTATTTATTAGGCACACAAATTATTCCCAAAGGGACCTCTAGGCGCCATAGCAGCGGTGGGCAGATTGCAATACAATGGCAAGGTTAGAGTTTTAACAGCCATGTTTTCTAAAGTCTTTTAAAGAGAGTGAAATCCGGACAATCGCGGATGGACATGGGCAGCTGATTTCAGTGATGAGGAGCCAGAAATGAAAAGGAGCGACTCCTAAATCTCTTCGTACGAATACGTTTGGGGTGTAAGAGTAATAGATCACTAGATCTAAGCTGGCGAACAGGAACATAAGGCTGTAGTTTATTTTTAAGGTAACACAGTCCCTTTCCATGCAGAGTTTTGCAGATTAGACAAAGAAGTTTGAAAAGAGCACATTTTTTGATCGGTAATCAATGGAGAGAGCGCAGACTGAGTTACGATGGGGAGCAAGAAGGGAGATTCAGGATAAGGCATGCAGCTGTGTTCTGCACCTCCTGGAGCCTAGTAAAAAGGCTTTAATTTATTCCAACCAAAAAGGCATTTCCATAGTTGAGGTGACTTACTATCAGAGCTTGGACTAAAGTTTTCCTGGCCTGTAGAGGGGTCCACTGAAAGACTTAAGCATGCACATTAGACCAATAACGGTTCCAGAGATTTTTTTTTGCGTGCTCGTTCATAGAAAGATTTTTCATCTAAGAGGCCTCCTAAATTCTTTACATGTTTTTTAGGTGTAGGGGATAAACCCAGCTCTGATGTCCACCAGTCTCCCGACCAGATAAAGTGAGCTTTCCTGAATAAAAGGATCTCCGTCTTATTCGTGTTAAGCTCATCCACGAGGCGATTTTTAGCATACAATCCTTGAATTTAATTTTAGTGAGGGTTCGAGCTAGAATACATAGAGATGACCAGTTGCGTGCCATCAGCGTACCAGATGGTTTCAAAGGGTAAACAGCGTTTACAACGCAACTTTTACCACACACTACCTTTACCACACAACTTTTACAACGCAATTTGTTACAACGAATTGCGCTGGGGGCGATGTAGGATAGGTAATAGTTCAATTTACTATCCAACACCTTCCCTACTATCCACGGGGACTGGAGTTTGAATAGTAAATTAAACTATTCACTATCCAGCGCCCCCCAACGCAAGTTGTTGTAGCGACTTGCTTTGTAAAACCTGCGTTGTAAAGGCATGCGTGGAAAAAGCATGCGTTGTAACGACATACATCCGTTTCAAAGCCACAAGACCAAAAGAGTTTTGCCATGGGGGCCACATAAATATTGAAAAGAGCGGGACTCAGAATTGATCGCTGGGGCACCGCTTTTTCAAGGACCATGGGTTTTGATGAGTAGTTACCCAGCTGAACAGAATGGGTCGCTCAGAAAGAAAGTTCTTCATCTATTTCCAGGCTTTGCCGGTAATACCAAACTCCCCTAGTCTTTGAGCTAAAATTTGATGAGAGATGGTATCAAAAGCCGCTGATAGATCCAGGAGAACTCGCATAGCTGAGGTTCCCTGGTCTAGAGCGAGTTTGATTGTATCACTGACCTCCATTAAGGCTGATTCCGTGCTATGAAACGCACGGAAGCCAGACTGAGAGGAGTCCAGCAAGCAGTTGGATTCAAGGTAGGACACCAGTTGTTGATTCACCAGAGACTCTAGGATTTAGGACATAAAAGGGAGTAGAGATATAGGTCTATAGTTTAACATGTCCAGGGGATCAGCTGAGGGTTTTTTAAGAAGGGTTTCGATACGCTCTGTCTTCCATTTTAGTGGAACAGTGGCTGACTGCAAAGAGAGATTACATAAGGCTGTGATCGTGGTGAGCAAAATAGGGGTCAGAGTGGCAATCACATGAGGTGGGGCAGAGTCCAGCGGGGAACCGGTTTTATTGTGTTTATTTATTTGATTTGCTGTAACAGGATTGAAATATTCCAGGGTGGGAGATTGAAAGTTAGTCCTGACTTCCTGAGGTTCCAAAGTCATTGGTATCATGATATTTGCAAGAGAAAAGTAGATGTTAAGTTTTTGTTCAAAATGCACTGCCAGATTGTCAATGTATGGGGATGTAGGTCTTATATAATTACAGCTGCTTGTGTTCGTGAGTTCCTTGCGGATTTAGAGCTCACTGGAGGATTTTTTTGTAGAATTGATTCTCTCGGCTATGTGAGTCTATGTTACAGTATTTTAGGTATTTCCTTAAGGCTGATTTGTAAGCGATTTTCCTCTACTTCTGATTTGGATTTCCTCCATTTACGTTCAATTTTCCTAAATGCGGATTTCTCCTTTTTTAAGGATTTGGAGTACCAGGGTGCGGGGGGGGGTCGGGTTCCCTTTTCGTTTTAGATACTTTCAGCGGGGCAATGGTGTCTAAGGCATGTATAAATTAGTCTTCAAAGGCTTTTAGTGCAAGACTGGTGTCTTTGTAGTCAGATACAATATGAGGAGTAAAGACAGGGAGAAGGGTGGAGGGAACCACCCTTCTCCAGGGTCTCGTAAGTGTCATGGCATCAGGGGGGGCACCCTCAGGTTTCCAAACATCCAGGAAGAAATCTACAAAGAAGTGGTCGGTCCAAGCCTGGGCAACTGGAGAGTCCACCTCTAAGTTTGTGGCTTCTGAGAATAATAAATGGAGAGTGCATGCCCGGCTACATGTGTCTGGCAAGAGGCGGATGGTATCCGGGTCAGCTTGATTATCAATATGATAATTGAAATCCCCCAAGAGCAGAAAATTATCTTCTTCTAAGATGTGTGGTGCTAGCCGTTCAATGAGCTTCGCACTGAAATAATGTTTTTCACGGGGTGGGCGCTAGACCAGTGCCCCCGTCCAAATTTGGTTAGTTGAGGCTTTTAATTAGAATATTATCATTTCCAACCCAGGGGTAGAACAGGAGTCCAGAGTGTCCACTCCTAAAGGATTTTGTGTTGCAAAAGCTACCCCCCTCCCTTTTTTAGCTGTCTGTCACACCCGGTTACACTATAGCCTTCAGGAAACAGTATAGCTATAGAAGGGGAGGAGGACAAAGATGGCCAGGTTTCAGTAATGAAACATATGTCTGGCTTTGTTGAGTCTAAGAGATCTCAAATTTCTGTGGAATATAAAAAAAAAAAATTAAAAATGAAACTTACCTTGCTGCCAGGTCCCACGTCTCTGCCCCTGTTCTCTTTGTGGAACTAGAGCACCAGAAAGCACAGTAGCCCACACCGACCAACCACAATGATGCAATGCAGCATTGTGAATGGCTTTGAGCGTCCTGGTCCGACGCTCAACCAGGTAATGGGGGCCTGGGCATGTTCTCCACATAGGCCGTAATGCAGCCTGCATTGAGAGAGTGGAAAGTGCATATGACTGGTTGGGGCTATCCGAAAGGGCCAACCAAACAGGCATTGCGCACTTAGGAGTGGCCAAACCACGCCCACCCCCTCGCCCACAAATCAGCATGAAGCATAGAATTATAATAATGTAAAGTTATTATCATGTTATGTTACTACTACCTAGGACTTTTCTCCTCCATTTACCATCTTCTCTAAGCAGGTGATGGATAGGTGCATTGCCAATGCGTATCACAAGTGAGGTTCAGGGGGACTAGAAGGTACCAGGAGCAGGGCAGATTCATGGCTGCTGGAGCGAAGCGTTGCTTGTTCCTACCATTTTGTAGGAAATGGTCAGGTGTGGTACACCTGTGCCATCTACCTGTCTCACATCCAAGGCTGGTTTTACCTGGTCCAGATGCCCACCTGGTAAAACTAAGTTTAGTGTACCCGCATACGGTAACTGTGATTGTGGGAACACCTGCACCTCAGTCTCATCCACAGCAGAGTTTCCCCAAGGACACTTATCTGGCAGACTCAAAATGAGAGTCTAAATGTGTATTAAATTATTATCTTTGTAGATAAAGGACAGGTTTGTCATGGATTCGAGACCTGTTAGCTTGATATATTTCAAATGTGACTGTCTACGTGAAGTATAGTTTTCATCACACCAACAGCACACAAAAGAACAGATATCCACTTCCTGAGCAAAGGCTACAATGAACCATCCATTGTGCCCTTTGAAGCTGCCTATGTCACATTCACACAATCCCGCAGGTAGCACAACTGCACCTGCATCTATCACAGATGGAACTAAAGTGCAGGAAGGTGACATCCCCAGACATATTCCATAGTGGCTAATGCCTGAAGAGACACTTTCCGCATGAATGCTTCCTCTCAGTCCCTAGCGTAGACATCCATGATGAGTGTGGAGGTAACACTGGAGCTGGGGGCTGGTGTGTGGGGGTATGGGTGGTGTTATCCTCCTTAGAAGTTGCGCTCTCTTCTCACCGTCCACTCTTGTGTCACCCCAGGGCACAGCATGTTCCAGACCTGCAGTGAATTTGAGATCCTCAATGCAGTCAGCCAGAAAATCTTCCATGCCAAAGAGGAGAAGGAGTGCTGCGGCCCCCTGCTGGATGTTAGAGTGTACGACCACTCCCAGAGTCACGTGCTGCACCTCCTCCTCCCAATACATTACTGCAGCTGGAATGAAGAGGTAAGTTACCAGCCCAGAGTCCTCCTGTGGTAGAGGAAGAACTCCAGGCTCATCACCCAATATACACGTGCCAAGATTTATACCTTTGTGGGTAAAAAGTGAAATCTAGTATTGTAAAAACTGCAGAATCTGGTGATGAGCGCCCATGGGGGCAAGTAGTGGCGGCTGGCACAGCTCGCAGGTGAAGGGGGTGGATGAGAGAAGGGGGCTGGGGGGGACCAGGGGCACAATGTTAAATAAAATAATAAATACACTTACCTTGCCGCCGGGTCCCGCGTCTTCGCTGCTGGTCTCCTTCCCCTCAGACTCCAGGAAACACAGCCAGGCTCCCCTGACCAGCGTTGTGATCGGTGCCGTGATTCGACACTCAGCCAGGGACTGGGGGCCAGGCATTGTTCTCCATGCAGGCTGTAGTGCAGCCTGCATGGAGAAGTAAGAAAGTGTGCATGACTGTATTGGGCGGCCTGAGAGGGCCAACCAAACAGTCATTGCGCACTTAGGAGGTTTCTACCACTCCTCCCCTGCCCAGCAGCCCACCCCCTCACGCAAAGCTGCCGCAGCAGGTGGACAAAGAAAATGATAATAACATTATATTATTATCACTTTATTTTTTCCTATTTTTACTACTTCAGGGCAGTTAGGGCGACGCTCCTTCACCTTGGCGGAGGAGCCACCACCGATGGGAACCCATGTGCCAGCACAATAGGCTGACCTGAGATGGTATAATTCACCTCGAAGGTTGCTGCCGACAGCACATGCGCAACAGGAACATGGTGGTGTAAGACCCATGACTATGCTAGGAACATGGAAGACTCTTTCCTTTAAGTAAAATTGTGGGGGGATGCACAAGGTGACTTATGCACACTAAGACAATGCATATATAAATAAAGAGACTGCAAATAAAGTCACTTACACTTGAATCCAGTTGTATGTCAGAATATCACCAACAAAAACTTTGTTTTACAATAATATCGTAGCCAGAACATTTGCTACCACAATACTGAAAATAGATTAGTGTAGATTTGCTGTTGTTAACTTCGTATCTATGCATCTTGATATATATATATATATATATATATATATATATATCCCAAGCGCCGCTTGAAAGAATCGGATGCCGATTGTAGTTCTCCAGCATACCACGAAAGCAGACACGAACCCAAAGTGAGTGCAAGAAGTAGCGTTTATTTCTCGCTAGTCAGCCATAACGCGTTTCACCACAAACGTGGCTTGATCAAGATGCATAGATACGATGGCGTAGGGAAGGATTCATATCAGGAGATGAATTTAAATTCATGCATAATGAGTTTCCTGTGTTACCAGTATTTGACCTGATTCCAAAAATACATAAGAACATATCACCTATACCTGGCAGACCAATAATCTCATTATGAGTGTAGGAGAGAATGTTGGACAGTACATTGACTTTTTCCTACAAGATCATTTGAATAATTTGCCGAGTTATGTTCGTGATACAAGTGACTTCTTACAGAAAATAGACGCAATTGAGTGGCAAGAGGACATGCTTTTAATAACTTTGGATGTCAAATCTCTTTACACCAGTATAGCGCACACCAATGGGTTAAATGCTGCAAGTCACTTCTTGAGTCAGAGATCGATTGAATATTATGAGCATAACAAAGTGATTTTAAGTATAATGGAATGGTGCCTGAACAACAACTATTTTACATTTGGTAAAGATCTTTGGAGACAGTTGAGGGGTGTAGCAATGGGGGCCTGCTTCTCCCCCAGCTACGCCTGCTTGCACGTAGGCTGGTGGGAGGAGCAGGTCCTTAACATTGCACATAAAACGTGGATGAATGAGAAAGTCATCAAATACCTGAGGTATATTGATGATATTTTCATTGTGTGGCAAGGAGACGAAGCAGAAGCGGTCTCTTTTATTAGAGAAATCAACAACAACTCCCTGAATTTAAGGTTTACATCGCACATTAGTGCATCACAGGTTGAGGTCCTAGATGTCAAAATTTATATTGATGATTTCAATAAACTTCAAACCACATTGTTTAGAAAACCCACCGCAGGAAACACCACTCTTCACGCCTCCAGCCTTCACCCCAAACACACCATAAATAGTATTCCTTTTGGTGAAATTCTGCGCCTTAAAAGAATTTGCAGTTCTGCTGACGAATTTGATAAGTGTGTCATGGAACTGCGAGATCGATTAAAAGACCGAGGATACTCATACACTATATTCGATCAGGCTTTGGCTAAAGCTAATATGAGATCCCGGCAGAGTCTCTTTCCTGACCCATTAGACAACACTAACTCTAAAGACTCAGAACAGTCAGCCAATATAAATACATGTCCATGGTTCATCACAGCTTTTAGTGATCAAGAAAAGACCATCAGAAAGATCATTAATAAAAATTGGCCCATTGTCCTTACAGACAATATATTAGGAGCTACTTTGCCATCTAAACCTACTGTCACTTTCCGTAGAGCTCGCAATATGGGAACATTTCTTGACCAACCTAGTCCTGAATTAAAGCAGAAACCCAATTGGCTGGCTCCGGCAGCAGGATTTCGCAAATGCTCCAGCTGTCGTGCCTGTAAGTTCGGAGTTAACAAAACCCATTATTGTACTCCCTTTAGTTCTGAGGAAATTCCAATAGTAGGTAACCATACCTGCAAATCGGAATTCGCTGTATATGTCCTGACGTGCACCTGTGGCCTCAATTACATCGGAAGTACCAAACAACAGGTGCACGTCAGGATCTTACAACATTTAAGAGCCATTTTACACAGCGACCCCACCTACCCTGTGGCCCGTCACTTCGAACTTAAGCATAATAAAGATATTAATTGCTTGAAATATTATGTAGTGGCAGCAGTCCCTAAATCTCGAAGGGGAGGCCATAGAGAACAAAAATTACGGCAATTGGAATCCAGTATGATCCTTGAGTATGATAGCAAATGGCCCAATGGGCTCAATAACACTGAGGATCTACAAACGTTCTTATAAAATGATGGCAACTCTTACATAATTTGTGACATTCTGCATATATTTCTTTGAAGCACAGTACATCTACCCTAGGTAGTCAGGTTTCCTGTTTCTTGGGGATACATGAACGGATTGATATATCCCAATTTTGCTTCAATGTGGATAGATACGTTCTTGATTTTTCCTCCTGGCTAGTAAGGTTCCCTGTTAGCCAGAAGGGATATACTCTTAGTCCTTCTGCATTTTCAACATGTGTAAATATATTAAATATCTTGTTTTCCCTACAATCCTCTATTTACTTTTTAACACTGTTCTTAGCCACAGGGTGTTTTTAAACAGTTATTTATGATAAACTCTGTATTTATTATGAAATGTTTTAGGTTATGCTTTAATACATATTGAAATATGTTTATATTCTAAAAATAGTATTAATTGCATCTAATTTATTTATATATATTTATACAGGTCGTTTTATCTTTGACTGTAGCACTTTATTCTCTAATGTCGACACATGGCACTTTTTCCAGTTCTGCACTTTAGACATGCATTGTTTTGCACTACATTATTCACTTCAAAATGCACTTTCCTATACAAGTCCTCCTTGACAATATGTGATGTACGCAATGTTATATATATAAGAATTCTTGGTTTACACAGTGTTTTCCAAACATCTTCTAGAATTTATCCTGTAATAATTGAAGATTCCAAAGAATGAGCTTATAAAGAAATGTTAATTTTAATTTCTTTTTTGCGTATTTTGCACAGTAATGACCCATAACAATTGATATGTTGTCTATGTCTATGGTCACATGACTGGATCAGAGGGCTGGGTTTGCGCAGTCACCAAGCACTATAAAAATGCAAAAGTTACAAACAATTGTTGCATGTGAGCAAGGGCTTGCACAGCCCGAAACGCGTTATGCACCTTTTCCCAGCTGTATTTGCAGAATAAAGAATACCTGTAACCGATCCTGTGGTCCATCTCCTGTGTAATGCTTCGTTGGTCCAGCTGGATTGAAAGTGGCGTGGAGGAGTTTCTTGCATATATATATATATATATATATATATATATATATATATTACCTACTGGCAGTCGCCAGTAGGTATATATAGTTAGGATTTTTTTTAATAGGGATTTCTGAAAATTCTATGTTGAATAACTTTGGCGTTGATGGATGGAATTGGATGGATGGATGGAATTGACTGAAATTTTCAGGAAAATGGCACATTTTGTTTCTGAGCGTCCCCTGAATGTTTGGGGGGGTTTCGTCAAGCGGGGGCCGAGAAAAAAGGGGGGTCCCAAAACGTGTTTATAACATTGAGTTTTCCATAGGGCGGTTGGACTCACTTTTAGCTCGAACGGCTCAATGGATTTCCACAAAACTTGGCAAAATTGTAGGGACTGGTAGCCCGATGTGCCTTTGCTATGTCTCAAGATATATGCTCCAGTGGTTGTTACGAAAATTAACTTTGAAAAATATATATTGGGCTACATTGGGCTATATATATGTTAGAGCCCAAATGTAGCCCAATGTAGCCCAAAGATGGCCACCAGAGACAAAAAAAACAAATGTAGCCCAAATATCAGCCAGATGTAGCCCAACTATAGCCCAGTGACAGAATGGCCCAGAGTGTTCTAAAGAACAACTAGAGCGCTAACAGTCTTACTTATGACAAAAGTATGGCACACCTGAAGTCATCTTGATTGGAATAAAGTGTTAACACTTAAAACATTTAATTTGCAAAGGAACAAAATGAGGGGGTTCATTTTGCCATAGAAATTATGATTAGTGCTGAAAAAAGAAAAATTAGGGCACATTTTGAGTGACTTCTCAAATCCTCCTATATTTCATTAAAAAAATTCTGATATGCAGTCTCCCAAGATGGCCACCAGAGACAAAAGAGTCCAAATGTAGCCCAAATATCAGCCAGATGTAGCCCAACTATAGCCCAATGACAGAATGTCCCAGAGTGTTCTAAAGAACAACTAGAACGCTAACAGTCTTACTTATGACAAAAGTATGGCACACCTGAAGTCATCTTGATTGATATATATCTGTGACAGCGTCCCGGTTAGCGCCCCGGTTCGCGTACCAGACGCGTAACGGAACTTCGCGAGGAGAAGCGGATTGGCTCTCCGGTGACTGTCAACATCTAAACAGTCCGGAGCGGCCGCCATCTTGTCTCTCGGCAGGATCGAGAGACAAGAGGTGGAAATAAACGAAGGGGGAAATGAATGAAAGGGGGCAAGGTAGACCCCTCCTGACCCCCTAGGATTGATGTGGGGGCTATTAAAGGGCCCCGTGGGGCAAAAAAATAAAATAATTTTTTTTTCGATTTTTCGCGGTGGAAGCGCTACCCGGTACGCGAACCGGGTAGCTCACCGGTAGCGTAACGGGAGTCCGCCATCTTGTGTTTTGGACGAATTTAATCACAAGATGGAGGAGAAACAATGTTGGGAATGGGTATAAGGGGGCACGGGAGACATATCCTGACCCCCTAGGTTTTCTGAGGGTGGCTGAGGAGGCCAATATATGTAAAAAAAAACACCTTTTTTTTTTCAAATTTTTGCACGGTTAGCGCCCGGTCCGCGCACCGGGTAGCGTTCCGGAAAGCGTAACAAGGGGAAGACCAAGGGAAATATTAAAATAATATTTTAGAGTGCTTTGAGGTAGGGTAGCTCTGAATAGAGCTGTTGTGTTGTGTGGGTGATGTAAGTACCAACATGTAGGTACCAATGAAGAGTCTAAAATTCAATGTACACCGTCTCCTCTGTAGATATTTTGTATGTTCTAATATGGGTTATTTAAATGTAAATGTGTGGAAAAGCACTTCATGCTTTAAAGCAATTGTATTTTTGAACTGTTTGTTCTTTCCTCTTAGTCCTCCTCTTTGGTTTTTTTTCCCCACACTCTTCTTCAGCATGATAGTTGATAAATTCGTTCCCTCAAAAAATGTATATACATAAAAGAATTATATTAAATACATATAAAATATATTTTTCCTTTAAAAGAAGAATACATTTTACAGCTTTTGATATTTGCTATTAAAAAACCATTGAAATTCACTGAAAAAACCATAGGTTATAGACCATATATAGTTAGGAATTAACATTTACAAAACCTTGAAAATTCACTGAAAAAAACATAGGTTATAGACCATATATAGTTAGGAATTAGCATTTACAAAACCTTATTTTACTCACACAAAACCATTGAAATTCGCATATATAGTTAGTTGCACTAACTATATATCGCGCACCCGCAATCCACTGCTGATCATGTCACATATTACATCATTCATGACATGGTCAGTGACATCACTGATGACATCACTGATGACATCTCAAATGACATCACTGATGACATCACTGATGACAACATCCAGTGACTGTATGTTTCTGTAAAGTTAAAATATGTCTTACATATTGAAGAATGAGTGGATGTATAAGTGTCTGGATGAAGGATTTAGTAGGTGCATGACTGACTGTATGAGTGAGTGATTAAATGTGTCTCACTGAGTGCATGGGTTAGTGACTAAACTGTCTTAATTTGTGCATCATTATGTCTGTTGTTCTGTAAACTGCTGCATGTGTTGATCAGTAGCTATATGAGTAACTATATGGGTTATTGATTGGTTGCCCAAGTATTTGTATGGGAGACTGAGTGTGTGTGTGGGTGGCTGGGAGGTGTATGACTCTGTGCATAGATGTGTGAGCAGTTGATTCACTAGATGTATGGGTTCAAAAGTGCATGTGGAAACAGCTGTGTGGGCGGTTGACTGTGTGCATGAGTGTATTGGTGAGTGAATGGATATCTCAGTGCTACATGTCAAAGTAAGTACATATGTAAAACACAGTACATGTGAGAGTTGACATATATAAATAACTGTGCATAAGAGCCAGTGAATGTGTGAGTGGCTGTATGGATCATTGTGAACTTGTATCAGGGATTGTATAAGAGAGTTAATATGTGTTAGTATATGTTTGAATAAGTAAGGTGTGTATAACTGTATAGTTGAGGAAATGGAGGTGTGATTGATTCTTTGCATGACTGACTAGGTGTGTGAGTAACTCCATAGATGAGTGACAGTCTGTGAGTGTCTGTTTACACTGAGTGTATCTAAGGTTATATTAGAGTCTGAAGAGGTTCATCGTATTATCACATGAATGATGTCATCAGTGATGTGATCAGTAATGTCAAATGAGATGTCATCAGTGATGTCATCAGTGATGTCATTTGAGATGTCATCAGTGATGTTATCAGTGATGTCATCAGTGATGTCATTTGAGATGTCATCAGTGATGTCATCAGTGATGTCATCAGTGATGTCATTTGAGATGTCATCAGTGATGTCATCAGTGATGTCACTTGAGATGTCATCAGTGATGTCATCAGTGATGTCATTTGAGATGTCATCAGTGATGTCATCAGTGATGTCACTGACCATGTCATGAATGATGTAATATGTGACATGATCAGCAGTGGATTGCGGGTGCGCGATATATAGTTAGTGCAACTAACTATATATGCAAATTTCAATGGTTTTGTGTGAGTAAAATAAGGTTTTGTAAATGCTAATTCCTAACTATATATGGTCTATAACCTATGGTTTTTTGAGTGAATTTTCAAGGTTTTGTAAATGCTAATTCCTAACTATATATGGTCTATAACCTATGGTTTTTTCAGTGAATATATATATATATATAATATATGTGGTTTGCTATGGAGTGATTGAGGTCCAAGAGCATTAGGGTTTTGACTAATAACAGCACAAACAATTAGCTTTACTATCGAGAGTAGAAACCAGCCATAGTCCTTGAACTTAGGTGGGGTTTAGAGAAAGGAATAGAAAATTGAGCTCTCTGACTCAAATAAAGTGTCTTTGAAACAGGAGGATTATTAAGTTCCTAATTATCTTATGGTATGTTATGTTAACTTTCATTTCTGATGTGCATCAAGGTTCTCTAGGCACAAGAAATGCTGAAGGTAACTAGCTAGCAGCCTGTAAGGGAGAAATATCGTGTGAGAACAGCTGAGTTTTCAAGTTCTTTCTAAACTTAGACCGATAATCCACTCAATGAAGGAACAGCCGCAGTGAGTTCCAGAGTTTGGAAACCTTCTCAAGGGTCTCACCGATACTTGGTCCTTTTAAACCAACAAAGAAGAAATTGGCACAGAAGCTGAAATATGAAAGGAATGCATTTATTCACCTCAGATGAGGGAGACTACGTCACACAGAAGCCTTAGCAACTGAATGAGGCAGTCTAAGGAGTACAGAAAACTGGGGCCTTATATATGCTTAGGGTTACATAGTCCGCATAAGACCAAGGGGCAGTCCTGGCACATGTAAGCATGCAAAATGACTAATATGGCATGCAAGATCTGCTTGCTCAGCAAAGTGGGAGGAGGTACCAGTTGGTAATTCTGGTGAACACATCCTGACATTTACAGACTAGGAACAGTTGCAAGGACAGCTGCAAGCTCAACTGAGCATATGCGAAGGTGGAAGATGCTAAATATAGTTCGTTTCTAGGCAGATTACAAGAGAAGTCAACACTGAGGGAGGACAGAGCACATGGCGAGCACGTGGCAGCACATGGCAAACAAGATGGCTGCCAGAAATACAAAATGGCTTTCAGCTCATGCTAACAAATCCCTCCAATCTTTAACAGATAGTCCTTTTAGCATGAGCTAAAGACATTCCTATGATCCAGTAGGAACATAGAAAATATTTGCACATTCATTTTCATAATTGTATCAATATCCTAATTCATTGCTAGGTGGCCATTTTCCATTCTAAACATTTCATTAAGCGGGTATATATGAGGTATAAGCACAAATACAAAGGGAACGGAGCATAGGGTCATAATTAACATACAGATAGCAGGAGAGAGTAATGACCACTATTACAAACAGAATTATAATTTTTCTAGTCCTAAGCAAAAGCAAATCCTAAAATCATCTAGTAAACATTTTCAGGGCTCCTATGCATTTAAGTGACCATTCATTTCAGATTCAGAATAGCTAACGGCACATATCTAATAAAAACATTTTTAGTAAACGTTTACAGTGTTCCCTTTATGAGGGCTACAACATCAATTATTTGGGACCAGGAGGACCACACAGGACCATAGGAATTAGAACGAAGAGCTTCAAAGGGCTGCTCCTCCTCAAAAACGGGACATCTAAAGGGGTACATTATTGACAAAAAGAAGAAGTCCTTGGAGAAATTGAAGCCGCTGTACAAGCAACCAGAGGGGAGTCTTCTCCCTGTGTCCGTTTGAGCCTCACAGGCAGGCTCTTGTTGTTTCCACGGTGGAGCTGCACAACTCGCAACTCAAGAATCACAGCCCAGTTTCAAGGAAAAAGACTCTTCTTTCAGGATAGGACAGTCACCCACCAGGGCAAATGCTCCTAGCGATCCTGTCCAGTGTCTCAGGCAGTGCACCAGTTTCCTTCACTTCAATCTAACAGGCACCAGAGACACAGCACCTGTACCCTAAACTCAAGACCTTCACTAACTCCTGTATTGCTCTGCTGGCGCACTGCTCATTCGTTGGGGGCACACATTGCATCCAGTGTACCCAAATATCTCTTGACCAACAAACAAAGGAGCAAATTTGCATTCACTTTGGGACCCGGATTCAGAGGCCTGATGCTAGGATCTCTGATGCAACCCTTGTTTCAAAACAATGTTTCAAAAGGGGTCACCTCAAGCAAAACCTCCTCGCCATTCTGGTCAGTCTGTGACTCTCAGCTGGGCATTAAAACTTGATTCACTTTTTCTCCTTTCTAGTTTGTGACCCCGTCTTTCGCCCAAGACAGTGGCAGGGGTACACAATTTATCTCAGGGCTTCCACCTTCACTGAGGTCCTAGTTGCCAGCAATGCCTGTGCTGGTTTCCTTCACTTTGGCTTAAAGCTGGACTGGTGCTAACGCTGACTCCCCAGGCTGAATCTGATGTCCGGGCCCCTCTGGCAATGGTTGTAAGGCAGCAAATATCTATTGGTGGACAGAACAAAAGGTACTTAGACAAGGCACAGAAACAGTCTATCAACAGAGAGGATAGTCTCAGAATGCTTCCTAGTCTTGGGACGCCCCATATATTAGCAGGGCACCCATGAACACTTTCATCTATCTATGAGAGAGTAAAAAAACCTGGACCTATTGGCAAGTATAAAAGGAACTCTTTGGTGAACTGACAAGAGTAATACATCACCCAATCCCAAGCAGCCAGGGAAGTCTGTTCATTTACTAAATTATGAGGAAAATAGAAAAACAACACAGACATACCCTAAATCCTTACATTGGTGTATTCCTGTGTACTAATCTGAAAACCCTAAAAAAAGGAAATGTTCTACACTTTTGCTCATAAACTTTACATTACTTGTATAGGACTGCAGACACTTCTAAAATGATTTCTTCTTAATACAAGCACCTACATTGTATGCTTAGGACCATGCTCTCATGTTATAGGAGCAAAAGGAAAGTCCAAAACTGCTAATTTAACAGGGGTTCTTATCTATAAAACAATATTTCCTTCAAAATATTATTTGCCAAGGATCACATGGGCATCTTCCCTGCATTCTACTTTTCATGATCCAAACTATGCAACATCAGCTCTAATAAGGGCTGTCAGTTTATTTACACAGACTAGCTAATAAAAAACTAGCAATTCCCTTACAAAACTATGTAGCATGAGAATAACAAACAATAATGGTGCTATCACCTAAGAATTTTAGAAACAAAACTACCCACATCTAGTTCCCCTTAAAGATCAAAATAAGGGAACAACAATCTAGGCTACTGATCCTGTCATAATTTCATCAAACAGGATGGGCAGTAACATAACATATATATTTATTCATTTTATTATTCCTAACAATGTTTAAAACAGTATTACTGAATAGCCAATTAAATTTATTATTGCTATTTCACAGACAGCTTAGACGGGCTAAAAAAAAAAGAATTGAGAAAAAGAGAGAGCAACATACATTTTACCTAGCCTTAATTTGTAGAGGAGCTAGCCTCCTTCCCCCATTTTGACAGTAGGAAACCTGAAACAGGTTTCACTTCTGTCAACACTATCAACCCCTATTTGTAGCAACTGGGCATAAACAAAGTTATAGGAGGTACATAGCACTTATGAGAGGGCTAAATAAAAACATGAATACCCAAACCCCAATCCTTTTAGCAAATGTACAAGTGAAACATGAGGGCACATGAAGTCAAATACATTTCATTGCCTCAACTTTTAAGTATTAGTGCTGTATAAATATGGCAAAGCTTTCCTGTTAATCAATGTGCACATATACCATTATATAGTTTTCTATCACATGAGTGCATAAATTGCTTGCTTTTGCCAAAAAAAGTAAAACTTCTCCTTTTCTCCCCTGTCGTCTTTCAAAAAGCTTCAGAGGTCAAAATGTCAAAGCAGGCCTTGCTCTGGGAGCCCTGTCAGGCTCCTAAATATAGAACTGACTTTTAACCCTTCCCAGCTGTCAAGGGTATCCATGCGGCTGTCCCAATTCAAAGTCACCCTAGAGACAGAGCTGGAAAGCACTTATCCCCCTGTTTGTCAGTTTAATACCTTCTGCTGGTTTTATACATTTTTCAATTATAAGCAGTGTGCAGTATACTTTTCTGGCAATATAAAGGTCAGCTATTTGTGTTATACCTAAATGTATGTATTTACTGAAGCCTAAGGCACTTTAAAAGCTACTCTGATTGGCAAAATTTGTTTCTAAATTAGTGAATTTTGCCCAATTTCGTCTTTGATACTCGGGGCACTTAAAAATGAATATCCTATAATTTATTTGCATAATAGTCATCCTCAGAATGTTCTCTACAAATTCCAGAGATTGGACATTAGACATATCTCATGTAAATCCAAAATAAAAATGAGTTTTTTACGCCTGCGCAGTGATATGTCATATGCAAATATCCTAACTATGTGGTACAACACAACTTACATTTAACTTTAATGCTAGGAGGGCACAGTATGAGTATTAAGCTTTATAAATATAAAAAAACAAATTTAAAAGCACTTATTTTTTAAATAATTTTTAATAATTAATAAAAAAATAATAATAAAACCATTCATTTTTTATAATTCCACATATGAAAAGCCAGCTGCATCCCTTGCCTATCATATTTAGAGGCATTCATTCACAAGCCTAAGCATAGAAGCCTAACTTGAAACATGAAACATTTTGCGCCACTTTTAAAAGGACAATTATTTAACATCAGAACCACTAATATGCTTATAAAAAAAGGCTTTAAGAAAAGAAATCCTTACTTTAAATGATTTCCTGTTATCCAAAATAATGAACCTGATTTTTTTAACTTTTAAAAACAGCAGTCTGAAATGCAGGATTTTACCCTGTGTTTAACTGACAAAATCCTAGCTGAATCAACAGTCCTGTCTCTCCGTGGCCTACAATCAAAACAACAGCTGTTTCTCAGGGGCAGTAAAAGACAGCTGTTGGAAAGCTTTCTTTAGTGTTGAAATGTAAGCATGGGAACAGTCTATTTAAAACAGGCATTTCAATGCATGTTCTACAATATGTGTTTTAATTCAGCAAAAATGTACTCAGATGATGTGTTTGCCTATTTATATCTAACACAATGTATCTAAGGAAAATGTTGTAACATTTTATAATTGTTTATTTATTGCAAAACACACAATTTCGTTTTTGAGGCCTATTTTATTCCTATTGAATGTGAATTGTAATTTTATCTTTTAAGTATTAGCAGTTTGTACATGTGCATAGTTGCTTGCTCTATAAATTTAATAGTAACATGCAATTATTTAGAATATCATATGGTCCATTTCTGGATTTTTATTATTTTTATATAATATTATTTAAATGACATTTTGCATAACAGACTGATGACAGCACAAAAACACAAACAAACACATTGAGCTCATTCCAAACAAATACAGAAGGGGGGTCAAAACACACAATACAGCACGCTTAAGGCTTGTAATTCTTACACAAGGAGCGCAATCTCTATTTATGCACAGAAGTTCCACTAATGGGAAAACCACAAACCACATAGCCATTTAAACACATGGTTAACCCACAGATCAACACTTAGGACAGAAACAAAGGACAGCCCACAGACTGTACTTAAACCAAACCATTTGTAAATACTAGTTGTAAGTCATATTTACAAGAAGAGCTTCTCAATAGTATTCCAAAAGACTGCAAAAAAAACAGCCCAACAGGCTGTTTCATTTCCAAGAAGCCAAAGTACACTCAATTCACTAGTTTTGGCTGGCAGAACACCAAAAAATCGCTCTGCATATCTCCATTTATAAAAGTGCACAGAAAAGGATCCTTGTTTGTGTTATTGTCATATTTTAATTCCATTGGGGTACAAAGTCACCAAGGAAGAAATATGTTTTTATACCTAAACCTATTTAGATATTCCCTCAGGGGAGCCAGCTAATTTAATTCACATCTCACTATGGTACCTCCAAAAAGCAACAGATTCTTCGATATGTGCTTGAAACAGGCATGCCAAAAATATTGCAAAATATGCAAATATTATAATCAAAGTAGCACTTAAGGTACTCTTGTACGTTGTGCCGTTCAAATCAATTCAGAGAAAAGTCTCCTCATTACCTGCCTACATAAATTGCAATTTACATATTACATACATACAAATACAAATATTGGCCAATCATACAAATCAAAAGCCACAGTAAGTGTTAGTAAACTACCTTACCAATCCAAGGCATCAAAAACCAACAGCAGTGCTGCAGAACGACTCTTACCAATCAAATGGTGTCCAAATTCTAACTGCCAAGTTCTGAATGACCTAACGGTCGTTTTTAGAATACTCACGCCAAAAAGGTACTCAGTCAGGAGTGACATCATGTGGAGGATCAAAATCAGGAAGACCAGAAACGTACCGGGCTGCAGAGACAGAGAATCCCAAGAATCTCCGTGCACAGAGTACCTCCTTAGTAGAATCCTGTCCTGCCCACCTCAGTAGATTTCTATCCCCTGACAAGATCACTCCTTAGATAGCCACTTCTCTGATGAGGTCCACGTTGGAGCGCCATTTGAAGAACATAGAAACCTTCTCAGGGGTCTCACTGATACTTGGTCCTTTTAAACCAACAAAGACAAAATTGGCACAGAAGCTGAAATATAAAAAGAATGCATTTATTCACCTCAGATGAGGGAGACTACGTCACACAGAAGCCTTAGCAACTGAATGAGGCAGTCTAAGGAGTACAGAAAACTGGGGCCTTATATATGCTTAGGGTTACATAGTCAGCATGAAACCAAGGGGTAGTCCTGGCACATGTAAGCATGCAAAATGACTAATATGGGCATGCAAGATCTGCTTGCTCAACAAAGTGGTAGGAGGTAACAGTTGCTAATTCTGGTAAACACATCCTGACATTTACAGACTAGGAACAGTTGCAAGGACAGCTGCAAGCTCAACTGAGCATGTTCGATGGTGGAAGATGCTAAATATAGTTCGTTTCTAGGCCGATTACAAGAGCAGTCAACACTTAGGGAGGACAGACCACATGGCGAGCACGTGGCAGCACATGGCAAACAAGATGGCTGCCAGAAATACAAAATGGCTTTCAGCTCATGCTAACAAATCCCTCCAATGTTTAACAACACCTTAAGAAAAACTTTACCCTCCAGACGTGCTCTTACAAATTCTAGGGTCTGCAAGAAAATTCCTGTTAAACAAATAGCGGAACTTCAGTGGGTAGTTTTTTCAAATATGTTTATCTTAAGAAGGCAAGTCCATTGCCGAAGAGCACCTTATGCACCCGGCACAGTGCCTTGAACTGAATTCTCTGTCTTATAGGAAGGAAACCAATTCAGGTTTTTTAAAATTTGTTGAGCCTCTGTCTACCTAGAAAGACCAGCCATAAACTTGGCTGCCACATTTTTAAGTAGTTTATTCACTCTTCCATGGTCACTAGGCTTAAGCATTGTCTAAACGTGAGCCAATAAAAAAGGTCTAACTGCAAAGAATATTGTCCACTGAATTAGGGATAACAAATTACATTTGGATGTAGTGGCCCAGTGTGGTTTGCCAAGATGAATCACATATCAATCCAGCCATTCACAACAAAGACCTTTGTTTTATTTGCATTGAATTTCAATTTGTTGTGCACCAGCCAATTCCAGATAAGGGATACAGGCCCACATGCATCATTGAGACATTTTGCACTTCTTAATTTGCGAAAAATAAGGAATCGCAAATTAAGAATTGCAAAATGCTATGCATCATTATTTTCGGTATTCATTTGTGATTCGGTAAAAATCGCAATTTTTACCGAATCCCAAATAAATACCGAATTCTTAAATTAATTTTCGCAATTCCCATTGATTCCTATGGGCCAAAAGGCCCATAGGAGTCAATGGGAAGGCATTAGCAAATTGCGAGTGGCACTTTGAAAATTTCATGGGTGCAGGGGGGGTCCAAAGGACCCCCCCATGCACCCCTGAAATGTATTTTTCGCATCATGTTTCACACACACATGTCCTAAGGACATGTGTGTGTGAAACATGAATGTTGAAAAAAAAACATTTTCAGCATTTTAAACACTTTTTCCAAATTTACCGAGTGGTTCAACCACTCGGTAAATTTGACACCCTAATTGCGATTTTGCACTTTTAAAAGTAATGATGCATTGCTTTTAAGAAATCGCACATCTGCGACTTCTTAAAAGCAATCGCAATTTTAGAACTCGCAAAAATGTTAAGAATTCTAAAATTGCTTCATGCATCCCAAAAAGCACTTTTGGAATCGCAAACGGCCGATTTTAAGGAATCGCACCGTTTGCGACTCCAAAAATGCTTGATGCATGTGGGCCACAGTGCTAGACCCTGCACAGCCATCATTGTCTAATCTGAATAATAACTCTGTGACTACAGGGTACAATGGTATTATAAATGCTTAGCACATATGGGGGCAGTGCTGATGCTCGACAAACACAGAAATAGAGTGGAGACAGCTCAGAGTTATAAAAGGAGCGTTTTCTAAGTTTGGTGGAAGTGATTTCCAAGTTGTTGTTTCCCTGTCGAAAAGAACTTTCTGACTCACAGAGTATCTTTCACGACTCAAAAGGTATGTATCGTGCATTGGGACTTGTGTTTTTGCGGTTGCATAGCCTCTGATTTTGCAGATCGCAGGATTTGCATCTGCAAAAGCACTCTTGTACAACTGGTGCCAGAATCTTGGATGGCACAGGGTTAATTAGATACAAGTCAAGCTTTTCCTATTATTATGTATGCCAATGTACATATGTATGGTAGAACTCTGGCTGGACTCCACAGGGACTCATTTGTGCTGTTGGGTGACACCAGCTTTAGCTATTTCCACGCATTGGTCAGTTTGGAGGACTGATAAGACCCAGTGTTGAGAGAGACCATCAACTGGTCACTGTGAAGACATGGAGAATAGAGAAGAGTTTGGATCTGTGAGGAATTCCCAGGTTCCTTACCCTTGATGAGGTTGATAGAGGGGATACAAGGTCTGGGTCCTTTTGGAGGCTGGAAAAGGGCAGTAGAGGTGAAAACCCTTCATAAATTCTCTCCCTTTGCATAAAATAGTTCTGTCTGTTTTTGCTGAACTCCGTAATGCTAGTTGCCAGAATGTTGTCTTCAAATATCAACCTTTCCGATCCTGAGTTACTATTTAAAATATTAAATGTGTACTGTAATGTCAAAACACTCATAGACTAATGATCTATCGTGATAACTAACCTAAATCTTTGGGGGGAACAATACTCCATATCTGCTCAATACTCCAGTGTTCAGTATAAATTACATTTTTGACGATGAGAACAAAGTTACTACTCATATGTAATTGATGTGTTTACAACTACAATCCTAGCTGGAAGTCTACTCTCCCACATCTGGGTGTCTGATTGGTTACATCGCCAAGAACTGGGAGGCCTTCTCGATCAGCTTCTCCATCCTGAACGTGGCCAAGGAGGAGGTGCTGCAGGTCGTGGGTTCAGGCTTCGGAAGGGCTGCCTTCAAAGATGTCAACTTTGAGGTATGGTTACGGGGTGGTATCTATCGAACATATATCTCCAATGAGACTTCCTGTGCTAACCATAGAGTTCGAAGAGAAGCCTTCTGTTGTCTAAACATTATAATCAAAAGTCATGCACTAACCATAGAGTTTAAAGAGCTGCGATAACCATAGAGTTTAATCTGAAGCTCTGTTCTGACCATAGAATGAGATGAGAAACCCAACACCAAGTCTATTGTACTCCAGAAAGGACTTGTCAACTCCTACAATGTCCATATATTCCAAATAGGCTGCTGCCAACCATATGTAAACACGCAGAGTCACAAAGCACTGGCATTGTGCAATTTCGCATTACTATACACATGTTTGAGTAATATTGAGGCAACAAACAAATGTATGTGCAGTGTTGTCATACGACAAAGTTATGTGCAATATCCAGGACATCATGGAACAAGGGTGTGGACAATAAACCCACATACACTATATTTGGAAGCAGAATAGAAAGTAAAGGCTGATAACATGTTGGAATGTTCCGTTGTATCTCTCTAAGAACAAGCAAAAAAGGGAGACTGGATGGTAACACATTGGAATGCACCGCTTTATCAGTATTAAAACATGCCAAGGAAATACTGCCTGATAACACATTGAAATACAGAACTGTATCAGTGCAATTCACAAAGTGAACTTACACTTGTGAATAATTTACTCTTTCACTTTAAAGTAAATTCTTTACTTTTGGCTATTCGAAAATCAGAGGGTAAAGTTACTCAAAAGTGTAGACTTACATGTCTTTACCCCAACTGAGGATTCTCACTATAGTAAAGCATAGGGAAAAGTTTAAAAAAAAAGTTATTTCACTAGAAAACAGTAAAAATGCTTTTATGTTAAAAATTCATGTAAATTAATAATATATTTATTTAAAATGGAGGACAAAATAAACTGCGTTACAGCACTATTAACTTAATCAAAACGGCGATACAGAACAGGTTCAGATCCAGAAGAAGCATCCTAACACTAATCGTGCATGTTAATGCTCTAAAGAATCAGAGTCACCTTTGCAGGCGATTTATCAGCCTGCTTACTCCACATAGACCTCAAGATGGCATGGAAGTTCAGCCACATACTTCCTACCGCCCGGGATACCTTGTATTGTTGGTTAAAGTTATATGGGTGTTCTGGGTACCTTTGGTGGAGGCTCCCTGGGTCCCTCTGTTAGGGGCCTGAGGGTATACTCCGCCGTGACAGATGCTCCGTGTTTCAGGCAGTATCGGGTGGGGGGGTGAGTGGAGTGTTTTTTTAAGGTATTATGTTTGCATTGTTTTTGTTCTTGCATGCGCGCAGAGTTCACAACCCGATCCCACTGTTTTAATCCTAGCACATGCAGGTCTTGGGGGTATATGGCAACTAAATGGAATGATCCCTCGCTCGGGGATTTGACCATAGTCTCGTGGAATGTCAGGGGTCTACTTAATTAAGTGAAGAGGGGCGCCAATTTTTGCCAAGTCAAACGCTATGGGGCCGACATTACCTTTCTGCAAGAGACACATTTGATGGGCATTAAAGCTCCCTATCTCTCTAGATTTGGATACTACACTGTATTCATGCAGGGTTCACCAGGGGATCTCGTGGGACTGCTATTCTTATCCACTGCTGCATCTCCTTTGTACACACCAAACACTGACTGGATCCCACAGATCGCTTTGTCTTGCTTTATTGGTAACACCTCAATCTAATGCCTAAATCTAGGAAGCATCTATGCCCCAACCCCACCTATGGGCGCCACCTTTGTCGAACGGCTGACCCGTTTTGTGGGGAGAACTTTCTGATGACTTGACACTTCCGGGAGGAGACTGGAATGACAACTTGACAGTAAAGGATAGAGCCCGTCCATCAGGCCAGGAGCCCCGGTAGACAGATCCAAGCTCAATTCATTAGCAACTACACTGGGCTGGTCAGACGTTTGGCTCAAATATCACCCCTCCGAGCTAGGCTACACATACATGTCCGCTGTTAATAAATCTTTGTCCCATCTGGATTACCTGTCTGTCCCACATGGATACGTTTATCAGGTCTCCAGTGTTTCACACCTTCCCAGAGGTCTCTCTGACTATTCCCCAATCCAGTGCCTGCTCTGGGTACCTATGCGACATGGAGTATCTAGAGACTTTGTCTCTAGCGGTCTCGGACTATTTTGTACATTATGGAACATCGACTCCCTCTAAGTGTACTTTATGGGAAACCATGAAGTCTACTATCTGTGTGGTAGATATCAGTTTCCACACCATGACTAAACGTAAACGATTGGCGCAACTAGTGGATTTAGCGGACCACCAGAGAGCCCTGGAGGCACAGTGCCTCACCGATCCAAACCCCGATCTTAAACGTGCCTTACTGCAGGCACAACTCTTATGGGTGAAGCGATACAAAAGGGGATGATGGACGGAGCCTTTGAACAAATCAAACACTCACCCCCAGTCAACTGATCTGGGTTTAATCCATCACCATTCATTAGTTCACTCAGCCACCCCAGTTCAGACATGGCTATATGCAAATCAGTCTGACCCTGTGCCTCATGGGAACAGTCCAGCCCGAACTGCCAAACCATGTCTTCCCTGGACCGGAAACAAGCTTCCGAGGACCGGTTTCTGGCATGCCAGCCGTCTTCAGCCCGGCTTGCTTGAATCCAGTGGCAAAGTGAGCAAGGGACTCACGTCTGAGCATACCCTGCCACACGTATGGCGGCCAAAAGCAGTACAAAAGGGGGTGGAGATGGACGGAGCATCTGAATCAATCAAACACTCACACCCAGTCAAAAGATCTGGGTTTATCCCCTTTTGTATCGCTTTGTTCACCCTAAGTGTGGCAGGGGTTATAAATATATTTTAACTTTATTTTTGTCCCCACCACCAGTATTTTCTGTGGGTGGGTGTTGCAGTAACAGTGGCCAGCAATGTGTAGTGCTGGACTTATGAACTGGAGTAATTTATTACTGTTTTGGGTTCCTTTATGGCTGTAATAACTTCATAAGTGCTGTTTTTGTAATAGTAATGGTATGTTATACAGGTTTGTAGAGTGCCCATCATCCGGGAGGGTGCCCTGGTGCTGAGCAGGTGTGAGTCTATCCAAACCTGGGCCTAGTGGGAATACTCGAAAAGCCAGGTCTTCAGCTTCTTGCGGATTTCAACAATTGAGGTGGAGGCTCTTATGATTAGTGGAAGTTTGTTACTCGTTTTTGAAATGATGTAGGAGAAGGCTCGACCGATGGACCTGGTTTTCCATATGTGTGGGATTTTTGCAAGTAGGAGCCCAAACAAGCGGAGGTCTCTGAAAACTTTGTGAAATTAGATGTGATTGTTGAGTAATGCTAGGCCAGTGTTATGTGATGCCTTGAAAGTGTGGGTGAGAAGTTTCAATTGTGTGCATTTATGTATGAGAACCCAGTGGACCGCTTTCAGATGCGGTGTGATGGGAGTCCGGCATGGAAGGTTGAACATGATTTTGGCCATCGAGTGGGCTAGCTCTTTGGTGGGTGAGTGCATGCCCTCCCTAAACCCATCTCATTCCTCCCTAATCCTTGTAGTAACTATGCCCCTTTTTCCAGCCACTCTGCTGTCCCTCCCACATTTACTACTAAGTAGTAAACTTACATTTGCGAGGATTTCCCCACAGAAAAAGTAGGAGCGTTGGAAGAATTATCCTCATAGGTTTGTGAATAGCATTATGCAGTACTTTAGTTTCACTACTGTAATACAAATTCATGTATTACAAAGTGCAGTTTGTGAATATGACCCTATATATATATATATATATATATATATATATATATATATATCAATGCTCGAAGGTGTCCACCTATGAGTAGCACGCGAACAGCAGCTTGGTTTATGTATAGGTGAGGACGGGGATCCACTCGTAGACGCCGCTCCGTATGGGATCTGCCTGACGCGTTTCGAAGCTCCATTTGCTTCTCTTCAGGGGCTTTAACGGAAGCGGTGTGCGCAACCGCCGACCCACTTCCCCATTTTATATATAACACACCCACCGATGGGAGGCTCAAATGAGACTGTGCATTCTGGGAAGTGTGGTCCGGGAAGCACACAATCAAGTCCTGTATGGACTCCACAAGTGGGCCCGTCCTCGATTCCAAGTACGACTGCTGCTTCACTTTAGTGACCCCCAGGGTACCTTGGTGGTGCATACTCCGCGTCTGGACGGCCGCGTATAAATCAAGGCTCGAAGGTGTCCACCTATGAGTAGCACGCGAACAGCAGCTTGGTTTATGTATAGGTGAGGACGGGGATCCACTCGTAGACGCCGCTCCGTACGGGATCTCCCCGACGCGTTTCGAAGCTCCATTTGCTTCTCTTCAGGGGCTTTAACGGAAGCGGTGTGCGCAACCGCCGACCCACTTCCCCATTTTATATATAACACACCCACCGATGGGAGGCTCAAATGAGACTGTGCATTCTGTGAAGTGTGGTCCGGGAAGCACACAATCAAGTCCTGTATGGACTCCACAAGTGGGCCCGTCCTCGATTCCAAGTACGACTGCTGCTTCACTTTAGTGACCCCCAGGGTACCGGGGTGGTGCATACTCCGCGGCTGGACGGCCGCGTATAAATCAATGCTCGAAGGTGTCCACCTATGAGTAGCACGCGAACAGCAGCTTGGTTTATGTATAGGTGAGGACGGGGATCCACTCGTAGACGCCGCTCCGTACGGGATCTGCCCGACGCGTTTCGAAGCTCCATTTGCTTCTCTTCAGGGGCTTTAACGGAAGCGGTGTGCGCAACCGCCGACCCACTTCCCCATTTTATATATAACACGCACACAATCAAGTCCTGTATGGACTCCACAAGTGGGCCCGTCCTCGATTCCAAGTACGACTGCTGCTTCACTTTAGTGACCCCCAGGGTACCGGGGTGGTGCATACTCCGCGGCTGGACGGCCGCGTATAAATCAATGCTCGAAGGTGTCCACCTATGAGTAGCACGCGAACAGCAGCTTGGTTTATGTATAGGTGAGGACGGGGATCCACTCATAGACGCCGCTCCGTACGGGATCTGCCCGACGCGTTTCGAAGCTCCATTTGCTTCTCTTCAGGGGCTTTAACGGAAGCGGTGTGCGCAACCGCCGACCCACTTCCCCATTTTATATATAACACACCCACCGATGGGAGGCTCAAATGAGACTGTGCATTCTGGGAAGTGTGGTCCGGGAAGCACACAATCAAGTCCTGTATGGACTCCACAAGTGGGCCCGTCCTCGATTCCAAGTACGACTGCTGCTTCACTTTAGTGACCCCCAGGGTACCGGGGTGGTGCATACTCCGCTGCTGGACGGCCACGTATAAATCAATGCTCGAAGGTGTCCACCTATGAGTAGCACGCGAACAGCAGCTTGGTTTATGTATAGGTGAGGACGGGGATCCACTCGTAGACGCCGCTCCATACGGGATCTGCCCGACGCGTTTCGAAGCTCCATTTGCTTCTCTTCAGGGGCTTTAACGGAAGCGGTGTGCGCAACCGCCGACCCACTTCCCCATTTTATATATAACACACCCACCGATGGGAGGCTCAAATGAGACTGTGCATTCTGGGAAGTGTGGTCCGGGAAGCACACAATCAATACAGGAGAGGTGTGGCGCCGCGGCCAGGGCGACTGACGCTGGAATCTGGGGATCAGGGTTCGATACCCGGCTCCAGCGGCAGGTTAGCCCAGCACCATGCGACTCTGGGCAATAGCTTGCTTAATCTCCCCGACGGCCCCCAGCGCCTAGAGACCCTAACGGGTGATTGTGCGCTATACAAATGTGGATTATTATTATTATTACAGGAGAGGCAGGCCTGTATCATACTAGTTTGAGACAATATATGGAACAACGCTGTGTGAGGTGAGCTTAGAGAAGGTTGGGTTTCTATATGTATACAGCATGCCTGGGACGACAGAGCATCTACACCACACACTTATATGTGTCATTGTCTAATCAATGTATGATCACAGCATGCTGCAGGAATAATACATGTTGCTGGGGTTGATTTTGCTATAAGTGTAAGAGAGTCAAATATGAAAAGCAGCAGTGCTAAAATTCCTGTCTCTTAATAGGTGAAAACCAGTAACGAATCCCACACCATAGGCCGGATCACAAGAGTATGGAGAGGGTTTCGCAAGGAGATGTTCAGTACCAATGATCACTACTCAGTCCAGTTCCCCATCGACCTGGACGCCAAGGTCAAGGCACTGCTGTTGTCAACGGGCATCTTCATCGTGAGTATAGTTATCCATAAACCTTAATCTTCCCATTGAAAGGAACCTTCATCAGTACACCCACAGGCTTTATTTATTCTAATAGGATAGCAGTAGGGAACTGCTACCTCTAAGGAACTCTCCTGGCACCTGTGTGTGCATGAATGGCTCCAAGTCATCTAGTTGAAGAAAATTTGCCACTTTAATGAACAAATCTACATCAGCTATTCTCACGCATCACCCACCAACAATAGTACACATCAGATGCAACTCCAGATGATGTCATGCACACAACCCCGCTACAAGCCAAAAATACATTGACACATCATTATCAAGTTATATTTATACATCATCCTAAATCACTTGTACACATTCGACACAAGCTTTTTATGTCTCCAAGCCATATAGCTAGCAAAGCGGATGCACTTCAACAGCACATCCATGCAAGCTATACTGAAACATCTACAGCCTCTCATCATCTTCCACATCAACCCAATTAAAGATGTTAACTTAAATGTACCACACATCGGGGGGCGTGGCTTGCGCGCCGCTTTGACATGGCGGTTCGCGCTTGAGCTCTGAGACGAGCGAGGGCCGTCGGAGGCTCATCTCCGCTTCCAGTGACCCCACACACACAGAAACGGAGGCTCATGTGTCGGAAGGTGCCGTGTGCTGAGTGAACGTCCTTCCTGCGCCCTGGAGCTGCTGGTGACTAATATTTTTGCAAATACAAGGTGACCCTCGGTTTCTTTATCAACGGCCGCCATTTTGTGTCGCCTCCACACGCAGTTCTGAGTCTCCTCACGAACGGAGGTATCATGTCTATGAATTTCTCCGGAAGGAGTGCACACAAGTGCTGGTGACTATTATTAACCCCTACCAGCCTATAAAGGCTTTTTTTTTTCTTTTTTTTTCTGTTTTCCATGCGGTGTGGCTTTAAACTGTAATCTTTTTACATTTTATTCTACTTTGCTTTTCCTCTGAGAGCCTCCAGTGCTTCCCGCTGATATATTTCCTCATCTTTGATACCCTGCTTTTTGGATTCTTAATTTTTGACGGTGTATTCTTCATATTGGCAGGGTCCTGTTCATTCAGATGATGAGACTTTTTTCTTTTTGCATGTAATCCCACCGCACACGGAACAAATTTTGGCTCATATGCAGAAGATTAAAGTTGTTTCTTGGGAAGGACACCGTATTTCGATCTCTCAAGACTTTGCCAGAGACACTGTGATAAGGAGGAAAGGTTTTCTGAATCTTAGGAAACGTCTATCAGAGATGAATATCCCTTTTTCTTTCTCTGGCCCTTCCAAATTTCGCATTACCTTCAAAGGTCGCTCCAGAATCTTCGATGAACCTGCTGATTTGGCCTCTTTTTTAGACAATCAGATGGAACTACAGATGGAACTTCAAATGGAGGCTTCGTCTGTTCCTGGCGCTTCTGGCACTTGATGTGATTCTTTGTCTTCCTTGTTTTTCTCTTTTTTCCAGGTCTATTGAGTTTATCTTCTTAGACCTGTGTGCTCCGTGGTTGATGATGCGTCTGTGGCTTTCTTTTGTGACTGATGTTGTCAGTCAAGTTTTTCGATGATGTTTTTTCCTGGTATTCGGTGTGGTTCCGTCTGTATGTTGTTGTCTTCTGGCCTGTTAGGTTTTTTCTATTTGTTATCTCTTTCTCATTATTGTAGTGATGCCTTTTCTTTTCTTGTCGGTTCTCCTTCTCATTGCTTTTGTCTTTTCGCTTTGGTAGTGTTTTTTTTTTTCTTCCTCCTTCTGGTTTGTTCTGGTTGTCTACGGTCTCTCATTCCTCTTTGTTGTATTGGACATATCTCATATCTGTTTCCTAGTTCTGCTTTGATCTAGCAGTATGCTTCTGTATGTTCTTTTTCCGATTAGCATTTTTGCGTCTATCTATTTTTGGTTCTGTTGGTACAAGGTGTATTCATATTTCGTCTGAGTAGTCTAGTTTCTCATTTGTTTTGTACTTGGATTTTCCGTCGTGTGTGCTTATTCTTCTTGTTTGTCTTTAGTCATCTTGACTTCAACTTGTCTGGTACTGTTTCGTCTTATGGTACAAGTGTTGGTCATAGGCTTATTATTTTATGTTTTCTATCATTGTGTTTAGCTGCGCTCACCCTGTTACAATTATTATACCTTGCATTTATTTTTATGCTTACTTGGTTACTGTTTTAGTGTTTGGACTGCTTTACCATGTTTATATCCTTTTTTTTATATTAGGTCTCGGTTATTGAATCGCTTTTATATTTTATTACCAGTTTCTCTAAATATCATAATTGGCTTTCTTATCTTTTAATGTTTCTCCCTGTTCTCTTTAGCTAATTATAACGAGGTTTTTCTCACTTATGCATGATAATTCCTTGCTTACAAGTACCTTTGACCATTTATTGTATATTTAGGTTTCATATATATTTACATTGCTGTTTCATTGATTGTTTTGCTTCTCAACTATTTAATATCTTCCTATATCGGTGCTAGGCCATTGCAATTTTGTGTACTTCTTTTATACTTTATAATACATTATTCTATTTATATCGCACTTTTTAGTATGCATTTTTGTATTGATTTATTATAACAAGTTTTCTATATTTAAGGACAGTTCATTGTTTGCTTATCTTACGATTTTCTTTTCTCATATTCATTCTCATTATATTATAGCTCCTTGTATTTCTCTAGGGTGGTATTTCATTGTTTGATATATTGTCCTCCTTTTTGATGCCTTGCTCTATTGTATTTCCTCTCTTTTATTTCTACCACACCCTGTAGTCTTCTTAAGAAATATGTTTTTCTTCTGTTTATTCTTTCCTGTTTTTTATGCTGCCTGCTTCACCTTCATTTTATCTACTCTTTGTTTACTTTTTCTGATGTTTTTCTTGGTGTCTTTCTCTCTTCATGATAAGGTATAATTATAGCTGAGACTTGCTCTTGCATGTACTCCCCTAGATTTCTCCCTCTCTTCCACTTATTCCACTTTTTTGGACTACTTTATATGGTACTTGTGAATTAACTTGGTGTATGCGTATTGCCTTTATAGAGTTATGGAATGAATTGTTTTTGTACTTCTCTGATGATAGTAGTTCATATTGCAGTTGTTCCTAGCTCCTCTTTATGTGTCCTCAGTTATATACTGTTTTGGGGTTTTTCATATCAATTGTCATCACTCCTCGTGACGGTCCCCTTGCTCGCCTTCCCACGTTCCCCCTAGTATGAATTTGGTCTTTTTCAGACCTTCCCTTCTGGTTCTTCTCTCTCTTCTTTCTTCTCCTCTCTTGTCTCTTTTCTTCTCTCGGATTTCCCTCATGGACTCTCCCTCTTTGACGTTAATGTTTGTTGTCTGGATGCTTGTATTCGTGCTGATTGTTCTTTGTTTGCCATCTATGGATTATGCTATTTTTTCATTTTCTGTCTATGCCGGGCTTGAATGTGTTGTCCCTTAATGTTAAGGGCTTAAATCATCCAGTGAAAAGGTCAAAAATCTTAGATTATTGCAAGTCTCTCTCTTCAGATCTAGTCCTTTTTCAGGAAACAAAGATCTCTACCAGAGAGGCGCTATTCCTGAAGAAGGAATGGGTTTCTGATGTTGTATGTTCCGAGGCTTGTGGCAAAAGAGATGGAGTTATTACTTTAATTTCAAAAAATTCAGGTTTATCCATAGTCTCTTCTGATCATGATAATGAGGGTCGTTGGCTATTAACTAAGTTGTCTGATGGTAATGCGGATCTTTATGTTCTGAACATTTACGCCCCTAACAAAGATGATCCGTCCTTTTGGAAAATGGTTACCAAAAAATTAAATGATACAACTCATTCTGGGAATCTTATTGTTGGTGGGGATTTTAATTTACCAATAGATCCCATTCTAGATAGGAATTCAGCCTTTCAATTTCGCCCTCCAAAATCCCATAAACAAATGCTTAACATGTGTTCCATAACTCAGCTTCAGGATGTTTGGCGTCTTCACAACCCCACTGGTAGTGATTTTTCTTTCTTTTCTTCTCCTCATTCTACCTTTTCTCGTATTGATTATTTATTGGTTCATTCCTCTCTTGTTTCGTCTTCCTCCTCTCCGCTTATTCATCCTATTCTGATTTCTGATCATGCCGCGGTTACTTTTACATTGTTGTCCTTTGCCCCTAAATCAAGAGCTCGCTCCTGGAGATTAAATACAGGAATTGTGTATGATAACGCTCAGGTTGATGAGTTCTCTAGTGCAATCGAAACCTTCTTCCTTGAGAATGAAGGCTCAGTCTCTTCCCCAATTGTCCTCTGGGATTCGTTTAAATGTACTTTCCGGGGCCAGGTTATTAACTGTATGTCAAGAAGGAATGCTGCTATTAAAAAAGAACTTACAGATCTGGCAATTGAAATAAAACAATTGGAATCTACCTTTCGACAGTCTAAGGATACCTCTTGCCTACAGTCAATCAAGCAATTAAAGTACAAATATAACACTATAGTTACCAAAAGAGCCCATATTGGGGTTCAGGCTCAGAAATCCAAAAGGCTGTTGTTGAAAAATCGGGCTGGAAAAATTCTCGCGGCTACATTAAAATTTCAGGATTCTTCCTTTAAGTCTTCTCAAATCTCTTTTATTAATGATCACCTTGGTTCTAAAAAATTTCAGACTGGGGAAATTCTTGAAGTCTTTCGTGATTTCTACAATAATTTATATACCCCTTCTAATCAGGCCTCTTTTGAGCAGTGTCAAGAATTCTTGAAATCGGTCCCGGTGCAGTCGGTATCCGTGGAAGATAGCAATTTTTTAAATGGTCCGATTACTCCTGAAGAAATTATTGCCGCAATTAAAGCCACTCGTTCTGGCAAAGCTCCAGGGCCTGATGGTTACCCTATTTTGTTTTATAAGACTTTTCTTCCTGTGCTTGTTCCCAAGCTTCAATCTGTCTTTGACGCTTTTGTTAAGGATGGGTCTGTTTCTGGTACGGCGGCTGATGCTACCATTGTAGTAATTCCAAAAGAGGGAAAGGATCATTCAGACCCAAAAAACTTCCGTCCTATTTCCCTTCTTAACATGGAGGCCAAGATTTTTGCTAAAATCTTAGCCAAGAGATTAGAATCCTTCATTCCTAAGCTGGTACATCCCTCTCAAACCGGTTTCGTAAAGGGCCGTCTTGCGCGTGATAATATACGTACATTTTGCCATATTCTCGGATCAGCTAAACGTTCTCATCTCCCAGCCGCGGCCTTGGCTCTTGATGCTGAAAAGGCCTTTGACAAGGTCTCTTGGCCTTTTCTTCGTGCTGTATTGTGTGCACATAATCTTGGTGATTCCTTTATTAATATGGTCATGTCCCTATACTCTCAACCTAGAGCTAACATAAGAGTTAATGGGGTTACGTCGTCCTTTTTTAATCTTCGCCAAGGCACCAGACAGGGTTGTCCCTTATCTCCACTTTTGTTTTTATTATCCATTGACCCCCTTCTTCGATTGATTGAGCTACACCCAGACATTAAAGGTTTTTCTTTTGGTCCTCATCGTATTAAAACTGCTGCGTACGCGGATGATGTCCTTATTTTTTCAGATGATATTGCCTTGGCTATCCCTGCTATTTCGGATACTATTTCCCTTTTTTCGAAGGTTTCAGGGTACACCTTAAATAAGGACAAGACTGAGATGTTCCCCTTAAATGCCTACTGTTTCTCTACGCATATGGGTTCTGCTGGTTTTAAATGGCAGTCTAAACAATTGAAATACTTGGGTATCTCTTTTTGTTCTACCTTATATGCTACTACTGCCTATAATGAAGCCCAGACTATTCTTAAAGTACGCCGTCTTTTGGACACTTGGTCCCCGAAACACATCTCCTGGTGGGGTCGCCTTCAGACCCTCAAAATGATGATTACACCTATTGTTAACTTTGTCTCCTCTATGCTTCCAGTAAAGTTATCGGATTCCTTCTTTCATGAAATTGATGTTCTGACCTCTAAATTTTTATGGAATGATAAACGGGCTAGAATTGCCTATAAATTCTTGCGAAAGCCTTACGATATGGGAGGATGCAATCTTCCTGATTGGGAGAAGTACCAAACTGCCTTTTTGGCGTCTCAAGGTACTCTATGGTTTTCTTCTCCCCCTGTTCATGTTCCTTCTTGGTTGTTAATAGAACAGGAATTGGCTTCTCCATTACCGACTGCTTCCTTTTGCACTGCGTCTACCTTGTCCATTCCTTTTTCCCGTTCCATTATTCTGGATACTCTTGCTGCGGTTCGGAAGGTGGACAAGAAAGTGGCGATTCCACTTCACAAATCTAGGTGGTTGTCTATTTGGCGGAATTCTAAAATTAAAATTAATATTGATTCTTCTCTAATATCTTATTGGGCTGCTAAGGGGATCTCGCTTGTTAAACATCTTTATGGCTCTAATAATGAACCATTACCTTTTTCCTCCTTAGCTCAACAACATTCTTTAACCAATTTGGATTTTTATACTTTTCTCAAAATCAAAGTTGTTCTTGCTAAGGTGCGTCTTCATCCAACTTCTCCTACGATTACTCTTCTTCACATATGGACTAAATCTGGTCATGTCGCCTCTAAAATCTATAAATTTTTATCAACTGTCTCGTTACCTACGCAGACAGTTGCTCAAACAAAATGGTTGCACCATTTTGAGCATGGGCTTACTGACCATATTTCTTCAGACACTTGGCAGATGATTGGTAAACTTTCTCTTCGCAATAAAATTGCCCCATCGTTAATGCAATCTAAAAAAAATTCCGTCAACCTTCTTCATTGGACTCCTGTTCGTTTACACTCGCTCAATCTCAAAGATGATAACCTATGTTGGAGCTGCGGTCTATTAGCAGGTGACTTTCCACATATGTTTTTTTGAATGCTCCCTCCTCCAACCCTTTTGGGACCTCATTCACAAACACCTCATGCTCATCTTTGGTATTAGGTTCCCACTCTCTTTCCCATTAATTCTATTAGGTCCATTAGCTGCTCCAATCCCTCTCCCCTTGGAACTCATGGAAATACACTTGTTGGATCTCCTATTGACTATTGCAGTGAAAGTTTTTCTTATGGAATGGAAATCGTTTTCCTCTGTTTCTTACCATACTTGGTGGGCTTGGGTTTCCTTTTTACGAAGTGCTCATACCTCGGTCGATCTTGCTCACCTTTCTCCACCTATTGCTAGTGAGGTTTGGAATGCTCTGGATAATTATATGGAGTTGTCATCCAAGGGGTTGGTTGACCAATATCCCTTCGATTCGTCTGGATGAATGGTGTCTTGTTTGTTGGGTGGGTTCGTTGGAAATCCTTCTCTTTTTCTTTCTTCTCCTCTTTCTCTGTCTTCTCTCTCTTTTTTCCATTATTTCCCTCTTCTTTCTCATTCTTTCTTCTTACCTCTTTCCTTTCCTTTCTTCCCCTGCTTATACCAGCTGATAGTGATACTCTTGGTGGTGGACTCTGCCTCATATATTTAATTCCTATTAATTGATTCAGTTTTCTGCTTTTGGCAGACTGCTTCTCTCTTGAGATGTATTTGCTACGCTTCATTATTGAATGTCAGCTTTTGATTGCTACCTACCTATTATCAATTGTATCACTTTTACTTATAATTTGTATCTTCATTTGCTTCTTTATAACAATAAAATTCTTTTGAAATAAAAAAAAAATGTACCACACATCAACCCACCTAAAGATGTTAACTTAAATGTACCACTCATCAACTAACCCAAAGATGTTAACTTAAATATACCACACATTAACCCATCTAAAGATGATAATGTAAACATACCACACATCAACCCACCTAAGATATTAACTTAACTGTACCACACAAGGCCCCTCTAAAGATGTTAACCTAAAAATACCACACATTAACCCATTTAAAGATGTTAACTTAAACAGTTCACACTATCCACTTACAGATGTTAACTTTAATATACCATACATAAATCCACATAGAGATGCTATCTTAGACATACCACCCATAAACCCACCTAAAGATGTTAACTTAAATGTACCACTCATCAACTAACCCAAAGATGTTAACTTAAATATATCACACATCAACCCACATATAGATGTTACATTAAAAGTACCACACATGAACTAACCCAAAGATGTTAACTTAAATATATCACACATCAACCCACATAAAGATGTTACATTAAAAGTACCACACATGAACTAACCCAAAGATGTTAACTTAAATGTACCACACATTTTTTATTTATTTTTTGCAGAGTTTTATATAGCGCGAACTAGACCCGAACCGAATCAGGTATCAGAGCGCTTTACACATTTTTCCAGTTACGTTAAATTTTTACGTTTTCTAGTTACTTTCATTTTAGGCACGGGGAGATAAAGTGATTTGCCCAGAATCACAGGAGGTTTTGGCGTCGTTACTGAGACTCGAACCCAGTTCCTCCAGGTCCGAGGTCGAGCGCCCTATCCGTTAGGCCAACTCCTCTCCCTAACATATAAACCCACCGAAGGATGTTAACTTAAATGTATCACATATCAACCCAACTAAAGGTGTTAACTTAAACGCACCACTCATCAACCCAGATGTTAACATAAACGAACCACATATCTACACACACAGCAAATATTATGAAGGGCACACAATGAACTATGAAGCCACGAAACATAACAACCACCTGAAACTGAATAATGGGCAGCTCTACACCACATCTGGACTCTCCATGTGCTGACTGAAGCTGGCAGAGTGTAGCGATTTCTTGGCGAATTAGGAAACATCATCTCTGCCGCCCTGAGAAAAGCGCAATCTGTAGGAAAAAATGTACAAAAGTACATGTCCCAGCATCCTTAGGGTTGACATTAGTGAAGGAAGAAGGCGGTGCATTCTTAAGGGCCGCCCAGAGAACAGGAAGGTGCTTGTCAATTTTCCCTCGAGGTGTTGGAATGGCGGATGGTGCTCCCCGCCGGAGTTCAGCTTGAAGAAAGAAGAAAAACTGTATTTCAGTGTATGGATTCATCGAACTTTGTTTCCTGAAGGACTGCGGAAAAGACTCTGTTTCTGGTCAGGTATTCTTGTCAGAAGAAGCCTCACGCGGATAATTATTTTGTGTGAATATTTCTTCACTTTGGAAAAGGCCCCGAGTAGCCGATGTACTTTTAACGCATAGGAGCGTTTAAAAGGACATGCAAGATATCAGTGAAATTGTTTATTTTAGAGGCGCGCCTGAAGTAAAGACGCCTTCTGTTCTAACGCTTTCCTAGTGACAAGTTCTGTGCAGAAAAAGGAAAGACTGTTTTCCCCCGTGGCTGGCCTTTTTGTTTATCTTCATCAGACTGTACCTGATAAAGACGAAGATCGTGTCAGAAAAAGGCTTCAGCAATGCCGAGAATTGTTTAGTGTGGTATGAAGAAATACTATTGAAGAAGAAAAAAGTGCTGTTAGCTTCATGTGAAGATTAAGGATTGTTAATAGTTGGAAATCATTGGAAAAGGTTATGTTTCTGAAGGGAATGGATTCCGTGGACTCATCCTGCTCCTAAATACTTATATAAAGCAGAGAGTGTTATTACAGAGGCAGCCTGTGGGCTAAGGGTGAGTAGGGAGATGAGCATAGAAAATATGTCAGTTTAGTTATTTCCTACGCATTATTGACACACATTCTTTGTCGTCCTCCTGTAGTGTGTACATCTTTTGGGGTCTTCGCTGACGGCTGGCCAGGACCACGAGTGATACACCGAAGCCACAGCTACTTTATTATTTTTTCCCTTTCCCTTTTTTTCCCTGGGGGCACGGATTCACGCAGAGGTATTTATCTAGCCTCTGTGGGGGTTCGTGTTTCAGGGGACTAGGGGGGCTAACATCACACATCGTCACCGCTTGGCGTCTGGAAGAGGTTAGTGGCTATTTTACTATTCTTGAGCTACAGCTGGTACTTCCCCTCCCGCCCCGCTCCATTTATGGAGCCTAAACTGTAGATCGCTCCCTAAGAATAATCTAAACATCCATGATTTCATAATTGAGGAATCTCCTGATGTTTTATTCTTGACCGAGACCTGGATTCATGCAAGCTCAGGTCCGGATATCGCTACTGCGATTCCTTCTAATTATGTTATGCTTCATCAGGATAGACCCTCAGGTAAAGGGGGTGGAATTGCTATCATATTTAAATCCACCTACCAATGCAAACTGGAGGCATTACATCTCCCAGGTAGTGAAGCTGCATTGTTTAAACTCACGATTAATCCCCGTTTGACACTTTCGGGTCTGTTAATTTATCGGCCCCCGGGGAATGCTGCTTCTTGGATTCCCTTACTTGTTGATTGTCTATCAGCAATACTCCTGAAATCAAATAACTTCACCATACTTGGTGATTTAAATATTCATTTAGACGATGTTAACAATCCCCTTACAAAATCTCTTCTTTCTGATTTAGAGGTTTTTAATCTCACACTTTGTAATACTGGAGCTACTCATATTGCCGGTCACCTTTTGGACCCAGTTATTTCCACTCTTCCATTTGAGTGCTCTCATCTGGCTCGTCCGCTGGTGTGGTCCGATCATTATGCCGTACACTTTGTGTTACCGCCCGGTCTTTACATAACCAATGTTTATGTAGAGGAAACAAAACCCTCTTATCGATGGGACAAAATCGATATAGCCACTTTTAATCTGCATCTGACGAAGACTATTCCGTCTCTCAATAATACTGAGCAGAATTTGAATGCCCCTATTATTAGGTGGCTAACAGATGCAGTATCTGTGCATGCCCCCCGTTCGGGCAGTAAATTTCGATCTTTGCGTCCCCCAGCACCTTGGTACTCGGATGAGTTAAAAATCCAACGTGCTAAATGTAAAGCCTTGGAGAGGAAGTGGAGGAGATTCTATTCCATTCCCTCTAAACTGATTTACAAGGATGAGCTAAAAGCCTATCATGCCAACTGTAAACGGGCCAAGGCAGTTTACATTACCTCTACTATTACTTCAGTGCAAAATTGTCCTCGGACTCTTTTTGCTACTGTTAATAAACTCACAGGTGCTGACACTGTTCCTGTGTTGCCGGCTCTGGATGGCAAACATTGTAACGCTATTGCGGACTTTTTTATATCGAAGGTTCAGGACATTCACCAATCCTTAGTTTCCCTTCCGCCCCCTACTGATCCCTTCCTAGCTGGCTCTTGCTGTAATGTCTCTGTCCCTCCTACTGAGTTTCTGCACAACTGGAAATTATTTGATGATGTTTCCTTCCTGTCGTGCCTAAAAAGCATTAAGTCAGGATCTCCTCTGGACCCTGTCCCTATGAGGATATTGAAACAACTTGACCTTGAACCACGTAGATTCCTAATGAGGTTACTTAACACCTCTCTTAGTGAATCTCGGGTGGAACAGGAATGGAAACACGCCATGGTCGTTCCCTTACAGAAGAAATCTGGTATGGACATTACTAACCTGGCCAATTTTAGGCCTATATCCCTGCTGCCAGCTTGTTCTAAGATACTAGAACGCCATGTCAACTTTCAGCTAAACGAATTTGTTGAAAATACGGGATATCTCCATCCATCCCAATCAGGCTTTCGCGCCAATTATTCCACCGAATCCGCACTCCTGGGGGTGACTGAGCGACTCCGACACGGTATTGATAGTGGTGAGACCTTTGCGCTTATACTATTGGATTTAAGCGCGGCTTTTGATACCGTGTCGCATTCCATCCTCCTAGAGTCCCTTCGCTCCCTTGGTGTTGCTGGATCTGCGCTTGCCTGGGTGGCTTCATTTCTTAATGAGCGCACCTTTCAGGTATTTTCAACTAAAGCTGAATCGGCGATCTGCTCATCTGCTTATGGCGTTCCGCAGGGGTCTATATTGAGCCCTTTATTGTTCAATATTTACATCAGACCCCTTGCCACGATAGTAGAGGACGCCGGTCTGTCTATTTATTCCTATGCAGATGATACGCAGATCGTGTTCTCCCTGTCTGACAGTAGGTCTCAGGACACCTCTGCCCTTAAAATCGACCTTTCTCGGGTTGCAGCCTGGATGCAGGTCAACCTGCTAAAACTCAATGGTGAAAAGACCGAGGTTATCGTACTTGGCAAACATAAAGATCTGTGGGGTTCTAGACACTGGCCTAGTGACATGGGTCCACTGCCTACCCCCGTGCCAGTTGTTCGTAACCTCGGCTTTCTAATCGACGAGAAACTCTCGATGCGTCAACAGGCAACTAAGGTCGCTGCAATCTGCTCTAACACTCTACGCTGGTTGCAGAAGATCCTATGGATGCTGCCTGAGTCTACTCGTCGAACTGTTGTCCAGGCTCTTGTAATGTCCCGTATCGACTACGGCAATGTGCTCTATCTGGGAGCTGATAGAGCTACAATGAATATACTCCAGGTTGTGCAGAACTCAGCTGCCCGCCTTCTGTGCAATGTCCCACGCAGAATGTCTGCAACACAAGCCCTATGTGACCTTCATTGGTTAAAAATTGCTGACCGTGTAGCTTTTAAAACTTTGTGCCTTATGTTCAAAATCCGTCAGGGTTCTGCTCCCACATACTTGCACAATCTTGTCCGGCCATACCAGCCAAATCGTTCCCTTAGGTCATCAAATCAAGCCAATTTTGTAATTCCTAGAATTCGCTTGACAAAAATGGTAGGCCGCTCTTTTGCCCATTTGGGGCCGAAGATGTGGAATGCTCTTCCGCTGACGCTTAAAACGGAGACCAATCTTCTGGCCTTTCGCAAAAAGCTAAAAACTTTTCTGTTTTAGTTGGTCAAATGTTCTCTGCTTCTCCTGTTTCAGCAATTACCTATCTTTCTTCTTTAGGCTGTCCCTGGCGCCGGGAAACCCTCTACGGGTAGCTGAGCGCAATACAAATTCAATAAAATAAATAAATACAGCCAATCCTGATAGATTGACAAGCCCAAGTATAAATAGTCAGCCTGGACGATGGAGGTCGAGACAGTGTTGACCTCTGTGGTGGAAAGCATAGCGGCCTTACAGCTGGAGGTAAATGCTTCCAGATCAGAGAACCAGGCCTTGTATAAAGAAGTAGGCATTCTCCGTAGGGAGGTAGCAGGACTTTCTCGAGTAAGCACTGGGGGGGTACCCTATATAAAGCCTGCTACGTTGCCCCCTCCAGTATCTGCAACGTACTCTGCTCCACAAGGGGCAGAAGGGGGTGGGTTTTTTGTAACATCGCAAGTAACATCTTCTCCTACTGACCCTGCTCAGACGGTACATGTAATACAAAACATGGGAATACCATTGGCTCCTCCTGAACGGTTCTTTGGGGATGCACGTAAATTTGAAACCTTCCTGAATCAGTGTAGGTTACATTACTTATGCAAACCCGGGGTGTTTCAGGATGACTCTGCCAAGACTGCCTTCATGATGTCCTATATGGGAGGGAATGCAGCAAGTTGGACGATTCCCTTACTAGAAAGAAATGATCCAGTGCTGCATAGTTTTCCTAATTTTTGTTTGGAGCTCCGAAAGCTTTTCGATAGGAAATCCCATATGTTGACTTTAGATAGGGAATTGATTACCCTAAGGCAGGGAACACAAGACCTTCTAACATATATTACCACCTTTAATAGGTTAGTGGTTGAAACCGAATGGCCTCCTGCAAAAAGGATTTCCTTGTTCTATCAAGGGTTAAGGGGAGAACTGAAGGACGTTCTGTCTCAAGTAGTCCAACTTCCCAATACCTGCGAAGAGTTGATAGATCTAACTGTTCAGTTGGATCATCGTCTCTTAGAACGAAAAGGGGACAGAAATAGAGGGGATGGTCGATACTTTTTTCCCCGAGTTAAGAGCTCTGCTGAGGAACATCCTAAGGTAACTGAAGGTGTTGAACCTATGCAAATAGGAGGTATTCGTGGTCCCCTTTCACCGGAAGAAAGAGACAAAAGACGAAGACTGAAACAGTGCATGTATTGTGGAAAAGGAGGACACTTTATTAAGGATTGTAGAGCCCGTAATGCAGTACCCGGAAAATCCTTTGTTCCCCGTGTCCAAGCCAGTATCCAAGCACGTGAGTCGGCGGAAAACTGACGAACCCAAATCAGGAAGAGATCTCTGCCTTGCGTTCCCACTCTTCAACAATCTCACCAGTACTTGCTAATACATTGCATCCAGCTGTGGCCCATATGAACTTGAAGGTTAAGCTCTGGATTACTTCTCACGATTCTTTGAATATCGATGCCTTGTTGGATTCCGGGGCGACTGGCAATTATATCGATCAAGAATATGCTATGAAGATCGGGATCGTTTGCATAAAGAAGGAAAAGCCTGAGTTGGTCAAGGCGGATGATGGTACTGTGCTGTCTTCAGGTCCTGTGTCATATCATACTCGTTCTCTTTTGATGCAGACCAGTGTAAACCACCAAGAATATATACAGTTTGATGTTATTGATGCCCCTCAATTTTGACTCATCCTGGGCATGCCTTGGTTGACGCTTCATGATCCTCAGGTCAGCTGGGCAGCTCGTACCATTACTTTGTCCTCGGAATATTGCAAAGAGCATTGTATTCAGGACTCGTTTAGTACCAGCTCCACTGGTGTAAATCCTTCTGTATGTCTGGCTTCATCCTGTTCTCTGGAGCGGTATTGTTGTGCTACCATCCTTCCTGAGGAGTACAGCGAATATGCTCCTGTGTTCTATAAACAAAAGGCTACCCATTTGCCTCCGCATCGGGTATATGACTGCCGGATAGAACTGGAGGCCGGGGCTGACATTCCGTGCAGCAGAATCTATGCTCTGACTGAAAAGGAAACGGAGTATTTGAAGAACTATATTGAGGAAAACCTTTCTACAGGTTTTATTCGGCATTCGACATCACCAGCTTCCTCGCCCATGTTCTTCATTCCGAAGAAGGATTGTGCAGAATTGAGACCCTGCATCGATTATAGAGCCATCAATCGTGTAACCATAAAGAACCGGTATCCTCTCCCCTTAATCCCAGTGCTCATGGATCAACTGAAGGGAGCCCGATATTTTACCAAGCTTGACCTTCGCGGAGCCTACCATCTGGTACGGGTAAAAAGAGGGGATGAGTGGAAAACGGCGTTCCGGACCAAGTTTGGGCTGTTTGAATATCGGGTGATGCCCTTTGGGCTGTGCAACGCCCCCGTCGCTTTTTAATATTTTATGGACGAGGTGCTACGGGGATGTCTGGAAACCTTCTGCGTCGTATATATCGATGATATTTTGGTTTATTCATCAACCCTGGCAGAACATGTAAAACATGTCAAAATGGTGCTTGGAAGATTGCAGCAATACACGCTATATGCAAAACTTGAGAAGTGCTTATTTCATGCGCAGGAGGTGTCATTCCTTGGCTATGTGATTAACGCCCAAGGCTTCCAGATGGATAGTAGTAAAGTTGAAGCCATAACAGAGTGGAGTACCCCCCAGAATGTCAAAGCGGTACAGAGTTTCCTCGGTTTTTCTAATTACTACCGAAGATTCATCAAGGATTTTTCAAAAATTATTCATCCCATCTCTTGTCTTTTGCGAAAGAATGTTCCTTTTGTTTGGAGTGAGGAGGCAGACAAGTCGTTCAGGTATCTTAAAGAACGTTTCACACAGGCACCCATTCTCCGCCATCCTGATTCCCAACTCCCCTTTATATTGGAAACCGATGCATCCCAATATGCAGTTGGAGGGGTTCTGTCACAACGCCATCCTGTGTCAGGTCAATTACATCCGGTTGCTTTTTTTTCAAAGAAACTCACTCCTTGTGAGGTTAATTATTCTGTTTCCGACAAGGAACTCTTGGCCATAAAGAGGGCCTGTGAAGAATGGCGTCACTACCTCTTGGGTGCTGTACATACCGTGGAAATATATACTGACCACAGGAACCTGTTGTTTCTAAAAACAGCCAAGGCCCTGACTCCCCGGCAATTAAGGTGGACCTTGTTTTTTTCTGATTTTGACTTTGTTATTAAGTACAAACCAGGACCACAAAATGGGAAGGCAGATGCTCTATCTCGTATTTGTGAAACAGGAGAACTGAAAGAGATCGAAGACTTGGAATCTCCCTTGATACTCACGGAGGTGGAAGAGCCTGCATGGTCAGTTGCCTTGTTATCTTCTCATGAATTCCTGGAAGACGTACGAGTTGCTGTAGCAGAGATGGATGTCCTTGAATGGATACAGAAGGATCCTGAACATCGTTCAGAAAAAGACCACCTTGCATATCATCACACTGCCATTTACGTTCCGACTGATCCTCTTCGGCAACAAGTATTGGCTTGGATCCACGATTCCCCTTTGGGTGGACATCTAGGAATCTATAAAACTATTGCCAGTTTGGAGCGTTCTTTTTAGTGGCCCCAACTCCGTGAAGATGTTCGGCTGTATGTTAAGAACTGCGCTGTATGTGTGCAAGGAAAATCTCTCCACGTAAAACCTGTTGGACTCCTTCAACCTCTCTCTATCCCTCCTCAACCGTGGCACACAGTGTCCATGGACTTTATTGTTGAAATGCCACCCTGTGATGGAAAAACAGTGATCCTCGTTGTAGTTGACCATTTGACAAAAATGGGGCATTTCATACCCTTGGTTGGCTTACCGACTTCAGCAGAACTGGCGGCTGTATTCCTTCAGCATATAGTGAGAGCTCATGGTATTCCTAGTGTACTGATTACAGATCGGGGATCACAGTTCACGTCTCGGTTTTGGAGGGCGCTTTGCAAGATCTTGGACATCGATGCCCGTCTGTCCTCCAGCTACCACCCTCAGACAGATGGAAAGACGGAACGCCTGAACCAGACATTGGAACAGTACCTTAGGTGTTTTACTCAACAGAACGGATTGGAGTGGACTACGTTGATATGGATGGCTGAATTTGCCTACAATAATGCCCAACATTCCACATTGGGTTGCTCCCCTTTTTTTTGTTTACACGGCTACCACCCCAACTCACTACCCTTTGATATGCCTGTTCGTTCCCCCGTGCCTAGCATACATGAACACCACGCACACCTAAGGGCAGTATTGATTGCTGCCAAGCGTAGTTTGGCTGCTGCACAGTCCTCTCAGAAACTATTTGCTGACAGACACAGAACAGAGGAACCAAACTACAGGGTGGGGGATAAAGTTTGGCTCTCTACTAAAAATCTCCACATCAAAGGGGTGTCTAAACTAAAACCTAAATATGTGGGTCCCTATAGTATAGTGGAGGTCATTAACTCGGTGGCTATGAAGCTTTCCCTTCCGGTGTCTTGGCAGATTCATCCTGTGTTTCATGTTTCTCTTCTCCAACCTTGTCTTCCTGGTATGAGATTACAGGAGAAACCTCTTCCGATTGAAGTTGATGGTGAGGAGGAATATGAGGTTCAGTCCATCCTTGATTCCCGTATGTTGAGAGGTAGAGTCCAGTATCTGGTGGAATGGAATGGAAGGGATATGGGCCTGAGGAGAGGACGTGGGAACCTGTGAATAACTTACATTGTCCTGATCTAGTGGACAACTTTCATACTTTGCATCCAGGCAAACCAGGTCGACCACCGGGACGGCAGTCCTCGAGAGGGGGTTCTGTAGCGATTTCTTGGCGAATTAGGAAACATCATCTCTGCCGCCCTGAGAAAAGCGCAATCTGTAGGAAAAAATGTACAAAACTACATGTCCCAGCATCCTTAGGATTGACTTTAGTGAAGGAAGAAGGCGGTGCATTCTTAAGGGCCGCCCAGAGAACAGGAAGGTGCTTGTCAATTTTCCCTCGAGGTGTTGGAATGGCGGATGGTGCTCCCCGCCGGAGTTCAGCTTGAAGAAAGAAGAAAAACTGTATTTCAGTGTATGGATTCATCGAACTTTGTTTCCTGAAGGACTGCGGAAAAGACTCTGTTTCTGGTCAGGTATTCTTGTCAGAGGAAGCCTCACGCGGATAATTATTTTGTGTGAATATTTCTTCACTTTGGAAAAGGCCCCGAGTAGCCGATGTACTTTTAACGCATAGGAGCGTTTAAAAGGACATGCGAGATATCAGTGAAAGTGTTTATTTTAGAGGCGCGCCTGAAGTAAAGACGCCTTCTGTTCTAACGCTTTCCTAGTGACAAGTTCTGTGCAGAAAAAGGAAAGACTGTTTTCCCCCGTGGCTGGCCTTTTTGTTTACCTTCATCAGACTGTACCTGATAAAGACGAAGATCGTGTCAGAAAAAGGCTTCAGCAATGCCGAGAATTGTTTAGTGTGGTATGAAGAAATACCATTGAAGAAGAAAAAAGTGCTGTTAGCTTCATGTGCAGATTAAGGATTGTTAATAGTTGGAAATCATTGGAAAAGGTTATGTTTCTGAAGGGATTGGATTCCGTGGACTCATCCTGCTCCTAAATACTTATATAAAGCAGAGAGTGTTATTACAGAGGCAGCCTGTGGGCTAAGGGTGAGTAGGGAGATGAGCATAGAAAATATGTCAGTTTAGTTATTTACTACGCATTATTGACACACATTCTTTGTCGTCCTCCTGTAGTGTGTACATCTTTTGGGGTCTTCGCTGACGGCTGGCCAGGACCACGAGTGATACACCGAAGCCACAGCTACTTTATTATTTTTTCCCTTTCCCTTTTTTTCCCTGGGGGCACGGATTCACGCAGAGGTATTTATCTAGCCTCTGTGGGGGTTCGTGTTTCAGGGGACTAGGGGGGCTAACATCACACATCGTCTCCGCTTGGCGTCTGGAAGAGGTTAGTGGCTATTTTACTATTCTTGAGCTACAGCCAATCCTGATACAGAGACAACGTGCTTATACTGCTCCGATCCTCTAGAGGCCGCTTGCAATGGAGGCTCGGCGGTGATGAAGGAACTGAAGGACACAGGTCTTAATGTCGCTCCAGGCTCTGGACAGGTCGCTGTTAGTAAGATAGCAGCCACTAAGTATATGTGCAAAAATTTACCACACTGCGATATGCCATAATCACATTGGCTGAAGGAAGAGGAGACGCTATGGGGATATGGTGATACAGGACTTGACCATTCAGTATGATTAGACTGCCAGGCATGCACTCAGCGGGAAGAGACGTCTCTGATAACGACTTCAGGCCATTTTGCATTCGCCTGCTTGCGGGTTCATTGTATCGCGCTACTGTGCAGCCTGTGGATCTGATGCCCATCGGTGGGGATAAATGAGAGCGCACTACCTACGACGTGAGCTGCAAAGGCGCTGCCTATGATCGGCGAACATACTGCAGACAGAATTGCGTGTGAGTGAGTTGCTGTCTGCCCAGGGTGTTTCCGTAGGACGCACTGCTAAGGAGGGCTACCTCATTACTTCTTGACCCTGCCATCGGTGGGGCCGTCGAGTAGGAGCTCTCTTACAGGAGCTCCAGGGTAGGGGATCACTCCATCGGACAATATTCCTCGTTATACCCGCTATCCACCCGTTTCCCTCGACCCACAAGCATCACTACTGTTATTGCTTTATTCGTCTATATCCCCTCATGCGCTTATGGTCTCTACTTTTAAATGTTTATATCTAGTGTCAGTTTTTATATGACTTACCACACAGTGTAGCCTGATGAGGATTGATGCAGAGGTCTGGCCCGGGACCAGGGTTTAAGTCCCGCCCCTGCAATTCTTAATTCTATTTATCCAGGAAACAACTAAGGGTTGGCTCTAATCAGCAAGGCTGAGCCGTAATCATAGATAACAAAAGAGAATTGCCAATACTGATAATCAAACACTTCATATAATTTTAAATACAGTACTTGAAACAACATTCAAGACCAGGAGCTAGTTAATAGCTTTTATTATTCTTTAAGATTTTATCAACACAAGAATCATATTTTTAGCGAATGCATATTCCAAAAAACAACCATGGAAAACATATTCAGCAGGAGGTCAACTTTGGGAATCATTCAACATATCACACATATCACAAGCATACAAAATACAGCCATTCAAAAAGGTAGAGGGGGTACAATAGCTTCAAGCAGTACAAAATTTACAAAAAGTCTTTCCAATATTTACAATGTAGCACCAAACAAGGAAAAGGAAAAAATAAGAAAAAAAGCCAAGGTCTGCGGGGCACTTAACACTATTGTCACTTAATAATTAGTCACGCACAAGGTACATTCCTATATCAAAATCAAATATTATTTAGAAAAAAGGTAATGTACACGAACTGGAGATAAGCAACAAAATAATTCTTAACATCAGTGCTTATCACTCTTGCAGACAACTGTGTGGCTGTGGCCTACGCGTTTCGAATCCCGTTGGATTGTGGGGATTCTCTTCAGGGCCTTTGGTTTTCTCAAAAAGCAAGAATGCAAGGGGCAGGGGAGCCTCAACTTTCTAACATGTTGGAATATGGCAGAATTTTTCTTTCTTGAAAAAGATTTTCTCACGGGGAGGAACCAGATTGCAAAGGATAACGGTGGTGGACCTAGGATTATTCTTGCTAAAGATGCGCCTTTGCCGAACGGAAATAACTCGCAGGGTACGTCGAGCTTCCAATGAGACTCTTTGCAGTGAATGCAGGGGCGCCTTGTTCCTTTAAATCGATTAGCGTTTTCGTTAATCGCGAGGATTGACAACACGCTTGAATCCGCGCCGGGCGGGTCGCTAGAGTGTAGCCCTTTCGGGCGCCGACATGTCAACAGCCCATAGTCCGAAAAAATTAATTTGAATTGGTAGAAATGAAATCCTAGATCCGTTCGTAAAACTCGGCAGAGTCTTAGGTCAGCACTGGTTACTGGCTCATGCGCGGTCGCCATGAGCCAGTAACCAGTGCTGACCTAAGACGCTGCCGAGTTTTACGAACGGATCTAGGATTTCATTTCTACCAATTCAAATTAATTTTTTCGGACTATGGGCTGTTGACATGTCGGCGCCCGAAAGGGCTACACTCTAGCGACCCGCCCGGCGCGGATTCAAGCGTGTTGTCAATCCTCGCGATTAACGAAAACGCTAATCGATTTAAAGGAACAAGGCGCCCCTGCATTCACTGCAAAGAGTCTCATTGGAAGCTCGACGTACCCTGCGAGTTATTTCCGTTCGGCAAAGGCGCATCTTTAGCAAGAATAATCCTAGGTCCACCACCGTTATCCTTTGCAATCTGGTTCCTCCCCGTGAGAAAATCTTTTTCAAGAAAGAAAAATTCTGCCATATTCCAACATGTTAGAAAGTTGAGGCTCCCCTGCCCCTTGCATTCTTGCTTTTTGAGAAAACCAAAGGCCCTGAAGAGAATCCCCACAATCCAACGGGATTCGAAACGCGTAGGCCACAGCCACACAGTTGTCTGCAAGAGTGATAAGCACTGATGTTAAGAATTATTTTGTTGCTTATCTCCAGTTCGTGTACATTACCTTTTTTCTAAATAATATTTGATTTTGATATAGGAATGTACCTTGTGCGTGACTAATTATTAAGTGACAATAGTGTTAAGTGCCCCGCAGACCTTGGCTTTTTTTCTTATTTTTTCCTTTTCCTTGTTTGGTGCTACATTGTAAATATTGGAAAGACTTTTTGTAAATTTTGTACTGCTTGAAGCTATTGTACCCCCTCTACCTTTTTGAATGGCTGTATTTTGTATGCTTGTGATATGTGTGATATGTTGAATGATTCCCAAAGTTGACCTCCTGCTGAATATGTTTTCCATGGTTGTTTTTTGGAATATGCATTCGCTAAAAATATGATTCTTGTGTTGATAAAATCTTAAAGAATAATAAAAGCTATTAACTAGCTCCTGGTCTTGAATGTTGTTTCAAGTACTGTATTTAAAATTATATGAAGTGTTTGATTATCAGTATTGGCAATTCTCTTTTGTTATCTATAATTCTATTTATGGCACGTTATTAATGTATGCTTGGCTATAGTATTTTTATTGCTGTTTTTGTCTGTATCCCTTGCAACTCATAATTCTTTTATTTGAATCTATCCCCTACAATTCTTAATTCTCCTATTTGCACTTTATTAATATATGTTCGGCTATATTATTTTTATTACTGTATTTTGCCTCTATCTCCTGCATTTCACAATTCTTTTATGTGCACCTTATTAATATTAATTTATATTTAGCTATATTATTGTATTGTTACATCTGTTTTCTATTTGCCTAAACTATTCAATTTAGTCCTCATCACTTCATATTGTATTGTTTTTCAATTTGCCTAAACAATTCATTTTATTGACACTTTATTTATCTATACTTGACTGTACTCTGTTATTGCTTTATTCGTCTATATCCCCTGCAATTCCATATTCTCTGAATCATGCCACCCCTCTCTCTCCCCTCCCCACCCCTCGCTCTCCGCCCCCCCGGGACCTCAAACTCACCCATCTCTAAACTTGGCCCTAACTCGTGGTCCATCCTCTACCCCTCCCATCTATCCAAACATGGCAAGAAAACCTTTAAGCACAAACTTCTCTGCCTCCACCCTGAAACCCTATTTGCCGACCAGCATAACAGCCTAACCTCCTCACTTATCACCAATTTCATCTTCTTCACCAAACGCCCATCCAAATGGAAAAACGTATTTCTGCGTCACCTCCCAATATCTAATTCGCGCAAGATCCCATACGGCCTGAAACTCTCCACCACGCCATCTCCCTCCTTTCCGAGTGAAATAGATATCTCCATCTTCAAATCCGTAAACATTCTCATTCAAGCATCAGAAAATAACCTTGATATCTTTGAACAACACTTTAGCGCTATCTCCCTAACCCTCACACAATCATTGAATCCTACCCCCTCATCGCCTCATTCACACGGCTCATCACCCCCCAACATCTCCTCTGCTCCCTCTTCCCATCTCCCTGATTCACCCCAAATTGTACCACCTTCTTCTCCCCTCATTCCCCCAACCCTCCCTTCACCCCTTCCAGATTTACCCTCCTTCTCTCCTCCCTCCTACCTCATTACCCCCTCCCTCCCTTCGCCCTCTACCACTCACCCCCCGGTAACACGCCTTTCCAATATCACACTCTCTGCTATGCACCTCCCTTCCTATAACTCCATCTTCTCCCCTGCTCCCTCTTCCCGTCTCGCCGAATCACCCCAAATTTTACCACCTTCTTCCCTCATTCCCCCTTCCCTCCGTTCACCCCTTCCAGACTTACCATCTTCCTCTCCTCCCTCCAACCTCATTACCCCCTCCCTCCCTTCGCCCTCTGTCACTCACCCCCCGGTAACCCCCCTTTCCAATACTACACTCTCTGCTACGCACCTTCCTTCCTATGACTCAAATACCACCCCATCTCCGATCTCTCCTCGTCCCCTCACCCCACTCTCATGCAACCCCCAAACTTCTCTAACCCCACTCTCATGCAACCCCCATACTTCTCTAACTGCTCCCACACCTCCTCAAACATTACCCCTCTCTCTCACCCCCTTACTATCCTCAAGTACACACAATCTTCCATCTACGCCAATTCCTACTGCCCCCACGCCACTTCCACTAAACTGCTCGCCCAATAGTAATACCTCTCCCACATCCACCTCCTATACACTCCCACTCTCCAATAAAGATCCTCCCCCTCAACCTAATCCAATCCACACCTCAACACCCCCTTACAGCGAACCTCTCCTATCATCCCTTGTTGCAGAACTCTCCTCACTCAGAAGCGCTATCTCTCTCCTAACTAAAGCCATCGCCTTTACTCATACCTTTTCTCCGACCCCCTCACAATACACCCTATCCCCACTCATTTACACCAATCCCAATCTCAACTCTTCAACCCTCGACCCCCCTAACGTGATTACTAACATCAAGACTCCTCCGCTCACTAACAGCTCCTCCACCAGTTCCACACCTGATCAACGTTCCTCAATCATTCCAATCCATAATGCCATCACGCCCCACTATCCTCCACTGGATATGTGCCTAACAACTTCAGAACTTATAACTTCCACGAACTTACCTTCCGCTCCCTGTTCACCCTCTTCCACTAAGCCACTTCTTCTTCAATCTACTTCCACTATGCACCCCACTCATCAATCTACTATCCCAGTTCTCCTAGGTACAAGCAGACTCCCCCTTCTCACGAAATCCCCTAGACCTACCCAGCACTTGAGACCTATCCCCCCCTGTCCCCCAACACAACAACCTGACCCCTCTCCCCTACATTGCATGTTGATCAACTGCCGATCCGCCTCCTGCCACGCCACTGAGATTGCAGAAACGATTCTCAGCGAAAACATCGACATAGCATTCCTAACTGAAACCTGGCTTACCGCCCACTCCACTCCGATCCTCGACTTGCTTATTCCCCCAGGTTACTCAATCATCAAGAAAGATAGAATCAAGCAAACAGGAGGAGGACTTGCACTAATTTTTAAAACTGAACATAACATCACGCTTGTCGAGTCACAAGACCCTTCATCCTTTGAATACCTTTGCGCAGATCTCTTTATTCACGACTCCCCCACCACTCGGCTGCACACCATCTACCACCCCCCTGGAAATTGTATCTCTTTTACTGAAGAGATGTCTGACCTCATTATCCAATCATCTCTATCACACTCTAATAATATCTTCCTTGGTGACTACAACGTCCACTGGAATAAAATTGATGACCCTGCTATCATCACTTTTAAGAATACCATGGACATCACCAACATGACCCAACTCTGCCATTCCCCCACTCACAACAAAGGTTCCACCCTAGATGCTATCATAACTAGCAATGATCTAGCCTCCCTCTCTAGTATACTTCCTATCGACTGGTCTGACCATTACCTCGTCCTCTTCAACGTGAACAGACCCACGAATCACCCCACCCCCATCAACACCCTACCTAAGAAACCTACACGCAACCTTCACCTTATCCCTCTTGATGAACTGGAATCCACAATTAAAACCTGCTTACTTCGCCCCCCTCTCTCTGACAGTACTAATGACCTAACCAACCATTATAATAACTCTATTTTCCAAGCCCTTGACGGAATTGCCCCAATTAAACTAAAAAAAAAAAAAAAAAAAATCCCAAATCCTGGTTCAACACTGAACTTAATAATGAAAGAAGATCCCTAAGACAATCTGAACGTGTTTGGAGATATTATCCCACCGATGACAATCTAACCCTCCTCAGAACTGCCAGAGCCCAATACAAAAAACACATCTACAATAAAAAAGCCTCCTTTCTCCGGTCACAACTTGACCAAGCTAAAAACCGACCTAGAGAACTCTTTAGCATTGTTAAAAAACAAACCTCCACTGGCCCTCCTAAAATCTCAGCCTCTATTGACAAATGCGAAGAAATCGCCAGCTTTTTTAGTAACAAAGTCAATAAGATAGAACTATCCTTCTCCTCCCTCCCCCCCTCTCTCCAACCCTCCCACATACAACACACCCTCCCCAACACCCCTATGTCTCTTTCGTCAACTCTTCAAACTCTCCTCGACCCATCTCTAACCCTTCCGGTTTTCGCGCATCCAGACCTATCTCCAAATGTACTCATAACTAAAAACAATGCTTCTTGGAGTGAATTTAGTCCAGTTTCAGTGTCTTCGATCATTAACATCATGACTAAACTCAAACCTTCCTCCCATTCCAAAGATCCTCTTCCCGCCCATTTGGTCCAAGACCTCAAATCTACCATTGCCCCTATTTGGACCAATATCATCAACTCCTCCCTTGCCACTGACTGCGTCCCAGCCTCCCTTCAGCTTGGTCAAATCTCTCCCATCCTGAAAAACACCTCTGCAGACCCAAACGACCTTAACAACTTACGCCCTATCTCTAACCTTCCTTTCCTCTCTAAAGCCCTAGAAAAATGTGTCCTATCACAACTTGAGAACCATATCCTTGACTTCAATCTCCTTGATGTTTTTCAATCAGGATTCAGAAAAGGTTGTAGTACAGAAACTGCAATGTTAAATATCACAGATGACATTCATCGCTCCCTTGACAAAGGTGAATCCTCACTACTGATCATCCTTGACCTCTCTGTGGCATTTGATACTGTCCATCATCCCACCCTTCTAAACACCCTCAAAGTTCGATTTGGCTTGGAAGGCACTGTACACAAATGGTTCTGCTCATTCCTTCAAAACAGATCACAGCAAATCAAGCTTAGCCACTTCCTTTCTAATCCTCAACCTGTCTCACTCGGGGTCCCTCAAGTATCCATCCTTTCCCCAACCCTTTTCAACCTTTTCATGGAACCACTCACCCTCATTCTCAAACAAGCTAAAATAAGTTACCACCTCTACGCCGACGATACCCAATTATACTACAAGATCAAATCCCACAACAACATCCTTCACCTAAATGACACCGTGACTAAAGTACAAGCCTGGTTCCATCTCAACCATCTCAAACTGAACCCCAAAAAAACAGAAATCATTCTTTTCACCCCCAAAAACAATACCCTTCCTATCCAAAACTGGATCGATGATATCAAAGCTCTCAATTGCTCCCTCTCCACCTCTAACTCTGTTAAATCCCTTGGCATTAGCATCGACCAGAATCTCAACCTCTTCCCCCACAATAAAAATGCCGCCAAAAGTGCTCTTTTCACCCTTCTCCACCTCAAGAAAATCAAACCTTTCATTCCAGCTGATGATTTCAAAATCGTTGTCCAATCGCTAGTCCTCTCCAGGATTGACTATGGTAACGCCACCCTTGCCGGCACCCCTAATACCCATCTTGCACCAATTAAATCTGTCCTCAATCTAGCTGCCCGACTTATCTCTGACTGTAAAAGATTTGACCACATATCGCCCGTCCTCAAAAATCTTAATTGGCTCCCAATTGAAGGAAGATCCTCTTACAAGATTGCCTGTATCACCCACAAAGCTCTTCACCAAAACACCCCCGTCTTCCTTGCAACAAAACTTGATAAAGCAGGCTGCACCAGGTCCCTGAGAAGCACTGACTCCCTTCTCCTGATCCCACCCAGACTTAAATGTCAAAAAACTCAATCCCGTGCATTCTCTGGTAATGCTCTTACCATTTGGAACTCACTCCCCAAAGACCTTCGCTGCAACCCCTCTTTCTCTCTTTTCAAAAAAAAACTCAAACTACTTCTCCACAACAAATATCGGGGTACCTAGCATCCACTCTTTCTACTCGTGTACCCCCACCTTGTCTGAATCCAACATTGCCTCCCCTGTTAATTGTTTCGCCTATTTTTAATTTTTATCTGTCTCTCACTCCCCCCTTATCATATACTTATTGCAATACTGTATCCCTTTGCTAATTCTGCATATATTGCTATTTTATCTTATTGTGTCTAACTCTGTTGTAAAGCGCTCTGATACTCCAGAGTCCAGCAGCGCTATATAAAACCTTTGAAATAAATAAAATAAATAACGAAACAAACTGCAATGTCCTTTGACACCAACATCCATTCATATAACGCGGCACACAGGTCCATATCAGGATCTAACCAGCCTCTTCCTTTATAGTTTATCACTGAACAATAATTTACTCAATTCTGCGTTCACCTTCGATCGTCCAGTATGCTCCACCTGGAAACAACATGAAATACAACCAGATAAATTGTCAACAGATCAGTTTGACTCCAGATAACAAGAATGACAGTTCTGTAAAGGGAGCCAATGTTATCAGAGGTCTGGGCAGCCTAGTGTTGCTACCAGGTGGTGGAAATACACCGTACAAATGCACAGCACATATACCTTTGCCCAGTTCTCAAAGTCCAGGCTTGTGGTTTGCAAAGGCCCTAAGAAAGGGAGATTGTTTGTAGCAATGTCCTAGATTTAAAATGCCAGGCACAAGATGTTGTATCCTTTACTCACTCGAAAGGCTATTGTGGCAGATACCATGGTGTGTACAAAGTTTCAGAAGTGTACAGCTGGTACTGTAGGTAGTCCCTATGGGGGAAGTGTAGCTCTTGACTTCCACCGCGATGTGTCAAGAAGGGGATACAAACACCTCTAACACAAATAACTTAGCATTACATATTTATTCTATTTATTTATTTCTGTTTACAAACTCTCCAAACTCAGGCGTCTCTCCAGGGCCATGAGAGAGACGCCTGAGTTTGGAGAGTTAGGAAACAGAAATTGCAGTGCAAGACTAAAGCACACTTGCAAAACAGATTTAATTTTGATGATGAAAGGCCTCCTTTCCAAATTTCAGCTCCTCCGGTCACATACAATACAATAATGCACCTTTCTGCAGGGAGTTTGTCAACTTGAGCAAACTCCTTGAGGTCTGCTTCACACTGACCCAGAGATGTACACATGATTGCACAGTGCCTCAGGTAAAGTAGATTGCACATCTGTTGTGGATATATTCACCAACCCTGTTTCTTTTCCCACCCAGGATCACTTGTATTATCAACAGAGAAGAAATCGGTGACATCAACCCTCCAAAGACTGCAGCAACTCTGTCCATGGACCCCCCCCCCCCCTACAGAAGAAGAAGCTAAGAAGCCCCCTTATAGTCCAGTGGGTGATGACACTGCCTGCACTTCACTTTCCTGACACTTTATCACAACTGTTTGTGCCTGCACCACAAGCGCACTTCAGGCCCTGCTACGGCAGTGCTGGACACATGTCAAGGGAACGGCTGCAGTGTGGGGTAGAGGTCTCTACATCTACAGACCTCCTCTTCCAGGAAAGCTGGGATCTCATATGTAACTCTAAAATTACCAGAATTGGACTAATGCCCCTCATTCGGTGTCTTTGGGGTTCAGTCAAAGGAATGATAAAGTCTGTATCACTGAACAATTTATTACAAAACAGTCAAGTCTTGCATTTTCCAATACAGATATGTTTTTTAGCAAGCAGTGTGTGTGAGTTTTGTGAGGAGGCATCTTTTAGATTTGTGTCATTTCTGTTCTGTGTATGTGAAGGAAGTTTGCACTGCTGATGCACATGTAGCTGTTTGTGGGTACAAAGGCTGTGTACATGGTGAATGTCCAGAAAATATCTATGGGACGAGGTCATGAGACCCCGGACTCCCTAACGAATAAGGTAATCCATTGGATTAGACACACCAGGTGGTGTAGGTCTGTTATTAGGGAGGACATAGTAAAGACTACAAGAATTACATCACCAGGCGATATCGATGATTGTATTGAGGTTGTCCTAAAAACCCCGAAGATAGTGGAGGATTTGCTAGCTTTGGAATATAGAACCTGTTCCCCTGATAACTCCCGGATTCAAATGACATCACAACCCTACCAGAGAAGGATATTAACCAGAGAAATTACTGAGAGGAGTACAGGTAAGGTATGTTCTGGATTGGATAGCAACGACTGACTACATACCTAGACTGGAAAAGTAGCACCCAGGGAGACAAGTAGTGATGAGGTCCTAGATCACGTATTAATCATTCCAATGAACCCCACTTCTTTTATAGAACCTTCGTCCCCAGGGATGTTACTTGTACAGAATAAAGCATTCATTATCACCCAGGAGATTCCCAAATTTATAGATTCTCCTGTATTCACCGGATCTGTTCTTTCATGGAACATTGCTGATCTGAGAACAAAAATGGATTCCCCAGAATGGGCTTCTTTTATCAGCCGGCATGATATTTGCTTATTCCAGGAAACCTGGGCTTTGGAGCAGTTGTATTTCCCGAGGTATTTAAACTATGGAATCCTGGCGGAAAAGAAAGGGAAAGGACGACCGTCAGGTGGCCTGATGATCTGGATCAAACAAGATCTTGCTGTAATGGTTAAGACAATATCCACTAATCATAGGGATCTTCAGGCCCTTATATTGGAGTTTGTGAATCGAGACCCTATTTATCTATACAATGTATATGCCAGAAGTACTGGGGGAAAGAACTCGGAAATTTTAACACTTCTGGAAGAACATTTAGACAGTAACCTTCTCCATTCTAATATTATTATAGGAGGAGATTTTAATGTAACTTTTGAGCCTCTCCTGAATGATAACTGGAATCTTTCAGATGAAGAAGATAGGGTATGGGGGGTTCCTAAATTCGATTTAGTCCCCATGAAAAGGTGGACGCAAACTGCAATACAGCTTAACTCTCTCTGCCTAAATATAGGAGTTAGATCCGCTAATGGTAGAACACCAGGTGATAAAAGTGGGGCTAATACACTCACGAATGGCACCCGGCAGAGTAGAATAGACTACATTCTTGTTAGTCTGAGCCTGTGGAGGTATCTTCAGGATATGCAAATTATAGATAGAGTAGAGAGCGACCATAATCCCCTAACGGCAAAAATATCATACTGGGAACCACCAGTTGCTCTGGAAAGGGCGATTGATACCATTTTTCCAGGGGACGTCGCCATTACTAATGATATGCGACATGTCCGCTGGTCTAAAGTCGTAGCCATTCAGGAGAACATTGATTTTATAGCTGGCAAGCTTACTCAGGCGATAAGTGACTTGAAGGGTGTAGCGAATGAGGAGTGCTCAACTATTAGTACTGAAAGTGGAACCAGGATTCATGAGGCTTTTTTTAAGGACTTGCGAACGCTGTTTGTTAAGCCCACCCAACAAAGTAGTCCATGTAATTTCCACCCTCCATGTTGGTACTCAGCAGAATGTAGGCAGGCTCGCTTGGAACTAGGTAGAGCCCTTAAAAGTGGCTCGAGTGTGAATGTACGTTTAGCTAGGGCGGCGTATAAATCCGCTGTCTTCAAAACCAAGCGTCTGTGGGACGAACAGAGATGGATGGACCTGCAAGAAGCAGGATGCCATAAAGATCCCAGAAAATTCTGGAGTATCTATAAGTGGGGTGTGGATAGCAATTCTGATAAACCACAGAACTGGGTCCGCAGGATAAATGGGTATCCCATTTCAAACCTCAGTTTGCGATGGGAGAAGGCCAAGATTCTTCCATAGAGGTGCCTTTTACCCCATTCTTGGAGGACCCATTTACTTTGAGGGATGTTCAGCTGGCTTTGGATGTCGTTCCTGGTAGAGCGCCAGGAATTGACGGTATTCCAGCTGATTTATTCTTACAAGACAAAGATTCTTGGGGCCCATATATATTATTATTGGCGAATGCGCTTGCTAGGGGAGCACCGATTCCCCATTCATGGAAAGGGGCCGAAATAATCCCAGTTTACAAGAAAGGGGATAAATCCCAGCCTGGAAATTATCGACCAATTAGTTTGATCGACACTACCCAGAAGATCATTGGTAGGCTTATTTTAAATAAGGTTCAGGTTTGGGAAAGGGAGTACAGCATTTTGTCTCACTTGCAGGCTGGTTTTAGAACTTCCGTTAGCACGGTCGATCAGGTCATGCATTTCACCATGCTATACTGGAAGACCGTGCTAATTGGTAACGGCAGCCTTTATGCTGCTTTTATTGATTTAAGGGCAGAATTTGACTTGGTTCCGCGCCAAATGTTGTGGAAAGTACTTTTTGACATGGGTATGCCAGGGGAAATTTTGTCTTTAATTAGAAAGCTCCACAAGGAGAATTTTGCCCAGATTAGGTGGGGTAGTCCTGGCAATGTTACATCTCAGTTCCCAGTTGAAACAGGCGTGCGCCAATTTTGTGTCCTGACCCCAACGTTATTTTCTTTATATATAAATGATGTTGCAAAATTTTTAATTGGTTCTAATGTTGATGCACCCATTCTTGCTGGAGCAAAAATCCCTATATTAATGTTTGCAGACGATTGTCTTATAGTATCAAAAACCCCGAGCGGGCTACAGAAGGCTTTATTAATTTTCGAGGACTACTGTGTCGCTCGTGGCTTGGAAGTTAACATTCTTAAATCCAAGTACATGTCTTTTAATGCGCCTAATGCCAACAGGGGTACTGTATATATGAGTAACGGGCCACTTGAGAGGGTACAGGCATTTAGTTATCTGGGTGTCTGTATCCAACAGGATTTATCCTGGAGACAGCAGATCGATTTGGCCACCCTGAAGCATCGTCAGCTCTCAGGAGCATTGAGCTTAGAGCACTCCAGGTCTTTGACTAGGCCAATAACTCTGGTGTTATCGGTCTATAATGGTAAGGTAGTTAGTTCTACTCTGTATGGTGTGGAAATGTGGGGAAATGAAAAACTAAAGGGGATGACTGTTTCTGAAAATACATTTCTTAGAAAATGAATAAGGTTACCCCAGAGCACCCCTTTAAATCCCCTATTTTACGACCTGGGCATAACACCAATAGCTCTAATTGCATCCTTGCGCCCAATCCTATACTGGCGGCGGATTTGGACTACACCTGAACTGGATACATATACCAGGGGGCTGCTGGACGTAGTCAAAAGTGACGGTTCCCGGAAAGTTAAATGGCTGGGACATATCCGGAATCTTTTAAATGACTTAGGTCTAGGGGAATTGTGGGAAGATCCATTACACGCCAGGTTCCCACCAAAGAAGGTACTTAAGAACTTGTACTGGAACTTGGTGGCTACAAAGGTCTTCAGTACCACCCCTTCACACTCTTTGGCTGGTTTATTTTTAGAAATCAAAGATTGCCCTAAACTTGAGGAATTTTGGGACGTCATCACAAAGCCCCTTGACCGCAAGCTCTACTTTCAGCTAAGAGTGGGAAGCCTGCCGGTAAGGGCATTCTCCAATAGATGGACTAGTGGGGGCAAGATTGCCTGTCCGGCTTGCTTGGATGTTCCTGAAACCATTGGCCATCTTCTGTTTGAGTGCCCAATGTATGCGGCCCCATGTCAAAAGTGGCTATGGCCAATGTGTAGGTTATTGGGAACGAGGAGAGGAATGATTGCAGTTAGAATTATTTGCACCAGTCCTAACATGTTTGTGTATATAGCGGTGGCGAAAATCCTAGGTTGGGCATGGACGATTAGAGCCCGGCTACTGAAAGCATAATATATTAGGTAACCACGTAGGCCAAGTACCCTTATTAATTATCGCATAATAATATTTGTCATATTTGTATTGTTAATAGAATGATTTTATTTATGTATCTTATGAATTTTTATGAATTTTTATAATCTGGATTTTAACCTGGTTTTATCCATTGAATTTTATACATGTACTTTTATATATATGGAACATGCTTTTATGACAATCGTCGAATAAAGCTTGCTTGACTTGACTTGGCTGTTTGTGGGCCTGCACTCTTGATATATGTTCTGTCTCCTCTGTTTTGAAGGAGCTATGCACTACCCCCATTGTTACTATGCCTGTTCCTGGTGCTAAGAAAGCTTGCACTGGTGGTTAAAGGAGCTATGCACTGCCGCCATTGTTACTGTACCTGTTCTTGGTGCTAACAAAGCTTGCACTGGTGGTTAAAGGAGCTATGCACTGCCGCCATTGTTACTGTACCTGTTCTTGGTGCTAAGACAGCTTGCACTGGTGGTAAAAGGAGCTATGCACTGCCGCCATTGTTATTGTACCTGTTCTTGGTGCTAAGAAAGCTTGCACTGGTGGTTAAAGGAGCTATGCACTGAGGCTACTGTTACTGTACCTGTTCTTGGTGCTAAGAAAGCTTGCACTGGTGGTTAAAGGAGCTATGCACTGCAGCCATTGTTACTTGACCTGTTCTTGGTGCTAAGAAAGCTTGCACTGGTGGTTAAAGGAGCTATGCACTGCAGCTTTTGTTACTGTACCTGTTCTTGGTGCTAAGAAAGCTTGCACTGGTGACTAAAGGAGCTATGCACTGCCCCCATTGTTACTGTACCTGTTCTTGGTGCTAAGAAAGCTTGCACTGGTGGTTAAAGGAGCTATGCACTGCCGCCATTTTTACTGTACCTGTTCTTGGTGCTGAGAAAGCTTGCACTGGTGCTTAAAGGAGCTATGCACTGCCGCCGTTGTTACTGTACCTGTTCTTGGTACTAAGAAAGCTTGCACTGGTGGTTAAAGGAGCTATGCACTGCCGCCATTGTTACTGTACCTGTTCTTGGTGCTAAGAAAGCTTGCACTGGTGGTTAAAGAAGCTATGCACTGCCGCCATTGTTACTGTACCTGTTCCTGGTGCTAAGAAAGCTTGCACTGGTGGTTAAAGGAGCTATGCACTGCAGCCATTGTTACTGTACCTGTTCCTGGTGCTAAGAAAGCTTGCACTGGTGGTTAAAGGAGCTATGCTCTGCCGCCATTGTTACTGTACCTGTTCCTGGTGCTAAGAAAGCTGGCACTGCAGCTTAAAGGAGTTATGCACTGCCGCCATTGTTACTGTACCTGTTCCTGGTGCTAAGAAAGCTTGCACTGGTGGTTAAAGGAGCTATGCACTGCCGCCATTGTTACTGTACCTGTTCCTGGTGCTAAGAAAGCTTGCACTGGTGGTTAAAGGAGCTATGCACTGCCACCATTGTTACTGTACCTGTTCCTGGTGCTAAGAAAGCTTGCACTGCAGCTTAAAGGAGTTATGCACTGCCACCATTGTTACTGAACCTGTTCTTGGTGCTAAGAAATCTGCCACTGCTGCTTAAAGGAGCTATGCGCTGCCACCATTGTTCCTGTACCTGTTCTTGGTGCTAAGAAAGCTGGCACTGGTGGTTAAAGGAGTTATGCACTGCCACCATTGTTACTGAACCTGTTCTTGGTGCTAAGAAATCTGCCACTGCTGCTTAAAGGAGCTATGCGCTACCACCATTGTTCCTGTACCTGTTCTTGGTGCTAAGAAAGCTGGCACTACTACTGGCGACACCAGTTCTCTACCTGTTCTCCCTCTCAAGAGATCTCTCAGTGCTGCTGCTTCCTACTGTAACTGTTCTTCCTGTTAGGGAAGCTTCAGCAAGGATAGCACACACTCCTGCAGTCCCTAGGTTTTGGTGGGGTGTTGGGGTGAGATTCAGTCACAGTGTTCTTGGGGCTCCACTTGGAAAATAGGAAGCCTTGTAAATTAATACAAAATCATTATAAATAATGTTGAAGGGGTGCACTACCCCCATTGTTACTATGCCTGTTCTTGGTGCTAAGAAAGCTTGCACTGCTGGTTAAAGGAGCTATGCACTGCCGCCATTGTTAGTGTACCTTTTCTTGGTGCTAAGAAAGCTTGCACTGGTGGTTAAAGGAGCTATGCACTGCCGCCATTGTTACTGTACCTGTTCTTGGTGCTAACAAAGCTTGCACTGGTGGTTAAAGGAGCTATGCACTGCCGCCATTGTTACTGTACCTGTTCTTGGTGCTAAGACAGCTTGCACTGGTGGTAAAAGGAGCTATGCACTGCCGCCATTGTTATTGTACCTGTTCTTGGTGCTAAGAAAGCTTGCACTGGTGGTTAAAGGAGCTATGCACTGAGGCTATTGTTACTGTACCTGTTCTTGGTGCTAAGAAAGCTTGCACTGGTGGTTAAAGGAGCTATGCACTGCAGCCATTGTTACTTGACCTGTTCTTGGTGCTAAGAAAGCTTGCACTGGTGGTTAAAGGAGCTATGCACTGCAGCTTTTGTTACTGTACCTGTTCTTGGTGCTAAGAAAGCTTGCACTGGTGACTAAAGGAGCTATGCACTGCCCCCATTGTTACTGTACCTGTTCTTGGTGCTAAGAAAGCTTGCACTGGTGGTTAAAGGAGCTATGCACTGCCGCCATTTTTACTGTACCTGTTCTTGGTGCTGAGAAAGCTTGCACTGGTGGTTAAAGGAGCTATGCACTGCTGCCGTTGTTACTGTACCTGTTCTTGGTACTAAGAAAGCTTGCACTGGTGGTTAAAGGAGCTATGCACTGCCGCCATTGTTACTGTACCTGTTCTTGGTGCTAAGAAAGCTTGCACTGGTGGTTAAAGAAGCTATGCACTGCCGCCATTGTTACCTGTTCCTGGTGCTAAGAAATCTGCCACTGCTGCTTAAAGGAGCTATGCACTGCCACCATTGTTACTGAACCTGTTCTTGGTGCTAAGAAATCTGCCACTGCTGCTTAAAGGAGCTATGCGCTGCCACCATTGTTCCTGTACCTGTTCTTGGTGCTAAGAAATCTGCCACTGGTGGTTAAAGGAGTTATGCACTGCCACCATTGTTCCTGTACCTGTTCTTGGTGCTAAGAAAGCTTGCACTGGTGGTTAAAGGAGCTATGCACTGCCGCCATTTTTACTGTACCTGTTCTTGGTGCTGCGAAAGCTTGCACTGGTGGTTAAAGGAGCTATGCACTGCCGCCGTTGTTACTGTACCTGTTCTTGGTACTAAGAAAGCTTGCACTGGTGGTTAAAGGAGCTATGCACTGCCGCCATTGTTACTGTACCTGTTCTTGGTGCTAAGAAAGCTTGCACTGGTGGTTAAAGAAGCTATGCACTGCCGCCATTGTTACCTGTTCCTGGTGCTAAGAAATCTGCCACTGCTGCTTAAAGGAGCTATGCACTGCCACCATTGTTCCTGTACCTGTTCTTGGTGCTAAGAAAGCTGGCACTACTACTGGCGACACCAGTTCTCTACCTGTTCTCCCTCTCAAGAGATCTCTCAGTGCTGCTGCTTCCTACTGTAACTGTTCTTCCTGTTAGGGAAGCTTCAGCAAGGACAGCACACACTCCTGCAGTCCCTAGGTTTTGGTGGGGTGTTGGGGTGAGATTCAGTCACAGTGTTCTTGGGGCTCCACTTGGAAAATAGGAAGCATTGTAAATTAATACAAAATCATTATAAATAATGTTGAAGGGGATAAGAAGGGTGGCCCCTTTATGGTGAGATAAAACTCTTGGGGTCCGTATGTTTTCCATGAAAGGTAAATCCCTCTGGTGTGGGGCCCATCCAAGGTTGAATTCCGGCTGGTGCACAGGACTGGGTGCACACTCTGAGCCAAGCCCAACTCTCCTCCAGCTTCTATCCTGACCCTGCATCTAGCACCATAACCTATGTTGTCCCCGGGCGCCTATGCCGACTCCATCAAGACTGGAGGAGGATATCCCAATAGATCTCTCCTTCGCCGGGTCGATGCCGGTTCGACCTTGACCGAAGTCACCACTTTCCCCACTTGATTTACCACCTTCACGAGGGAGAAAACACTATTTGCATTTTGTTTTTGTAACAAACTCTGATAAGGACTGTGACACTGGTGATGAGTCTACTCAGCCCTACCAAGATGATAATTGTTACGAGGACTTGCAGGAGGCTAGCGGCCGTGATATTGCTCTGGAAAGGGGTCTCTTCTCACCCCCTTGGCCAGCCAGAAAGGAATCCTCTTCCTATACCATAGGGATGTATAGGGCAGACAAAGTACTTGACCTCAAGCTCCCCATGTTGAAGCTTATCACCAGTGTTTAGACAGAGGTCCTTCAACTGGGTCAATTCTCTTCAGAGTCCCTTCTTTCATTTAACAAAACTATGATGGATACCTTAATAGTGGCTCGGGCCAAGACTTGTTCTAGCTCTCTAGTCAATCAGATAATTGCCAGGAGCCACTGGCCTGTTCCAGGTGACCCTGGTTTTCTTTCACAACACCCTTCACATGAAGCCTCGTGTTACAGGCCTCATTGAGACGCCCTAATCACAATATATTTCCTACCACTCCCCCGACAGATAATCTAAGTGGGTAGAAATGTTTGGCAAATGTGTTTTTTTTCCCACCAGTTTGGCCTTCTGATCTGTTAATGCCAGCTGTTTGTCGGAACGCTATTCCCACCCTCTCTGGAATTTGGTGGCACAAGCCCTCCCTAGTGTGCCCGAAGACATCTGTCCTCACTCAGGCAGTTCAAGGTGGTCACAATGTGGCCAAGTTCACAATTCGTTGTGGCTTGGGTACCACTGATTCCACAGAGGGGGTCATAAGCACCAGTGCTGCCATTCGCGGCCACATGTGGCTGCTTTCAACTCGGTCTTCAGGAGATGTCCAGTCCTCCCTGATGGACATGCCCTTTGATGGAACTGGCCTGTAGGGGGACAAGGCTGATTTCTCTCTAGCGTGTTTTAAGCAGAGCAGGGCTTCCGCTCACTTTCTGGGCCTTTCCGTCCCCATCTCTCCAGTCACAACAGTTCCACCTCTCCATTCACGGATTTTGGTCGATATCGCCAGCCTGTTCAGCCTCTACAAAATACCCAGCAGTTTCGCTGTAGTGGTCAAGGTGCCCACCGTCCACTCAGCCAAAGTTAATGGGCCATCCAGTCTAATGCCTCCCCTGTAGACTCACCTGCAAAGCCTCTTTAGAATGCCCTTGCAGGAGCACAGCCACCCGGTGGGAGGCAGAATCCATGATTCTACCCGGGATGGCAGACAATATCTTTAGACCGGTGGGTTGTACTGATTGTTTGGAGGGGCTACGTCTCACTCTTCACTTCGTAGCCACTGCCCTTGCCACCCTCCCTGCAGCAACTGTCAGAGGAATATCTCTCCATTTTGTGACAGGAAGTGCAAGCACTTAGGGCTAAAGGAAGTATCGAGAGGGTGCCTGCGCCAGAAGTAGGTTGTGGTTGTTATTCTTGCTACTTTTTGGTGCCCCAGAAAGATGGAGGCCTGCAGCCTATGTTAGACCTGTGCCTTCTCAACACCTTCCTCCAGAAGGAGAAGTTCAAAATGCTCACCCTTGCACAGGTCTTGTCTGCCTCCGACCTCCTCTCACAGAGGTCCTGCCACGAAGGAATCCTCTTCCTATGCCATGATGATGCACAGGGCGGCCGAAGTACTTGACCTCCAGCTCTCTACCATGGAGGTCATAACCAATGTACTGACAGAGGTCCTTCCTCTGGGGCGAACCTCTTCAAAGCCCCTTCGTCCATTCAACAAAGCTCTAACAGGTACCTTACTCGTGGCTTGGCCCAAGCCCTGTTCTGGCCTCCCCAGTCAATTAGCAAATTGCCAGGAGCCATCACCCTGTTCTAGGTGGCCCTGGTTTTCTTTGTTAACACCCTTCACATGAAAGCCTAGTGTTACCGGCCTCATCAGACAACCACACACTAGATAAAGTTTATTTTTAGCAGTGCTACTACTATGGCAAATGCCAGCTTAAGTGAGCAGGACGTAAATAGCCAACGACAGAAGAGCACACAGTGCGTGAAACGTATGCCTGGCAGCTGCGGCTGGAAGTGCAAACAGACACTGTGTTAGGAAGGTAGGGCTGGCACTCATCAATGTATGCTAATCTTTGCTATGTCAGTTGTATCTCATGATGTCATCAGGGTCAGAAGCCATGCAGTCATTTCCTTCTGATTGGAATCCCGTTTAATGAATTTCCTGTAGTATAATTGTCTGCCTTAAGATCATGTGATGTCATTTTAGACGCATAGCTGTTTTGCATGAGGGAAGCTTGCATGGCCATTTTCTGTGCTGCACATATTTTGTGGCGGGGGGTTGCACTTCTACTTTTCATTCAGTATTGACAGTATTTTGGGAGCTGGAGACCTCCCCATCAGACTTCAGTGCTCTTGCTGCTTTGTGAGGGAGGATTCTACAGCTGCTCCCCTGATCTGCCTGTCTGAGTGGGGGCAGCACAGCTCCTTTCCATGCTGTACCTGTTTGAGAGGGAGGCCAGCACAGCTCTCTTCCATGCTGTATCTGTTTTAGGTAGCAGCACAGCTCCTTTCCATGCTATACCTGTTTCAGAGGGGAGCCAGCACAGCTCCTTTCCATGCTGTACCTGTTTGAGAGGGGGCCCAGCACAGCTCCCTTCCGTGCTGTTCCTGTTTAAGAGGGTGCCCAGCACAGCTTCTTTCTGTGCTGTTCCTGTTTGAGAGGGGCCAACACAGCTCATTTCCACACTGTGCCTGTTTGAGAGGGTGCAGCACAGCTCCCTTCCATGGTGTACCTGTTTGAGAGCAGGACCAGCACAACTCCTTTCCATGCTGTACCTGTTTGAGAGAGAGGCCATCGCAGCTCCTCTCCATGCTGTAAATGTTTGAGAGAGAGGCTATCACAGCTCCTTTCCATGCTGTACCTGTTTGGTAGGGAGGCAGCACAGCTCCATTCTACGCTGTACCTGTTTGAGAGGGGGTAGCACAGCTCCTTTCTATGTTGTACCTGTTTGATAGGGAGGCCAGAAAAGCCCCTTTCCACGCTGTACCTGTTTGAGAGGAGGGAGCACAGCTCTATGCTGTACATGTTTGAGAGGGGCCCCCGGCACAGCTCCCTCCCATGCTGTACCTGTTTGAGAGGGGGCCAGCACAGCTTCTTTCCATGCTGTACCTGTTTGAGAGGGGGCCCAGCACAGCTCCCTTCCATGCTGTACCTGTTTGAGAAGTTGCCCGCCACAGCTCCATTCAATGTTTTACCTGTTTGATAGGGGGCCAGCACAGCTCCTTTCCACATTGTACCTGTGTGAGAGGTTGCCCAGCAGACCTTCTTTCCATGTTGTACCTGTTTGAGAGGGGCTAGCACAGCTCCTTTCCATGCTGTACCTGTTTGAGAGGGGGCAGCACACCTTCTTTTCATGCTGTACCTGTTTGAGAGGGAGGCCAGCACAGCTCCCTTCCATGCTGTACCTGTTTGAGAGGGTGCCCAGCACAGCTCCTTTCCATGCTGTACCTGTTTGATAGGGGCCAGCACAGCTCCTTTCCACATTGTACCTGTTTGAGAGGTTGCCCAGCAGACCTTCTTTCCATGTTGTACCTGTTTGAGAGGGGCTAGCACAGCTCCTTTCCATGCTGTACCTGTTTGAGAGGGGGCAGCACACCTTCTTTTCATGCTGTACCTGTTTGAGAGGGAGGCCAGCACAGCTCCCTTCCATGCTGTACCTGTTTGAGAGGGTGCCCAGCACAGCTCCTTTCCATGCTGTACCTGTTTGATAGGGGCCAGCACAGCTCCTTTCCACGTTGTACCTGTTTGAGAGGTTGCCCAGCAGAACTTCTTTCCATGTTGTACCTGTTTGAGAGGGGCTAGCACAGTTCCTTTCCATGCTGTACCTGTTTGAGACGGGGCAGCACACCTTTCCATGCTGTACCTGTTTGAGAGGGAGGCCAGCACAGCTCCCTTCCATGCTGTACCTGTTTGAGAGGGTGCCCAGCACAGCTCCTTTCCATGCTGTACCTGTTTGATAGGGGCCAGCACAGCTCCTTTCCATGCTGTACCTGTTTGAGAGGGGGCGGCACAGCTTCTTTCCATGCTGTACCTGTTTTAGAGGGTGCCCAGCACAGCTCCTTTCCATACTGTACCTGTTTGAGCGGGTGCAGCACAGCTCCTTTCCATGCTGTACCTGTTTGAGAGAGAGGCCAGCACAGCTCCTTTCCATGCTGTACCTGTTTGAGAGGGTGCAGCACAGCTCCTTCTCATGCGGTACCTGTTTGAGAGAGGCCAGCACAGCTCCTTTCCATGCTGTACCTGTTTGAGAGCGTGCCCAGCACCTGAAGCACTCTAATATTGTCTGTTCACTAATATGCCTGACACCATTATTATCTGTTATAGCAACAATCTTGGACTTTTGCTTTTTAATTTCAAGGTAGTTCGCCAGAGATTTTCCGGCCTTATTCAGACCACCATATATTTTAGCATTAAACTTAAGCAAAACACCGCAAGCGCTATCCCAGGACTGTTTACTATATTGCATTTTAGCTTTATTGAGTTTTGACAAGGTATCTGTGTGATTTGAAGACAAATATTCATGTTCTATAGTCTTCATTTGTCTTATGCTTAGGAGTAGCATTGAATCTCTAAGTAAACTTCTTGTAAGAATAATGTAAATTGCTCTATAAAATGGTTGTTGAGCAGAAGAGCATTATTAAATCTCCATCTGCGTGTAGTGGGTGTAGGAGTAGGATAGTCCAAATATACTATGACAGGAGCATGACCTGAAATAAGGATTGAACCTATCTCAGCATGTGTCAAGAATTGAAGAGTAGATTGTGTAAAAAAAATGTCATCTATTCTAGAGTGCGATCTGTGCACAGGAGAAAAAAAGAGAACTCTAAAACATTAGGGTGTGAAGTTCTCCAAACATCTATCGCCTTCTAGAAGATATAGCTTTGTGAAAGGTTGCAGTAGTATCCACCATAAAAGGTCATATCTTTCTCAGCTCGTCCATAATGTCCTCCAGTGCCAAAGGCAGATGTGATTTGTTTGGACAAAATGGGTCTTTTTTAACACTTTTATTACTGTTACCTCCAGATTCCTTGTATTCATTGGCATTAGAATAGAAGAAGCCTGAGATTTACTGGAGAGCTAGAATCCATGTTTGTATGAGCCAAAGAGCAACAGGATAGCTTGCATAGTCTCTCAATAACCACCAAGGCGAAGTTGAAACTGAATGCGCAGCTGTTGACCAAGTGGTTCGATAAAGATAGACTTATTTAGTGAGAAATATTGCATGGAGTCACCATAAGAGCAAACTAATCAGTAAGAACCAGTACGCTCTCATAGAACTTCCTTATAATACACCTATCTTGAAGTCTTTGAAAGTTGCCCAAAATATCAAAAACCATGGAGAGGGCGTGCAATTTCAGACGCCTTTCCCATCGAGCGCGGCACCCGACAGGGATGCCCGCTCGCGCCATATTTATTCGCTCTCACAATGGAACCCCTTGCGGCGTGGGTGCGAATAGATGCACAGATGAAGGGGTTCGAATGGGAGGCTGGGCCGTCAGACCGCATCGCGCTCTACGCGGACGACGTACTGTTCTTTCTTACAGACCTCGACAGGTCAGGCCCCAGAGTATTTGAGATAATGAGAGTGTTTGGTGAAGTACCAGGGCTGAATCTCAATGTGAGGAAGTCTGTTTTGTGGACCCTAGGCAGCGGGGTGGCTCTTGGTGCCTGGGCGTCAGCCCTACAAAAGGCGACGGGAGGCCTTAAGTACCTGGGGGTGTTTTTGACTGACATCCCTGGAGTCTCGTGGGAGCGTAATATTATTCCGGTTTGGGACAGAGTCAGATCGGACATGAAAACGTGGTCCCGCATGCCCTTGAACCTATATGTCCGGTCGGCCATCTTCAAGATGGTCGCTCTTCCTCGTCTGCTCTACCAACTGCAGAATCATCCCTATCCTATCTTCCCACAATGGTTCCGCCAAGTCGATTCGGCACTGGGCCATTTCCTCTGGGCTGGGGGGGCGGTGCGTGTGGCCCTTCGCACCTGCTTCCTCTCTACATACTGCAGTGGCCTGGCGTCTTCGGACATCCTCTCCTACTATCAGGCGTCCTGATACTCAACGAATGGTGGTGTTGAGATCGGGGCGATCCGGCATACGCTCTGGAAAGACATCTAATGGAACCCGATACCTTGCACACGCTACTATACTCAGCCGGGAAAAGAAAGAAGCTCCCGGTGGTTACACAGACTGTCTTTCAGGTCTGGCGTCGGGCACTTGGTCGCATGGGGTGGTGGAATAGGCTGACTGGGGAGACCCCGCTGTGGCAGAATGGCCACCTACCGGCCTTGTCGACCCTGCCGGGGTTTCGCGGCTGGGACTCAATAGGGTTCTCGGCGTTGGGGCATGTTATGAGGGGCACGACCCTTAAATCCTTCCAGGAGTTGAGGGATGAGTACGATATGCCGAGTACCCAGTTCTTCAAATACCTGCAGTTCCGCCATGCTATCTCCCCCGCCCTGGAGGGGTTGGACTCCCTGCCAGAATTCAGTCCCATAGAGGCTAAATTGTTCATGGGAGAATTGACGGAGAAAAAAATTTCATGCGTATACCAATCCCTTGTCACTCACTGTGCGCCCTCCCTAGATGGCCTTCGGTCCAAATGGGAGAGAGACGTTGGTAAAATAGATGAGGAAGGATGGAGGGAGGCGGCTGTCACCGTGCGGCTGCGTTTTATCCAATTTAAATACCTACACAGGGCTTACTACACGAGAGAGAGGCTGTGGCGGGCTGGTTTGATTGCCTCCCCCGACTGTCTGAGGTGTGGTAGGGAAATGGGTACGTTCCTGCATACTGTGTGGACCTGTGGGGCAATGGTACGATATTGGAAGCGTATTTGGGACTGCTTGGATGAGGTTCTGGGCTGGCAGCTCCCGCGTACGTCGCAGCTGGGTCTTCTGCGTGTCTTGGAGCAAGTGGGCGGTACCATCTATAAGAGGCATCTCTTGCTCCTGGGCCTTACGGTTGCCAAGCGGGATGTGGCCCGTGCCTGGAAAAACCCTGGGGCTCCGCCGATTGAGGTCTGGAAAAGGGGCATGGACTATTGTATGGGACTAGAACGCCCTGTGTTTGAGGCCCGTGGCTGCCCCAGAAAACACTATAAAATCTGGAAGAGGTGGGCAGAATACAGGGGGTTGTGGCTAGAGCCGCCGCCGCAGCAGGATACAATGGCGGATCAACTGTCATAAGTGCCGGTACAGGAGTGGGAGCGCATTAACATCTCTGTGCAGATTACTTTGTTTAAATCCTGGTGACCATCGTGAACGGGGCGGGGGTGGGAACCGGGTGGGGGGTTGTTACGGGATTGGAGAGGGGGATCCGGATAGTTAATGTCACTATTTTATCCTGCTTTTTGTGCTGATTGCTGCAACTGTGATTCATGATTATTTGCTTACAGCCTCTCCAGTGTCTGGAGTGCTGTAGATATTTCTGCAATCTCTTTCTAAAATGTCAATAAAATCTGGTTTTGAAAAAAAAAAACATGGAGAGGGCAAAAAAATAAGGATGAATACATGTTTCTCCAATTAGGAAAATCCTACTATCACCAGTAAGCCCACATTTCTGGTGGGGAAAGGGGGAAATATCACAGGTTTGCTGGCTCCTGAGGAGAAACGATCATCAGAGTTCGTAAAATGGCAGCCGATATGCGGAGCGCGCGTGGAGCTGCAGGGAAAAAGCAATAAGGTAGCAACCAGACCAATTAAGGGTCTAATAACCTACCTCCCACTCCTTGGAGCTTCCAAAACCTTTTCTCATGATTTTACAACCACGTTGTGCCGATTAGACATCCCTCTACGGAAGACGGCTCTGCCATGCTTCGGAGGGGCTCTAGTGAGTGGCCATCTTGTCTTGCTGCCACCGTCCGATTTCTGAACATATTTTTCATTCACTGACAGGTACTGTGAGACACTGTCACTTCCTTCAGCCTCAGCTTCAAAGCTTTTATTGGTGGCCCTTTATAAACACCTGGAGGTGACTCAGTTCAAAGTATGCTCTATGCAAGAGTAACATGCTAAACAAAACAAATGCAGAAACACAACATCCTGGAAATAGCTTACATAATCTTGCATTCCCTGAGAGTGCTAAAAGGAGACCTATAAACAGGAAGTAAATCACTAATCTAGATGATGTAACTTTTGTTACATTCATTGTGTAGATATGGAGCAACTTTTTTGACAGAACATACATGTAGGGCCCAATAGGGACCCATATCAATGTCTATACATAAATACTATTGGGTCTAACAGCTAGATTCATCAAAGTCCCGTTTTGCGAGTCTGTAATAGCGATTCATAAGGAATCGCTATTACAGACTCGCAAAACGGGATTCATGTAGGAATCGCAATTGAATTTGCGATTCCAACTGATTCCTTATTTGCGATTAGCTAATTGCTAATCGCAAATGAGGAATAACTCCCCATTCATTCCTATGGGCCTAAAGGGGGGAGTCATTCCTTATTTGCGATTAGCAATTAGCTAATCGCGAATAAGATTGCGATTTCAAGGTTGTCAGGGTGTGCAAAAGGACACCCTGTAGCACCCCTGAAATGTAATCTGCATTGGTGTTGCGCACACACATGTCCAAAGGACATGTGTGTGTGTAACATGCAAAATGCATTTAAATGCATTTTTCTAAGTTTTCGCTATTTACCACGAGGTTTGACCTCGCGGAAAATAGCGGCCCAAAATTGCGATTTCGCAATTTTAAAATGGTTCTTGAATTGCATTTAAGGAATCTCAAATAGAGATTCCTTAAATGCAATTCCTCGCAAATGTGCGAATTCTTTAATAGCGAATTTTGCATTTGGGATGATGAATCCCAAATGCAAAAATTGCACTCTCAAAGGGCAAGATTCTCAGAATCTGGCCCTTTGCGAGCGCAATTTAGCTTGATGAATCAGGCTGTAAGACCCAGAAGGATCCGTCCCACTTAAAACCCTGTGTGTGTATAGGTATATAGTATTTCTATAGAGCAAATCTACCCAAAAGCAGTGGGGCACTGTACAGTGTCACAGCCCTGTGTGTGTATATGCATGTAGTATTTCTATAGCGTGAACCTCGCCAAAAGGACAGTGGAGTGCTGTACAGTGTCACAACAGAGTCTGCGCTACTTTCCGGGCCCCAGTTTCCATCCCAAGAAGAGATAGCACGGTGGGTTTGTTCATATGCGGGTATCTTTGCCCATTTCCTGGCTCTTCGAGCAGTAGCAGCACCCCCCACCCCCAGCGCCTTGAGACCCTCACGGGTAAGTAGTGCGCTTTACAAATGATATGATTGATTGATTGATTGATTCCCTCTGAAAAATCTATTCAGGAGCGAATAGCTGATGCCCTTAATTTCCCAACATGCTTTGCAAAATGTTGTGTGGGTTTGTGTTTGTGTGTGAGTGTGTGTGTTTGAAATGCCGCGTGCATAAAAACCAACTTCACAAAATGATTGCGGAGGATGGTCACATGACCCAACTTTGAATACAAATGAGAAAAAACTCCAGGTAGGACAGGAGGGCGTAGGAGGGGGGCTGGAGGTGGCAGGCAGGACAGGAGGGGGCAGGCAGGGCAAGAGGGGGCAGGAGGAGGCAGGAGGGGGCAAGGGGGTGCACCAGGGGGCAAGAGGGGTGCAGGAGGAGGCAGGAGGAGGCAGGAGGGGGCAGGAGGAGGCAGGGGGAGGCATGAGGGGTGCAAGAGGGGTGCAGGAGGGGTGCAGGAGGGGGCAGGAGGAGGCAAGAGGGGGCAAGAGGGGTGCAGGAGGGGGCAAGAGGGGTGCAGGAGGGGTGCAGGAGGAGGCAGGAGGAGTCAGGAGGAGGCAAGAGGGATGCAGGAGGGGGCAAGAGGGGTGCAGGAGGGGGCAGGAGGAGGCAGGAGGGGGCAAGAGGGGTGCAGGAGGGGGCAAGAGGGGTGCAGGAGGGGGCAAGAGGGGTGCAGGAGGGGGCAGGAGGAGGCAGGAGGGGGCAAGAGGGGTGCAGGAGGGGGCAAGAGGGGGGCCGGCTAATCAACTTCTAAAATGTATTTTTATTAGTGTTAGACTGGACATGCTGGTTATGCCATTGCCAAATCTCTGCTCCTTTTAAAAGAAATGGGGCAGAATATTCGCCCCAATTTCCAACGAATGACTCGAGTATGCCAGACACCTTTTGAGAGGGTTTTGGCAAGGGAGCGGGTTAGGGCCCTCTCAGAAAAATTTGAAAAGAAGGTAATGCATTTTGAAGCACAATCTTCAGCTAAATTTGCTAAAAATCCCTAGTGCCAAAAAGGGGCGCTTTTTAAATCTTTCAGTACTTTTATGAGGTGCCAAGGAAGCCTGACCCTCCCCAGGAGTTGACCCTATTTTATCAAAATTTGCTTTGGGTTCACCTCGGAGCCTGGAATCACCTCAAGTGATCATGGCTAGAAGTTTGCCAGATCCCCTATCTTAGGGCCTCATTTATTTATGAGGCCGTGCGTCACTTTTACGCCGCCGGTGCGTCACTTTTTGTGACGCACCAGCAGCGTAAATAATGTGCCTTGTTGCACCATATTTACAAAGTGACGCATCTAGGTAGATGCGTCACTTTGTAAACACCTGCGACACATTAAACCTGCGCCAGGTATAATGTATGCAGGGGGGCGTTCCCCCGCAAAAAGCCTCGTAGAAGTGACACAGTGGAATCTATGGGATTTCACTCCGTCACTAATAGGACGTCGTTGCGTCAAAATCTTGCGCCTGCCTCACAGCAGGCTTAAGACTGACGCAAGCCCTTTCACATGGTGCTTGCCCCATTGCCTCGCTGCTAGCGCCTCTGTCACCGAGGCCAGGCTTCATTGTGCTTTCACAGCCACTCATCAAACATACTGTTGAGGCTAGAGCCCCAGTGACCCACCAATTTTGGTGCCCTTGGCTATGTGTAATCATCAAGCCACGCTTTAATCCCAGGCAGGTAGTTCATCTGGTTAATGTGCATGTCTAACCTACAGATCACGTGTTCTTGTCCCTGAAGATAGCTCGGCTGATTATATGCCTGCAGGGGAGACTCATGTAACGCAGGCCACTTCCTCTGTTCCCAGTGTTGATGCTCATTGGTTTAGTCGTCTTGTTTCAGAGACTGGACTGTAACCAGCAGTCGAAGTTCATAAAAAGTGTGACCCTGAGTAAATGTAGGCAGGGTCAGGGAGAGTGAGGGCGGGGTCAGAGATTTGGCTAAAAGAACAACATAGTCAAATAGTTTTTTTTACATACTCGTAACAGTCCATAAACTATAACCAAACAACCAATAGATTTGTAGAGTGCTTCCTGTCACCTGTGAAGGTATCCAGGTGCTGCCAGCCTCCAGTTAAGTTGAATAGCAAGGTATTCAGGAACTTCCGTAACTCTGGAAGAGATGGGGAGGTCCGTAGATGAAAGGGAAGCTTGTTACATGTCTTGGCAGCTAAGTAGGAGAAGGCGTGACCTCTGCATCTTCTATGTCAGATGTGTTGGGGTGAGGGTTAGAAAAACAGAGCGGAGGTGTCTGGTGGGCTGATGGGAATTGAAATTGAAATGGGCTGATGGAAGTTCAGTCTGTGGTTCAAGTAGGCGGATTGAAGTTGTGTAGGGCCTTGTATGCAAGGGTAAGGAGCTTGAACTGGCATTGTTTTTGTTCAGGGAGCCAGTGGAGTTCCCTGAGGTAGGCGGTGATGTAAGTTCATCTCGGGAGATTGAGGACGAGTCTGGCTGCGGCGTTCTGTATGGACTGTAGTTGTCAGAAGAGATGAGCTGCGATCCCTCAATCAATCAATCAGGGAATTTTTAGAGCGTAACTGCTCACCTGTAAGGATCTCAAGGCAAACGGGGGTTCGGGCAGCTCCGAGGTCATCCGAAGAGCCAGGTCTTGGGGTCTTTTCTGAAGGTTTGCAGAGTAGGGCTTCGTCTGATGCTGAGGGTAAGTATGTTCCAGGTCTTAGTCATGATGTAGGAGAAGAATCTGCCTCCCGTTCCAGGTCTGTGGATGCAGGTGATTTCAGCTATGGCTAGGTCGGCAGAGTGGAGGTTTCTCTTGGGGGCGTAGAAGGAGATTATTTCATTGAGGTATTGGGGTCCGGTGTTGTGGAGGGTGTTAAATATTGGACAGATTTGTTAGCATGAGCTGAAAGCCATTTTGTATTTCTGGCCTCCATTTTGTTTGCCATGTGCTCTGTCCTACCTTTCTGTTAACTGCTCTTGTAGCCTGCCTAGAGACAAACTATATTTAGCATCTTCCACTTCGCACATGCCCAGAAGGGCCTAGCTAGTAGAATGCACCTGCCTCTCTAGTATAACTGTCAGGCTATTTTTGCTGCTGTATGGAGAAGTAACTCTCCTCCCACTTTGTTGAGCAAGTAGATCTTGTATGCCCAACTTAGTCATTTTGCATGCTTACGTGAGCCAGGACTGCCTCTTAGTCTTATGCTGAGTATGTAACCCTTAGCATATAAAAGCCTCTATTTCCTGTACTCCTCAGACTGCCTCATTCAGTTGCTAAGGCTTCTGTGTGACGTAGTCTCAACTCATTTGAGTCTAATAAAAATGCTCTTTTATATTTCAGCTTCTGTGCCACACCAAAGTAAAGTATAGTGTGCACAGAGTCCAGTGGAACCCCAAAGGTAGGCAGAGGTAAATGTACATAGCACCTTACTCTCTATTTGTGGTAGACTCGGCTAGCAATAAAGCTTTATCAGAGGGTAGTGTTAAGCATTTGTTGTACACACTCAAGTTAGAAATGATGTCACACACTCAAAGACTGAACTTGAACCAATCTGTTTGTATCAAAAATATTATTTAGTTGTTTTATTTCTAGACCCAAGCCAGGCCTGGTACGGGTAAGTGAAATAATACTTTGCAGGTATATTGCAGTTGAAATACAGTTGAAATGCAGTTGGATGCAATTGGTTTGTTTACAGGTAAGTCAGCAGTCAAAATTACTTTACAGTTACTTTTGAGAGTACTTTGTACATTACTTTTCAGGTTACTTTTCAGCTTACTTTTTCTACTCAGTGTGATATGCCTAGATATCACACTGGGACATTTCCTAGAGAAAAGATAAGTAATTCAGATTTTGTACATTTGCAGTTTCTTATAGTTTCATACAAATCAACTCCACACAAGATTTTTCACAGAAAAGCAGTCAATGGAGTCCTATGGGAGAAAACAGTGTTATTGGTTAATCTGAAAGTACTTAGGTTTGGGAGTTGGTATTCTGGGGTTAGAACCAGGGTTCCCCCAGGGTCGAGGATGCACTCTCAAAGCACGCTCAGCGGCACTAGGGCGGCCAGGTGCAGAGTGCTGGGGCCCAAAGTTATCAAATGGGGAAAGGGAGCCTCCGGTTGGTTACTGCTCACGAGCAGGCCATAAGGTTGTAGGAACAAAGCTCCTGGTGTTAGGCTCAGGGCAAAGGGGATCAGAGTTAGCACACAAGGTGCACCCACAGAGGCACAGGGGCAGCTAGGTGCAAGGTGCTGTACTGGCGTCGGGAGCCCTATTTTTTCAATGGGTGTTGTCGGTTTTGGATTTTGGCTGCAGGTTCGGTCCAGGTAGACATCCCTGAGAAACCAACAGCTGGGCAGGTAAGTTGGAGGTCTCAGGGACATGTGGGCACTTTGGGTTCCCCTCTACAGGGCGCAGGACAGCTGGCTACAGGGGTGTCTTTTGAGGTCGGATTTCACATTACCAGTACACTCGAGGTTGGGGGGTCTCCGTGCAGAGGCTGCAGGCAACATCGGGGAGTCCTGGAGGGGTCAACCTACGGTGGACTCAGACTCTGGAGTGCTGGGGGACCTCGCTGGTACCAGTGGGCCACTCAAACTCAGGCCATAGGTGACGGGTGCAGTGATGGTTCCAAGCATTGGGTTTCTTGGATGTATGACGTTACAACACATACTTTTACAACGCATACCTTAACAATGCATTTTTAAAAACTACCTTTACAACGCATTTCATTACAACGCATACTACCTTTACAACCACGGTGCTGCTTGCTGGTTTTGCAGAAAAAGCAAAGCATCTGCCCCCTCCTCTGTAATTAGAGGAACTCCATTTCTCCAAAGAGCAGCTCCCTACCCCGGCCCCCTGGTCTCCTTTAGAACTGGTAATAGTTTGTGTGGGTGTTTAGGGGGTTTGTCCTCTTTTCCTCATGCATGTCTTGAGATTTTCCTCCTACGCTCCAAACATTTTGTGACTGGAGATACAATGTGTTTCTAAAGACTAGCCACAGACTCACCCACCTTCAGTACTTCAGGGGCTGCGGGACTCTAAGGCATAATCTCTTACTATCTAGACGCCCCTCACACACACATAGGAATATGAGAAACTTCTTGACTGCAAGCTGTGCCCTCCAGGGTCAGACCAACTTATAAGGCAATCAGGCAGTGCCCAAAGAGCTGGTCTGAGAGCTCAGTGTGTGAAATGGTTTTGTTGGCTGTTTGTGGGCCTGTTTTATTGTCTTCTGGGCCAATATTTGCTCTTGATTTCTCTGATATTAAAACAAACCTTGCCAGCAGCAAGCGCAAATCCATACAGTCTTCGAAACCTTGCAAATATATACGGCGTCTAGTTACAAGTTCAGAACTGCCTCAGTTTGCTAACTTGGACCAGTCATGGGCCCACTTTTATTTTGGTACTTGAACCTATTTTTTGTCCCAGTCCAACCTTGGTGCAGGATGTTGGCTGCAGCACTCCCCTCAGTGCAGGAGCATGGGTCTACGGCAGTGCTTAATTTAAGCTGGTGGTTTCCGGGGTATACAACGTTTACAATGCAATTTTTACAACGCACTACCATTACAACGAAACTTTTACAACGCAAAATCCATTACAACGCATGCATTTACAACGCAGTCATTACAACGCATGACACTACAACGCACACCACTACAACGCATACCATTACAACGCAGTCATTACAACGCATACCATTACAACGCATAACTTACCATCCAACACTTACCCTACTGTTGCACCCCCTGGAGTTAGAATAGTAATTTTAACCCCTACACTATCCAACACTTACCCTACTGTTGCACCCCCTGGAGTTAGAATAGTAATTTTAACCCCTACACTATCCAACACTTACCTTATATGCAAAGTAGTGTAATGCGTTGTAATGGTGTGCGTTGAAAATGTACTATGCGTTGTAGTGGAATGCGTTGTAAAGGTAGTTTTAAAGTATTCGTTGTAATGGTATGCGTTGTAATGGTGTGCGTTGTAATGGATGTTGCGGTGTAAAAAATGCGTTGTAATGGCATGCGTTGTAAAAGTGTGCGTTGTAACGTCATACATCCGGTTTCCGGTGCTCGACACAGGCACTTTATTGTCAACACCGGCTCTTATGACAGCATGTCACATGGTGGCACTGTTTGTCTAATTTTGTGAGGAGCACAACAGCTGTTGTTTCATAACTAAATATACATTAGAATCACTGATACCTGCCACCAAAAGTTTTAAGAATAGCTTGGGGGCATGTATTAATCATGCTTGCTGCTAGAGAGAGCACTGTCATTGGCAGCGCTCATGGGATCAATGGTTGGTGCAAGCTGCAGAGGCCTCCTGACAAGGGCCCTGGCACTTATTTTTGTACAAATTAAGCTCTGGCTACGGTGTGATGACCTTGTCACAGAATATTGTATTGTATTGTAATTGCATTTACATAGCGCTTACTACCCCTGACGAGGCGTTGAATCGCTTTTTCGGCAAGTAGCACGCTACTCCTGGACCCATAGAGGATTAGTGTTGAATTAGTATAGTGAAACATGCAAGTACATTTTAAGTGGTGGATAGGTTAGTCAGTTATTTGGATTTGGAATGCTAGCAGAAGGATAGAGGAGGACAAAGGTTTGTATTTATATAGCGCTTGTTGACGCACGTTATTCAAGAATCCTATAAAGGATTAGTGGTGAATTAATATGGTAAAATGTGAAGTAATTTCATTGGTGGATATTAGTCAGTTACTTGGAGTGAGAAGGATAGCGGAAGGATAAAAGGGGAAGAAAGATTTGCATTCATATAGCACTTGTTACCCCTGATGGGTGTTGAAGCGCTTTTCTGGCGAGTAGCACGCTACTCCGGAACCCATAAAGGATTAGTATTGAAAATTAGTAAAGTATAAATATGAAGTAATTTGAGTAGTGGATATGTTCTTCAGTTATTTGGGTAGTATATTACTATAGTTGAATATGGAATTTGAGAAGTGAACATGTTAGTCTGTTAATTTTGATCGAAAAGGATAGTGGAGGGATAAAAGAGTGAAGGATTTTTTATGTTGGGGGGTAAAGAGTTCCATAGTTTGGCTGCTTGACCAGAGAAGGATGTGCCACCCATGTGTTTTTTTCTTGTATGGTGGGATTTTGAGGCAAGAAGCTCCTTTAGAGTGGAGGTTCCTTTGATGAATGTGTTTGGTGATTTTATTCCTGGTGAAGAGCGGTCCCATTCATGTATTGCTTTGTGGGTAATACAAAGCAGCTTGAACGTGGATCTTCTGGCAACCGGTAACCAATGCAGGGCTTTCATGGCAGGGGAGATGTGGTCTCGCGGTTTGATATGTAAGAGTAGTCTGGCAGCCGAGTTCTAAATCCGTTGTAGTCTTTTCATGGTGGTTAAAGGTGATCCGTGTCAGAGGCTATTGGCGTAATCGAGTTTTGACAGAACAAAGGAGATGGTAGCTTGGACCTTGTGTGGAAATCCCAAATGAGGGAAAATTTGTTGCAGCGTTTTTATAGTAGCAAAGCTTGATCTTGCTAGTTTATCCACTTGGGCATTCATCGACAGCTTGGAGTCCATGGTCATTCATAGGTTTCTTGCTTCCTTCGATACTTTAGGCAGTGATCCCAGTTCATCAAGCCATTCGGCAAGCGGGTTGTAATGTTTCCAATCGCCACACGTGAGAATTTCAGTTTTTGAAGCATTCAATTTGAGATGGCTCCAAGTCATTCAACTGATTCACGGCTCTGAGACAGCTGAAAATTGGTCATTTTCCAATGTCTTTGGGGCATTCCAGTTGAAGGAGTATTTTCGTGTCCTCTGCATAGTTATAGCACGTGAGGTGAAATGTATTGATCAGTACTGGTAATGACTTCATGTAGATGTTGAAAAGCATGAGCAAGATGATAGAACCTTGAGGGACCCCTGCTTTTGTGGAGTACGGTTTGGACGAGAAAGGTGGGGTATGGATAACATTAGTTCTGTTTCGAAGGTAGGACGCGATCCAGGCTAGAGCAGTTCCCTCTATGCCGGCTTCATAAAGTCTTTGTTTCAGAATGTCATGGTCAACCGTGTCAAAGGCAGCTGAGAGGTCCAAGAGAAGTAGTGCAGCAACTCCGTTGCGGTCAACTGTATTCTTTAGGTAATCCCAGATGGCAAGGAGGGCAAATTCAGTACCTCTTTTCGGACGGAATCCTGTTTGGAAGTCTGAAAGTATGTCATTCTCTTCAATGAATTGTGACATCTGGGTGAACACTGCCTTTCTATCAGTTTGCCCAGGAAAGGTCCATTTGTAATGGGTCTGTAGTTGTCAGGGTTCAGCAGGTCCAAGTTTGGCAGAGGTTGTTAAAAGAATTGTCTTGAAAGTTTGTGGCGGACAGGGGTCAGAAGGGCTGCCGGCAGGCCTGCTTGCTTTGACCAGGTCCATAAATTCATCATGTGAGATGTGTTGGAAGGAACGGAGAGGCTTGATTAGAGCATTCTTGGATTGTTGTTTTGTACAAGGGTTAGTGCTGGTGCTTTGTTTCTGTTTTAAGTACGAGTCCAACGTGTCTGCTTTGTCCGTGTAATGATTTGCCAGTATGTCTGTGAAATCTTGAGTAACAGGATGAGTTCCTTCTAGGCAATTTGGTTTGCGAAATTCATTGAGTATTTTATAGAATTCTTTATTTGCACATTTAGCGTTTTGAATTCTGTCTGAATAGTACCTTTTCTTTAACGGTGGGCGGAAAATTCGTTCCTCTCGCGGAATTTGCGGATTTTCTGCAATTTCGCGATCCGCAAATCTCGAGAAATTGCAGAAAAATCCACAAATCTGCGAGCGGTACGGATTTTCCAAAACTGGAGTACATGAAGCACTTACAGGGTTACAGCAGGTGCCCAAGTTGAAGCTAATTTCTTTGTAACCATTTACAAAATGGTTACAAAGAAATTAACTTCAACTTGGGCACCTGCTGTAACCCTGTAACTGCTTCCTGAGCGGCGCCTCCAGAGAGTTCGTTGCCTACTTGCAACTATTCTCTGACCCTGCTCTGACCCTCGAAGCAGGGTCAGAGAATAGTTACAACTATGGCACAATGCTCCTGTCACAAAAATTAAACCTCAACAGGAAGCACTTACAGATATAAAGCAGGTGCCCGAGTTGAAGCTCAAATTCTGTAACGTTTTTTTAATCAGCCCAAACACATTAGTGCGCACGGTCGAGGCTGGGCAAGTGTGCTTTAACCCTGTCTCTGCCGTCTAACATTAGCTGTAATACCCGAGGGAGGTCTTTGCATCCCTGAGTTTCTCGAACGTGATCCCCTTGTAGTTCCTGTGACCAGGAGGCTGCTTTCTCCTCACCTGTGCCCTGCTCGCTCTCTGACCCTTTACACAAGAGGCATGTGAACACGTATAGAAGCCCTGCACGTTTGGCCCCGCACCACACACTAGCGCTATCAAACGTCTTCCCGCCCTTTTCCAACTATGATGGACAGCTCACTCAAGGGACCTCGGCGCCTTTTAGCGCGGTGGCAAAGCTACAGGCACACAGGGTCACTGAAGGCAAATCTTCTGGCCCTTTACGCAGCTGCAGTGTAGGAAAAGCACTATACATGTACCCAACGAGGTAGCACTTACTGATTAGCCAGTAAAAGTACTCCAGTTGAGTAGAGGTTTTGCACAAAACGGTGGCATTTTCGTGGATAACTATGCAGGGCAGGATTCATTCTGGCACAAGGCTCCTGTCACAAAAATTAAACCTCAACATGAAGCACTTACAGATAAAGCAGGTGCCCGAGTTGAAGCTCAAATTCAGTAATGTTTTAATCAGCCCAAAACATTAGTGAGCACGGTCGAGGCTGGTCAAGTGTGCTTTAACCCCGTCTCTGCCATCAAAAATTAGCTTTACTACTTCGGGGAGGTCTTTGCATCCATGAGTTTCTCAAGCGTGATCCCCTTGTAGTTCCTGTGACCAGGAGGCTGCTTTCTCCTCACCTGCTGCCCTGCTCGCTCTCTGACCCTTTACACAAGAGGCATGTTTGTGAACACGCATAGAAGCCCTGCCCTTTTGGTCCCGCACCACACACTAGCGGTATCAAACGTCTTCCCGACCTTTACCAACTATGACCGCGAGTACGTCATCTCGGCCCGCCATCTTGACCAGCGAGAGTTTGACAACGCGAGTACGTCATAAGGGCCCGCGAACACGCATCGCGGGAGTAAACAATTGCAAACATGTAGATGCGGTGCGCAGCTGAATTCCGGCGGGAGATATGAACAGCTTGCTTTCCTAAACTTGCAAAATTTGCAATTTTGCACAAAGAAATCCACCACAGCCGGCATAAACCTCCTGAAAATGATAATTTTGATCAGAGTAACTCCTCAGATTGACATTTGGCTGTACTTTTTTGTGCAAGGAGTCCATTTTTTTTTGGGGGGGGGGAAGTGCCCCAGAGTCTCCAACTTTCTGTTCCTGTCCAGCAGGCTCCTCCCAGTGCTTTGTCCATGTCCTGGTCACTTTTCATTTGGATCTGGAGGTGGAAGGATTACTTTTTGTGGCTGCTACTGGATATTTGTATTTGAGGACTTTTTGAACTTTGGAAGGGATCACTTTTGGATTTGAGATTTTACAAGTAAGTTGGTGTTGTTTGTTTGGGGCATTGCAGTTGCTGCAACTACAATTTTTAAACTTTTTCACAACGTTAAAAAAAATATATTGTGGGTAGCCACAGTATCCAGTAGCCCAGGGTTAGTCATGGATGCATGATACAACTGTTTCTGTGAGTTTTGTTGAACTTAAATCTCATTTATGTCATGTAATTTTAGCTCACTGTTATATGTGGATTTTGTTTTTAAATTTTGGGGTGCCTGTAAAGCCACACTAGCCAGTAGGCCCAGCGGTACTGAGTGGTGCATGGACCAAGTCTTTCTGTGGGGTGTCTTGAATTTAAACATCATTGAGGACATGGATGGCATTGGATTGTGGTGATTTTTGTGTGTTTTTGACTTTTTGGGGTGTTGTTGGGGCCTGGCCATGTGGGTGGGGGTCAAGGGGCCATTTTGAAGCCAGGCAGGCCTGCACCCAGTTTGCCTTGCTTTCATCCATTATGCCTGGGCGTTCTGAGTGGTGCATGGGCCAAGTCTTTATGTGGAGTGTCTTGAATTCAAATATCATTGAGGGCATGGATGGCATTGGATTGTGGTGATTTTTGTGTGTTTTTGACTTTTTGGGGTGTTGTTGGGGCCTGGCCATGTGGGTGGGGGCCATTTTGAGGCCTGGTACAGGCAGGGCCTGGCCATGTGGGTGGGGGTCAAGGGGCCATTTTTAAGCCAGGCAGTGTGCTCAGGCCTGCACCCAGTTTGCCTTGCTTTCATCCGTTATGCCCAGGGGTACTCAGTGGTGCATGGACCAAGTCTTTCTGTGGGGTGTCTTAAATTTAAACATCATTGAGGGCATGGATGGCATTGGATTGTGGTGTTTTTTGTGTGTTTTTTGACTTTTTGGTGGGTTGTTGGGGCCTGGCCATGTGGGTGGGTGCCATTTTGAGGCCTGGTACAGGCAGGACCTGGCGATGTGGGTGGGGGTCAAGAGGCCATTTTGAACCCAGGCAGTGTGCTCAGGCCTGCACCCAGTTTGCCTTGCTTTCATCCTATATGCCCAGGGGTACTGAGTGGTGCATGGGCCTAGTCTTTCTGTGGGGTGTCTTGAATTTAAACATCATTGAGGGCATGGATGGCATGGGATTGTAGTGATTTTTATGTGTTTTTCGATTTTTGGAGGTGTTGTTGGGGACTGGCCATGTGGGTGGGGGCCATTTTGAGGCCTGGTACAGGCGGGGCCTGGCCATGTGGGTGGGGGTCAAGGGGCCATTTTGTAGCCAGGCAGTGTGCTCAGGCTGCACCCAGTTTGCCTTGCTTTCATCCATTATGCCCAGGGGTACTCATTGGTGCATGGACCAAGTCTTTCTGTGGGCTGTCTTGAATTTAAACATCATTGAGGGCATGGACGGCATTGGATTGTGGTGATTTGTGTGTGTTTTTCGACTTTTTGGGGTGTTAATGGGGCCTGGCCATGTGGGTGGGGGTCAAGGGGCCATATTGAAGCCAGGCAGTGTGCTCAGGCCTGCACCCAGTTTGCCTTGCTTTCATCCAATATGCCCAGGGGTACTGAGTGGTGCATGGACCAAGTCTTTCTGTGGGGTGTCTTGAATTTAAACATCATTGAGGTCATGGATGGCATTGGATTGTGGTGATTTTTGTGTGTTTTTCGACTTTTTGGTGGGTTATTGGGGCCTGGCCATGTGGGTGGGGGCCATTTTGATGCCTGGTACAGGCGGGGCCTGGCCATGTGGGTGGGGGTCAAGGGGCCACTTTGAAGCCAGGCCGTGTGCTCAGGCCTGCACCCAGTTTGCCCTGCTTTCATTCATTATGCCCAGGGGTACTCAGTGGTGCATGAAACAAATCTGTCTGTGTGGTCTCTCTTCTATTAATGTAAACAAACATCCGTTTTTCATTAGAATTGCAATTTTTATTTTGGGTCTTTCCGTTTTTGGGTGTGTTGTAAAAATAAATGTCTAGTTGCAAATATTAACTGAAGCACGACATATGCAACATTTATTTAACTGATGTTCCTCTGGCTTCCTTTGCTTTTAGGTGCACAAAATCAGTAATCGTTCATCATCAGTGCCAGGAATAAGTCCTGCTGCGGTGTGTGCAGCACAACGTCACGTGACGTCACTTGTGGCCACAGACAACTCTGCAACTCGTGCAACTGCGACCTGCTGTTCTGACATCTGAAGAAGATGGGCCCAAAGAAAGGTGGCCGTAGCTCCTCTAGCAAAAAAGTTGCCAGCGCCACTGCCAGTAAGAAGGAGCAGAAGAAGCAAGTGGCGCCACTTACCAAGGAGACTGGTGTGCCCACAGACACTTTTTTGGGGGAAAAAAACTACGCCTGCAGCAGCGTTGTCCGCCGGGGACCAAGCTGGGAGCAGAACCTCAGCTTCATTGGTCTCAGTGCCACCACGCCAAGTTAGGCCCAAGGCCATGAGTGCCGCAAAGGCAGCCACTTTAGTTTCTCAATCACCATCGGCCAGTGATGTTGGCATTGACTCATCGCAAGAAAGTAGCATCTAATCAACGCAGGGTGTAACTCATCTGACGAGTGTTCAACCGCAGCCACAATCACAGCCACAGCTGGTGCAATAAGGAGAGGTGGAAGGAAATGTGCAAGGAGAGGCGCACGGAGAGGCGCAAGGAGAGGCGCACGGAGAGGCGCAAGGAGAGGCGCAAGGAGAGGCGCAAGGAGTGACGCAAGGAGAGGCGCAACTGCCCACAATGCTTGTTCCTCCAGAAGTAGGGGCACATCAGGAAATCGAGATTGAAGCGGAGGTATCGTCCAAGCAAGCCACTCCTCCTGATGAACCATTGTCTTCCAGATCCCCAACAAGAAAAAGGTCAAGGGGGGCTAATACAAGTTCTTCAAGCCCCCTTCCTTCTGATGATATTGATCAAGATTGGAACCCACCATTTGAGAGGGAGGCATGCATGAGCCCACAAAGGTAGCTAAGCCTAAAAGGAAGGTTCCCGCAAGGCTTCCACTTATGGGTGATGATGACGAACAAGAAGTAGAAGTAGAAATCTGAGTGGGTGGGGGGGTGGGTGTCCAGGGTGGAGGCTGCTGGTTAGGGGGGAAGACAACATTGACTGTCAGCTCATGACTATGTCGCGCTGTGCTTGGCTGTGTTAGTAACGTTAAGAGTTTATTGTTGGGGGGGAGGAGCTTGGCGGGCATCCGAGATGGCCGCTTGAGCACAGCGCTCTCCGGACCCTCGCCGCTCCCGACATTTTATCCTGGCTGAATCCTGATTTCTTGCAAGAATTCGTGTAGGGGACGTTTGGCTGATTACCCTAGCACTTTTCAGAAATCGATTTGGATCTCGTATTCCTGAGATATGGTGCTCTGAACTTTTGGGCTCCGCCCTTGAGGTGCGCCCGGGACGGGGTGCGGTACTGTAGCCGTCCTGCAATTGAACAACAACGGCAGGAGATCTGGCCTTGTGGGTCCCCCCTTCCTAAGTTTCGGTTTCGATTCCGTTCCGACTTGGGCCACGGCTGTGGATGTCGTGTTGCGACTGAGACTTGGAGGCAGATCGGCTGTTGGGCTTTCATGTGACCTATTTGCTGGTTTGGCGACCTCTACCCGAGTTGTGCCCCCTTTTTCTGTACTTTTGATCCTGTACTTTGGGTGTCGGGCCCGTCGGACCTGGTGGCTTGTCCTGTGACGCATCTTCAAAATGGCGGGCAGAGGGGACAGAGAGACGCGCAAGACGAAAACACCTCTGCGCGGAGCTCCAGTTCAATCAAATGTCATGGACCGTTATACCCATTCTAAGGGGTCCCCCGGAGCTGCCCTGCCTGGTTCTAGTATTGCGTCTGAACGAATTTTGGAAGAGTCGGCGGAGCCCTCCTTACAGGATATCATGGGCGCCATCTCGGGTGTGAGGGAATCCATCGGCCTACAGTACGAGGCCTTGGCCCACAAACTTGACACCGTGGCTATTGAGGTGAATCTGATTCGTGCTGACCTCGGCAAGACGAATGAGAGGGTACAGTCACTGGATATTAAATCCTCTAGCCTTACGAATGACGTCTCGGAGCTCCAAACAGAGATTGGAAATCTCCGTCGGGGGAACGACTTCATGACCCGTCGCCTGGAGGACTTTGAAAATAGGGCGCGTCGCTGCAATGTTCGCCTGGTTGGTGTACCGGAAAACCCTGAACCCCACTCGGTGGATCTCCTGGTTGAGGATCTGGTCTTGAACCATTTGGCCCCTTCTGGTCTCACAAAATTTTTCACGGTGGAACGTGCACATCGTGTTCCAGGGGGCAAAGTCAAGCCGGGAGCCCCGCCGAGACCCATTGTAGCGAAGCTTTTTCATTATAGAGACCGGGACGCTATCCTGCAGGCCTCGCGGGTGAAGGGCCCGGTGGCCTTTGAGAATGCTACGGTGAACTTTTACCCGGACTTTTCCCAACAGGTTCAGAGACAACGTATGGAGTTTCGTGGTGCCAAGAAACGTCTCCGGGATCGGGGCCTACGTTACGCCATGCTCTTTCCCACTAGACTCCGGGTTGAATACAATGAACGTACCCTTTTCTTTGATCGGCCAGATGCTGTTAATGACTGGCTGGACTCATTGCCTGACTGTCCTCCTGAGACAGACTCCGCCGCTCACCCTGGCGGTGCCGAAGGTGGTGTGGAGATCTAACTGTTCGGCTCTTATGTCTTATTTTGAATACATTCTCAGGAGTGTTGGCCGGCGTCCCTCTACATTGTGATCATTCTGTCTTTTCGTTTGTTATTTCTGTTCTTGCTGAGGTCGGGGGTGGATGGAACGGAGTCCTTTCCTCCTCCGGGGTCTTTGTGTAGAATAGGGGTTCTTGGGCGACAGGCACACTGCAGGTTGGGGTGGCTCTTTAGCTTTTTGCAGGGGTGCAGGGTGGGGGGTGTTTCTCTTCAGTTTGGGGGAGGGGGGTTGGGAAGTTTTTTCTTTTCTGTGTGTTGTTTTCAAGGCGAGTTGCTCCTGTGTTTGCTGCTGTTTCTGATGTCTAGCTCATGGACGAGGGGTCTTGGCTCGGGTGGTTGGGATGGGGGGTAGAGGGTTGAAATTTCTTTCCTGGAACGTTAATGGCCTGGGAGATCGTATTAAGCGCAGTGTGGTCTTAAAATGTATACGACGTTTGTCACCGGACATTGTTTTCATGCAAGAAACCCATTTGATTGGTAATGTTTGTTATGCGATGAATAGATGGGGCTACCGCCTTGTGGCGCACTCAGGGTTTACCTCCGGATCTAGGGGTGTGGGTATTCTTGTTCGAACCTCCCTCCCCCTGGCTATCGATGAGGTGATTCATGATGACCGTGGGAGATATACTGTCCTGGTGGGTAGATATGAAGGCCGCACCCTATCTCTCTTCAATGTTTATGTTCCCCCGGGTTTGCAGGCCTCTACTTTTACTGACTTGGGCCGTGTTCTGTTGGATCTCCCTGATAGCACTCTCTTTCTTGCCGGTGATTTTAATTCGGTGCTTTCCGGCCTTCACGATCGCCATCCCCCTAGAGATACCCCGCAGGCTCAGCAGTGGTTGGGTGGGTTTTTAGATACCTTTGGCCTTGTGGACTGCTGGCGACTGTTGCATCCTACTCAGCTCCAATACACCTTTCATTCTGGGGCCCATGGCAGTCTGTCCCGGCTGGATTATTTCCTGATGCCCGCAGCCCAATCATCGGCGGTTCGTGAGATTTTACACTTGCCGAGGGGTATTTCTGATCACTCGCCGCTCTGGCTTCGTTTCGAGGTTGGGGTAGAGGCGGCGGGCCGAGTGGCTCCCATTAACCCTTGGTATCTTTCCTCCCCTGAGACTCGTACCCTCTTGCTCAAGTCCATGGATGCATATTTCCTGGAAAATGAGGGGTCGGTCTCTTCGGCTGTGTCCCTGTGGGAAGCTTTTAAAACTGTGATTCGTGGACAGGCCCTTTCCTTGATTGTTGAAGCTAAGAGGGCAGGGAGGAAGGAGGTGGTGGACCTTGAGGGGGAGATCTCTGCTTTGGAGGACGAGTTGGAATCTGGTGTCACGCCTGACAAACTCCATGCCCTGGGTCTAAAACAGTTTGCATATAAATCTCTGGTCACTGACGCTGCAAAGGTGATGTTTCGTGAGCAGCAGGGCAGATTGTACGATGTGGGTGACAAGGCGGGCAAACTCCTAGCGTGGTTGGACAAGAAAGAAAGAGTTAATCGTGTGGTGCCCGTGATTCAGTCTGCGAGTGGTGAGAATGTGATTGATCCGACCGCCATTGTTGATCGTTTTGCAGAATATTTCCGTGTGGTATATGCTCCCGTGTCTGTGAGGGATGTTGCCGACTCCCGCCTTCTTCTGCGTGATATCACTTTGCCCTGTGTCACCGACTTGGACCGTATTGCTTTGGACTCCCCTTTTACGAATGATGAGATAGCCAATGCAGTTCGATCGCTCCGTTCGGGCAAAGCACTGGGCCCGAACGGTTTGCCTATTGAGTTGTACAAATTATGCCCCGATAAGGTGGCGCCGTATCTCCGCGCCATGTTTCTAGAATCTCGTGAGCGGAACATGCTTCCCTATGATCAGCGTCTGGCGACAATCGTCGTCATTCCCAAAGAGGGTAAACCGCGTGACCTCTGTTCCTCGTATAGGCCCATATCCCTATTAAATGTTGAACCTAAGGTGTTGGCTAAACTTTTGGCGACCCGTCTCCTTTCGGTTCTTGGGGAGTTGGTCCATCCGGATCAGTCTGGCTTTATCCCGCATCGCAACACTGCTCTGAATTTACGTCGCCTCCACGGCGCGCTGGCGAGGGCGGGGCTTTTGACTGAACCGGCCATTTTGGCGTCCCTGGATGCCTCCATGGCCTTTGATACTGTGGAGTGGCCCTATTTATGGGCGACACTTGAGAAATTTGGATTCGGGTGCGAGTTTATTAGCTGGGTTAGACTGTTGTACGCGGAACCTCTGGCGCAAGTTGTAGTGAACGGTAGAGTGTCGACCCCCTTCTCCTTGGGCAGGGGTACCCGTCAGGGTTGCCCCTTGTCCCCTCTGTTGTTCGCGCTCGCTCTTGAACCGTTGGCGGCCTGGCTCCGTTGGGAACCGTCCCTTAAAGGTATTCGATGGGCCCCGGACTTCGAAGACCGCGTCTCGCTTTATGCGGACGACATCCTCTTGTATCTTACTTCCCCTCGCAAGTCTTTATCTGTTTTATTTGACGTTCTTGCGTCCTTTGGTGCTAACTCAGGCCTCGTCATCAACTGGTCTAAATCCTGTGTATACGTTTTATCTGGTATCTTGCCTCCGTTGCCGAGTAGACTTCCTCTTCAGGTGGTCCGGGATGGTTTCAAATACTTGGGGGTTTTCGTTACCTTGGATCCGTCCCTTCGTTTTGATCGTAATCTCCTTCCCCCGTTGCTTAGGCTCCGTTTGGACGTTGCCCGCTGGCGCAAACTTCCCCTGTCTCCACTGGGTCGGGCGGCCCTGTTTAAGATGATGTCACTACCGCGGTTTCTCTACGCTCTCCAGAATTATTATGATCCTATCCCCAAGACCTATTTTCGGGAGATTGAGAGCCTTCAGAGGCAACTTATTTGGGATGGGCGACCGCGCATTGCTCTCGCGAAACTTTCTATCCCGTGGTACGATGGGGGCATGGCGCTCCCCGATATTAAGAGATACTACTGGGCTTCCCATCTGTCCGCTATTAATCACGCTATGTTCTCTCCGGGTCGTAATCCGGCGTTTGAGATGGATAAACTTCAGCTTCCGGGAGGTGACTTTAATAGAGTACTCTATTCTCGCTCCGCTGGGCGCCATCTTGTGGGACCTACTTTGACTGCTTTGACAGTGTGGCGTGCTGCGAATGTGAGCCTGGGCTGGGAGGATCGCTTGACGTTGGCGACGCCTCTTTATGCTTCAGAACGTCTGGGCGGTCTTTGGTCTTCCAAGGGTTTTGACCGTTGGGACTTGATTGGGATCTCTAAAGTGGGGGATGTATATTCTAAGGGTTCTGTGCGCCCGTTTCAGGCCCTCCAGGCTGACTATGGCCTGAGTAGTCGGGAATTCTTTCGTTATTTACAGATCAGGCACGCTTTGGTTTCGGTGTTTGCTCCTGGTGAGATTCCGCCTGACTCTTCCCCACTTGAAGACCGTATCCTTGACGGACATCTTCCTGATAGCACTATCTCCCTGATCTATAAAAAGTTGATCAACAATCGGACTGACTTATTGGCCCGACTTCGGGAACAGTGGATGGGAGATGGGTTGGAACTTGATGATGAGGATTGGCAATCGGCCCTCTCCTCTCCGAAGGAGGTGGCTATACCGGCTCGACTCCGTCTGGTCCAATTGAAGATCCTTCATCGGGTGTACGTGACGGGACCGCGACTGATGGTGATGGGCTTTTCCTCTGATGGACTGTGTAAGCGTGGATGTGGTTTGCGTGCTACTTTCCTGCATATTCTTTGGGAGTGCCCGATGGTGGCTGCTTATTGGGTGGCCGTGCTTGATCTGATGACTGTGGTGACGGGGATATCCTTGCGACCGGAACCTCGTCGCTGTCTTTTGAATGTTTGGGAGCCCACGGACTATTCGGTGGCACAGACTAGATGGGCCACCCTGGGCTATATGATTGCGAAGCGAGATATTGCGCAACTCTGGGGGGCCTCCAGGCCCCCTGCCCTCGCGCAATGGGAGGATAATATGGATTGGTCCATGTTCCGTGAGAAAACTGTTTATGTGGCCAGGGGTAGACCCAGGGCATGGGTGAAGGTGTGGGGTCAATGGAACGAATACCGTGGCGACATTTGTACTCCTCCCCTTGTGGACACTATCGAGATTACCCTATCTCCCTAGGCTAGCGTTCCCGGAATCTTCATATAGGGACTGAGCTGGTGTCACCGGCTCTTCCCCCCCTTCTTCTTCCTGATCTCTACCCCCCTCCCCCCCCCCCCCCGCTCCATACTCCTTAGTGCTTAGGATATTATTACTGCACCTCCGCTGCTGTCCCCCCCTTGCGTCCCTTGGGCTGACCTTCAGTGATACACTCTCGCCTTTTTGTATGTTTGTTCTTTCATATATATAAAACCTGTTTTGGTCCTGTATTTAATGTGGAGTATTGCATTGTTGATTGACGGTTACCTCTGCGGGCTTATGTGATATGTGTCTACTCCTTTTTAGCGGCTGGCCCGTGTGGTTGTAGGCCCATCCTTGTACGTTTCTGCTTGCTCAAATAAAGGTTTTTAAAAAAAAAAAAAAAAAAAAAAAAAAAAGAGTTTATTGTTGGGAAATTTAGCTCACTTCTGTACCTGGAGCTTGGTCGCATAGGCCTCCATTTACTTTATTTGACTTGGATGCACTCGGACACGATTGCTAATTGCAGGACTGTTTGTAAATCACAATGCAGCGCCTCAGAGGCCTACTATGTCCATGTATCTGACAATTGAAGCATTACTGCAGCAATATAGTAGAGGAATATGTATGTGCATGGTGCCGTTTGCGGAAATGTAACGGGAAAAAAAATGCCAATAAACAGATTTGACAAAAAAAAGAAGTAGAAGTAGAAGTGGTGTATTCTGCTGCTGATGAACAGTCTGACGATGATGACCCAGTCATCACAGTCGTCACTCCAGCCCCAGCGGGCATGCAGCAGACAGACATTTTTACCCTATCCCGAATTGCTGCTGAGCGGGATGTGGGCAGCGTGGCACTGGTACCACCACCAACACAGGTAACCACACCACCAACACGACCTACAGCTGCCATATTTTCTATTCAGAAGGGCCGGCAGGGACCTCCATCCAGCTCGACCTCCGTAACCTCAAGTAGTGGTGCTGTAACTGTAAGTGCACAACAGGGTCAAATTCGGCCACGCCCATCCTCCACTTCATCTGGCATTGAAACTGAAAGTAGCACCTACACCTCCACCACCACCACCAGATATCAAAACTCCCCAGTTTGGGACTTCTTTAGTGTCAGCAAAAAGGCGGAAAACCTAGTTGTTTGTTCGATTTGTAAAGCTGTAGTTAGTCGGGGTAAGCTTGGAACCAACTATGGTACCGGAGGCCAAAGAGGTCATCTCCAAAAACACCACACAATCCCTTGGGAGGCGCACCTAAGTAAGATCCGTGAAGCCAATAGTACAATAAATACAAATGTCTCCATTGACATTGCATCTGATGAAGAAGCGACAGGCATTTTTTCTGGTACACCCAGTACCCCTGGCAGCAGCACTGCAGTGGTAGCGCCCACATCCTCTATCCCAGGGTGATGTGGAGTGCAAAAAAACAATGGATTTAGGCCCAGATCCTTGTACTGGGGTGAATGTATGACATTGTTCTACATTCTGTCCATCAACTGTGTTTTTTGCAATTTTCACCCCGAGTGGGCTGGGGAGGCTCAGACGTGAGTCCCAGGCTCTCCACATCACTGTAGTCAAGCTATCCAGGCTGAATGAAGGCTGATAGCCAGAAACCGGTCCTTGGGTGCTTGATTCCGGTCTGGGAAAGACATGGCTTGGTAGTTCGGACTGGACTGTTCCCATGAGGCACAGGGTCAGAGCTGATTTGCATATAGCCAGTGTCTAACCCAGGGTGATGTGGAGTGCAAACAAACGATGGATTTAGGCCCAGATCCTTGTACTGGGGTGAATGTATGACATTGTTCTACATTCTGTCCATCAACTTTGTTTTTTGCAATTTTCACCCCGAGTGGGCTGGGGATGCTCAGACCTGAGTCCCAGGCTCTCCACATCACTGGAGTCAAGCTATCCAGGCTGAATGAACGCTGATAGCCAGAAACCGGTCCTTGGATGCTTGATTCCGGTCTGGGAAAGACATGGCTTGGTAGTTTGGACTGGAATGTTCCCATGAGGCACAGGGTCAGAGCTGATTTGCATATAGCCAGTGTCTAACCCAGGGTGATGTGGAGTGCAAAAAAACGATGGATTTAGGCCCAGATCCTTGTACCGGGGTGAATGTATGACATTGTTCTACATTCTGCCCATCAACTGTGTTTTTTGCAATTTTCACCCCGAGTAGGCTGGGAATGCTCAGACGTGAGTCCCAGGCTCTCCACATCACTGGAGTCAAGCTATCCAGGCTGAATGAAGGCTGATAGCCAGAAACCGGTCCTTGGATGCTTGATTCCGGTCTGGGAAAGACATGGCTTAATAGTTCGGACTGGACTGTTCCCATGAGGCACAGAGTCAGAGCTGATTTGCATATAGCCAGTGTCTAACCCAGGGTGATGTGGAGTGCAAAAAAACGATGGATTTAGGCCCAGATCCTTGTACTGGGGTGAATGTATGACATTGTTCTACATTCTGTCCATCAACTGTGTTTTTTGCAATTTTCACCCCGAGTGGGCTGGGGATGCTCAGACGTGAGTCCCAGGCTCTCCACATCACTGGAGTCAAGCTATCCAGGCTGAATGAAGGCTGATAGCCAGAAACCGGTCCTTGGATGCTTGATTCCGGTCTGGGAAAGACATGGCTTGGTAGTTCGGACTGGACTGTTCCCATGAGGCACAGGTTCAGAGCTGATTTGCATATAGCCAGTGTCTAACCCAGGGTGATGTGGAGTGCAAAAAAACGATGGATTTAGGCCCAGATCCTTGTACCGGGGTGAATGTATGACATTGTTCTACATTCTGTCCATCAACTGTGTTTTTTGCAATTTTCACCCCGAGTGGGCTGGGGATGCTCAGACGTGAGTCCCAGGCTCTCCACATCACTGGAGTCAAGCTATCCAGGCTGAATGAAGGCTGATAGCCAGAAACCGGTCCTTGGATGCTTGATTCCGGTCTGGGAAAGACATGGCTTGGTAGTTCGGACTGGACTGTTCCCATGAGGCACAGGGTCAGAGCTGATTTGCATATAGCCAGTGTCTAACCCAGGGTGATGTGGAGTGCAAAAAAACTATGGATTTAGGCCCAGATCCTTGTACTGGGGTGAATGTATGACATTGTTCTACATTCTGTCCATCAACTGTGTGTTTTGTGCAATTTTCACCCCGAGTGGGCTGGGGATGCTCAGACGTGAGTCCCAGGCTCTCCAAATCACTGGAGTCAAGCTATCCAGGCTGAATGAAGGCTGATAGCCAGAAACCGGTCCTTGGATGCTTGATTCCGGTCTGGGAAAGACATGGCTTGGTAGTTCGGACTGGACTGTTCCCATGAGGCACAGGGTCAGAGCTGATTTGCATATAGCCAGTGTCTAACCCAGGGTGATGTGGAGTGCAAAAAAACGATGGATTTAGGCCCAGATCCTTGTACTGGGGTGAATGTATGACATTGTTCTACATTCTGTCCATCAACTGGGTTTTTTGCAATTTTCACCCAGAGTGGGCTGGGGATGCTCAGACGTGAGTCCCAGGCTCTCCACCTCACTGGAGTCAAGCTATCCAGGCTGAATGAAGGCTGATAGCCAGAAACCGGTCCTTGGATGCTTGATTCCGGTCTGGGAAAGAAATGGCTTGGTAGTTCGGACTGGACTGTTCCCATGAGGCACAGGGTCAGATCTGATTTGCATATAGCCAGTGTCTAACCCAGGATGATGTGGAGTGCAAAAAAAACGATGGATTTAGGCCCAGATCCTGGTACTGGGGTGAATGTATGACATTGTTCTACATTCTGTCCATCAACTGTGTTTTTTGCAATTTTCACCCCGAGTGGGCTGGGGATGCTCAGACGTGAGTCCCAGGCTCTCCACATCACTGGAGTCAAGCTATCCAGGCTGAATGAAGGCTGATAGCCAGAAACCGGTCCTTGGATGCTTGATTCCGGTCTGGGAAAGACATGGCTTGGTAGTTCGGACTGGACTGTTCCCATGAGGCACAGGGTCAGAGCTGATTTGCATATAGCCAGTGTCTAACCCAGGGTGATGTGGAGTGCAAAAAAACGATGGATTTAGGCCCAGATCCTTGTACTGGGGTGAATGTATGACATTGTTCTACATTCTGTCCATCAACTGTGTTTTTTGCAATTTTCACCCCGAGTGGGTTGGGGATGCTCAGACGTGAGTCCCAGGCTCTCCACATCACTGGAGTCAAGCTATCCAGGCTGAATGAAGGCTGATAGCCAGAAACCGGTCCTTGGATGCTTGATTCCGGTCTGGGAAAGACATGGCTTGGTAGTTCGGACTGGACTGTTCCCATGAGGCACAGGGTCAGAGCTGATTTGCATATAGCCAGTGTCTAACCCAGGGTGATGTGGAGTGCAAAAAAACGATGGATGTAGGCCCAGATCCTTGTACTGGGGTGAATGTATGACATTGTTCTACATTCTGTCCATCAACTGTGTTTTTTGCAATTTTCACCCCGAGTGGGCTGGGGATGCTCAGACGTGAGTCCCAGGCTCTCCACATCACTGGAGTCAAGCTATCCAGGCTGAATGAAGGCTGATAGCCAGAAACCGGTCCTTGGATGCTTGATTCTGGTCTGGGAAAGACATGGCTTGGTAGTTCGGACTTGACTGTTCCCATGAGGCACAGGGTCAGAGCTGATTTGCATATAGCCAGTGTCTAACCCAGGGTGATGTGGAGTGCAAAAAAACAATGGATTTAGGCCCAGATCCTTGTACTGGGGTGAATGTATGACATTGTTCTACATTCTGTCCATCAACTGTGTTTTTTGCAATTTTCACCCCGAGTGGGCTGGGGATGCTCAGACGTGAGTCCCAGGCTCTCCACATCACTGGAGTCAAGCTATCCAGGCTGAATGAAGGCTGATAGCCAGAAACCGGTCCTTGGATGCTTGATTCCGGTCTGGGAAAGACATGGCTTGGTAGTTCGGACTGGACTGTTCCCATGAGGCACAGGGTCAGAGCTGATTTGCATATAGCCAGTGTCTAACCCAGGGTGATGTGGAGTGCAAAAAAACGATGGATTTAGGCCCAGATCCTTGTACTGGGGTGAATGTATGACATTGTTCTACATTCTGTCCATCAACTGTGTTTTTTGCAATTCACACCCTCTATCCCAGCAACATCTATGAGGCACACTAAGAGTCTGGGAGAGACACCAATGTGAAAAACTACTAAATCAATGAGCCTAACTGGGTTGAAGAAGTCTGGATCATCATCACGTATGAAAACGCTCCAGACCACCATTAAAAGCATGTTTTGGTCGGAAGCGCCATTTGAACGCAACCACTCAACGGCACTTCTTTATAATGCAATGCTGGCTAAAATGTTAGCGCTGGACCTTCTCCCTTTTTGGGTCTCGCTGGAAATGCATCCGTAAGGATGCATCCAGCTGGAGACCAGTAGCGATCACTTTGGGGGGAATGACGGACCAGAGGGTGCACGAGCTTTTCATCCTGGATTCGGGTGCGCGAACGCGCACGTCGCCTCCGTCCACGCGTGCGCACACAGCCAGCCACCACACGCGCGCTGCTTACTTTCACTTTACATCCCCCCACCAGTCATCGGATCTTTTTACACACGCATGCATGCATGCATACATACACACACAGACACACGCGCACACACAGGCACAAACACACACACAGACTCACGCGCACACACAGGCACAAACACACACACAGACACACTCGCGCGCGCGCGCACATGTCCCCCCCCACTCCCACCCCACTCACCGAGTTCTTTTCCTGTGTCCCTCTCTCCTTCGGCAGGCAGCGGCAGGCAGCGGGTCATCCTTAGCAGCAGGCGGGGCTCTCCACGAGCACGGGAGCCCCGCTAGCTGACGCGCAAATCTTCCGGCAATCTTCCGGCTGACGGGCACAGGAGCGCTTCGGCACAGGAGCGCGGGGTAGGCTCCCGTCGGCTTCCTGTCTTTTTGCGGCCCCGCCCCCGTCCCAACACAGGTTGCCTGGCTTCCTGTACAAGCCGGGCTGCGGCGGTGAGTTTTTATTATACTTGTTTTTAGCGCAATACGACATATAATGTAAGTGATAGCAAAATAAATTATTAACAGTGTCGGGAATGGCACCACCTCAGTAAATGTTTAATTGTGTTGTGATGAGCATGCCTTAGGTTTTTATTGTTCTAAAGTTCAATGTAAGTGTGTGCATACACGCTTATTACTTTCCATGTACAAACAGGCTTGCGCCTTCGGAGATGCTTTGAATGGACTAGTGTCACTGATGGTTCAGCGGCCGAGCCAGCCGCCATTTCGTCTGCTCATTTGCTGGTTCCAGAGGAGGCTGGCGCGAGAGATAACTAGGTCTCGAGACTAGGTTAGAGGTAATGAAGGACACTGTGCCTGGGCCGTGCTATCAACTGCAGGACATTCGAGCACCAAACAACACCCTGTCCTTCGCCTGTGCTGTCCCTTTCTGGACCTTTCTCAGAATGCAATGTTTATAGAGATTTTCTCGCCAGTCAAATGTGAAGTGCTCTGAAACGGTTGGTTTTTTTTGTTACATTTGGCGCTTTCGAATTAATTTGTAACTTGCTGCATTATACTATCGCGGTGTTGTCTCTGTAGAATATTTGCCTCGGTCTGTGTTCCATCGGTAATCCGTTTAACCCCCTTAGTGAACGTTAGGGGTCTGGGAGTTGAGCTGACAGGATTGTCTTGTTTTCAACTTCCCAGCTCTATCGAGATATGTCGTCGGGACAATCAAGGCGCGAGTGGATTTACCTGGGAGGGTGGGGTGGGGAGGGTCGCAACACAAAAAGAAACAGGATTGTGGGGTTTGTGTGACCACAAGAGGGGCGAGCACGCAGGAGGGCGCGACTATTCTTGTGCTTGAGTGTCTGCCATTTATTGCAGTATTATACCTCTACTTGTATTGTACTTTGTGCGCTGTTGTAACCTGCACACATGTCACGTTTTCCTCCTGTAATGCACCGTTTGCTACCTCTTGTATTTTGTTTGTTCACAATTGTCATTTTTGCCTCATGTAACTTAACGTTTGCTTTTGTAATTTGTTCACTTGTAATGTTCTCCTCATGTATCAGTTCTGTTCCTATTGTGAAGCGCTTTGACACTTTCGGGTAAAGTCCACGCTATATAAAAACGCATAAAATCACTCTATACCGGTGTGTGTTGAATTCCGCCTGCTTAGGACCTGCACTTCTCCTTGCTCCGGGAGGGTACCCCTAACCAGGGATTTTGAGCAGGGGCTGGAACAGGGTTGAAGGGAAGTGATTCTAACAATGGGGCTGTCAGAGCAAAGCCTGTCAGCTCTAGTCTCTGACTGCTGAATGCCAGTACGCTCCCCCCCCCGCCGCTGAGCCACAGGGAATTCATTCAGTAGAGGCTTATTTTTATAATGAAAGGATGGTTCACTTATAAGGACATTGCAGGCCCTGCACCACATTGTGACTAACAGCACAGGGACCAATCACTCTATATTTGTAAGGTAGGGTGTGCTGTCTTCAACGTAAGTCGACCCAGAACAAAAAAAAAAAAACTAAGAAAAGCAAATTTGTTGTTAGTTGGCAGAGAGAGCTTTGGCAGCCATTTGCTGAATTTTGTGTGAATGTGTGAGTGCGTGCCCGGCCCTGCCAGTGATGGTCATAGTGTGGTAGCCCAAGCCGGTGACTCCCGATTTACCAATAAAATTTACCTGCACCCACGTCTCTTTTGTGGAGAGTATGCCACATTTTGGCAACCAGGATGGAATCCCATACTCGTCGCCAGCTACTATGTGGTGGTCGGAGCAACAAGCAGGCATCAATAATCAATCATACAGCATTTGTAAAGCGCAGTAGGAAGCAGAGACCAGGCAATGTGAGCATTGACTCATTACACTACTTCTATGCCTTGACAGTGTGCCTGTCTCCCCTCTGTCCGTACCACCCCCTTGCAATTCCTTTTTACATCCTGAAGTGAAGGTCGCGCTGCCCCTTAAATGCTAATGCCCATCTCTTCTTAGCCTCTTTCTGTAATCATGACCAGGTCTCTCCTCTACTCACATCATTTCATGTATCTCTCTATGGTTGTGACTACGGTAGCACATGCGCACAAGCCAGACTTAGTCAAGTCAATGGCATTTGGTGCACAACATTCATCCTAGGTTGAGTGGTTGCTTTTTTAGGGCTCGCTGGTACTTCTTCCGAAGGATGCGTCCAGCTGGGAGCCTTTTAGTTACCTGACTCAGGGGAATGAGGGACAAAAGAGTGTTACGAGCTTGGATTTGGGTGCGCTAACGCGCACGCCCAGCACGGCGCCGTGCACGTCCCCTGCCACAGATTCCCTGAACACAGACATACACACATGCACACGCAGGCAGGAAGGCACACACACACACACGCGCGCACCCTCCCCTACTTCCCCCGACTCACCGGAACACCCCCCCGCCGCACACACACACAGGAGCGCACCTACACGCACGCACGCACGCACACACACATACAGAGACCACCGCCATACAAGCCCCCCCCCCCGCTCGCTCTCACCGCTCCTGGTTTCCTTCCCGCTCTGATTGGCTCCACAACCGGACTCCAGAACCCAATCAGAGGCCGATCACCCTGCGCAAGATAGCGGCCGGGACAAAGGACGACAGACGAGAACGTTGCGAAGCAGTGCGCGTGCGCGTGCGCAGCTAAAGGTCACGCCTACTAACATGCCGCCCTCCGGTTGCGTCCGCCACCGCCATACAAGCCCCCCCCCCCCCTCGCTCTCACCGCTCCCGGTTTCCTTCCCGCTCTGGCTCCACAACCGGACTCCAGAACCCAATCAGAGGCCGATCACCCTGCGCAAGATAGCGCCCGGGACAAAGGACGACAGACGAGAACGTTGCGAAGCAGTGCGCGTGCGCAGCTTAAGGTCACGCCTACTAACATGCCGCCCTCCGGTTGCGTAAGCGCTATGTGACGGACTACGGTTTGCCACGATCGATTCCCCAATGAGTTCGTTTCTCATCTTGTAATGGTCTTCCTACACGGAGCTAGTTCCAAACACTATGCTTATTTTGCAACAATTATTTTAGAATATCTGAAATGCAGCTTTTTTGGCTGCTCTAAAAGGAAAGTTTAGGCGGTACTAGGGAAGATAACTAACAACTCGCTTAGCCCCTACCAGCACAGACACTACGTACACATATTTTGTCACGGGACATTAAGCGCATGCATTCTACCAGCACCCTGCAACACTGGGGATTTACAGGAATCCAAACACCAGCGTAAAGTACTCGAACAACAATGATGTCTGTCTTATAAATGTCACACATTTTTTTTAATATTTCACTTCTGTTCTTGGATTTTCGTGAAAATACAACACATATTGCATTACAAAAACTATAGGTGTCACATTTGTGAAAGCTAAAACTATTGGCATTGTAAATGACAAAGCTATTAATTTAGCTATTTTCAAAACCAACACATAAATAAAAAAAATGTCATTTACAATACCAATAGCTCAAACTTTCCTAATGCGAGACCTATTGCATTGCAAATGCTTGTTCTTTCGTAGAAGGGGTGGGTTTTCTACAATTTGTGGCAACAGTCTGCCCTAAATGGAAGGTTCCTAGCCGTTCCTATTTTGCCAGAGTTGCGGTTCCAGCACTACATCAAGATGTGCTGGAGGTGATTGGGGCAGTTTTGCAGAAGAGTGCTGTTCACACTATCCACCTTACAACAGACATGTGGACCATTTGCCAAGCCCTTGATTACATGTGCATCTATGCACACTGGGTTTCTTTTGCAGGGGTTAAAGAGAAGCTATCTGCAGGTGTTGACACAGACACAATTTATCATGCTACTCGGAAACATGCAACAGTAGCCATGTTTGCCATGGAGAAATCTCATACTGCATCAAACATTTTGGCTGAGTTTCACAGTAAGGTCTATCAATGACTGCGTCCAAGAAACCGCATGGTTGGTTATGTTTCCACGGATAATGGCAGTAATATAGTTAGGGCCATGAATGATGGTGACTATATCAGAGTACCGTGTTTGGCGCACTGTATTAACCTAGTTGTTCAAGATTTCTTGAAAAAAGAAAACAAAGTCAGCAAGGTACTGACCACCTGCCGAAGAATCTGCACACATTTCAGCCATTCTTTTAAGGCCCGGAAGCATCTGAGGAACCTGCCACGTGCACGTAGACTGCCAGTCAGAGGACTCATCCCGGAGGTGGTAAAACGTTGGAACTCAACCTTCTACATGCTTGAGTGTCTGTCTGAGCAGTGCTTGGTAATCAATGAGTATGTCTATGCAATGGGTTCTACAATGAAAGAGATGAGGCTAGAGATGGAAGAATGGGACCTAGTTAAAATCCTGACAGACATGCTTCGTCCTTTTGAGGTCTTCACGCGTGAAGTCAGCAGGGAGGACTGTACTTTGGGCAAAGCTATCTCATTGTTGCGCATGCTAGAGCACCAACTAAAGGCGGTCTCCAACGTTCAAAGATGATACTGAGAAGCAAGACGCATATCAGTTGGCGCAGAGCTTATTAACCCGCCTACTTGACAATGTAAGGCTTAAAAAAATAAATTCTGAAGAACATTACATTTGTGCCACTATTCTGGATCCACGGTACAAAAAGGCAGTGGCCAGCAAAGCATTCATTCCTTTTGATGAAGCAGATGTTTCAAAGTACAAACATTGGCTAGCTCTGTCAGTCACTCGGTTCGAAAAAGAGCGGCAGGAAATTGAAGAAACCGCCAGAAGTACTACTGAATCAGCAGGCCATCCGACGTCAAAGTCCACTTCTGTGGCCGAAGGCAGTGACTTTCCCTCACAGCCGTTACCGACACCAGCAACCATATTATCATCCTCACCTGCACCAGGCCCAGCCATAATATTGTCGGAAGCGGATTGGCTAACTCATCAAGGGTTTGTTTGCTCCAGCTTTGATGCAAAGGCCACAGATGGTACGCAAAGTGGAGCACCCCTGAAGAACCTTGAGTGGATGGTTCAGGCCTATCTGGATGACCCAAACGAGGTCTTCTTAAATCAGAACCCATTGCTGTATTAGTATGGGGAAAAGGGTCAATGGCCACTGATCACCAACCTGGCTGTAAATTATTTGTCTTGCGCACTCGCAAGCGTGTCTTCTGAACGTGTTTGCAGTGCTACTGGTGCCATTGTAACTTCAAAAAAGACTCGCCTCTCGCCCAAAAATGTGGAGAGGTTAACAATGATCAAGATGAAGCAGCACTTCATACCACCAGATTACAAAATACGTGAATGCACGCAGGAAGAAGAGGACACCGACTTAGGTGACAGACGTTTTTCTCTGTTAGCTGACCTACTCCCGTCTCAATTCACAGAGTTTGAGGACGAGCTCTACTTCCCTGACACCGAGGCCTGAAAATGACTTCCTTTTTATTTGTCCTTATTCACTTTTATTCCTGTGTGTCTTTCTTTGTTTTGCAACATTTACCACAACAAAACTCTAATCACCTAATCACAATAAATCCATCAGCAGCACTTTCTTCATCTTATTATTTCCTTATTGATTTGAAGGTGCCGCTGTCTGCATTCCTGAGGTTCACAAGTTCACAACTCAGTCATGCTCCTCTATCCTTTTCCTCCAGACTCCCCCTATCCATTTCCCTCAAGGCAGATGGCTGGATTACGCAGAATCAAGAAACTTTGGCTTCGTAGACGAGTCCCCTCAAGTGGGACTGGAATTACTGACTACATGCTGATTGCAGACAGTTACTTCTGAAATTGACAGGAAAGGCTGCCCTGTGGGCCTTTAAGAACAAGATGCGGACAAAAAGTGGAACAGGTAATGAATAATGAGAAGATAGCATGGCATGCAGTGGGCAGCAATGGCTGTCTGGCTCTGATGAAAGCAATTGCTGTTTGTTTGTTGTGCATGAAATGAATCATATGTCTTCTGTTATTATTTAATCTTTTACACACTAAATTTAACTCAAGTCTACTCTGCTTTTTTTTTACCTTTTTAAATTCAAATTGTACTTCAACTGCAGGGGCCACTACGTTGCATTTTCCAATATGCAAAATGTCCTTGAACTCACTGTTTGCCAATATACCATGATGATGATGAGTGTTGATGATCAATGTTAAATAATATATCTTTTTTCTTTACAGTCACTCACTGGGATGGATGGAGCATCATCGTCGGTTTACGGACGAACTATGGCCAATTCGTGAGTGGCAAACAGGAAAACAAGTCAACAACAATTATAGCAGAACTACATGTCTGTCTAGTCGAGGTATGGAGTGGTCGAGCCAGTGTAGTGTTGTTAGGCCAGAGTCCAGACAGCAGTTCATGTAAAATTGCGGCTATGTGGCTTGCTGCATACAATTAGATATGCTTTGTCTGTCTATGTCAAAGAGGTATGCTCCATCAGGTTGCTTCACTCAGTGGTGCCTGCCTTGACCGTCTGCATGGCCCTGGCCTGCTGTGTGCTAATTACTATCCTTGAAAAGGAGACTCAGAGTACGCACTTTAGAAATGATGCTTGTATGTAATACTGTCGCCTCTGAAACTGAAAGTGTTATTTTTGCACTACACACCGTACCTTATATTTTTTTTCCGTGGTGTTTTAATATCACTTCCTGTTTTTCCATCAACAATTACAGGCCGGCTTTTACCCTGTGCGATGGGAAAAACAATTAACTCAGGCTTACCATTAGCGATCCGCAATTCCGCATCCGCCAGGCAGGCAGTGGACAGTGTGTCTGGTCACCAAGATTGATCGATGGAGCATCAGATGGAATGGAGGAGTACCGCGAATAAGAGGAATGGCTGCATGCATGCAACTTCCCAAATTCAACAGTACCACTACAACATACAGTTACAGTATTCTCCTCACTTCTCCTTATCTTTTAAATAATGTTATTGTTGTGAACTTATATCAGTGTGATTCTGTGCATTTGTTTGCTCTCTGCTTCAAATTCATCCCTCCAGCCATTGTTTAGCTTTTTCTTTGCTATTTTTAAAACTAATTTAATGTACTAAGTGTTTATTCTCTCTGATGGCAGATAGGCAAGTGAAATTGCGTAATTACTGCAGCCCTGTGCTGTCACATTGTTTCTTCATAGTTAGTAAGTTGTAGTAAGTACTACTTGTCAGTAACCTAACTATCCATTTAGCAAACAACTTCATGCATGCAGTAGTGCATGTACTTCCTTTATGTCCCTTAACAGATTTATGGATATCTTCGTATCCCCCCAAAAAAATGTCGTCGTTTGTTGTTTGTCTATGCTGTGTTTTTTTTCCTCTCTCCCCAAAACTTTCCCAAAAACCCCCATCCAATTTTCAAACCCTAACCCTCTTCCCCTGGGCTGTGTGGTTTTCATTGAGGTGTGACTAAATGACAACAATAATTCCACACACTTGCTCGGGAGGATAAGGTCAAAGCAACAGAAAATAAATTTCAAGGATGGTGAAGGAATCCAAGGATATGTTCTTACTGTGTACTGTACTATCTATCGTACTGTTCTAATGCTACGCTCGGGTCACTCAATGTTTCATTTCCTTTTTTTTCATATGCTGTTACTGCCAGTGTGTAGTGTACCACTACTACTACCACCACCACAACGATGAAATTTCATCTGTCCAGGATTCAACCTTAATCACCATTTGCCATGCACCCAGCCCTGTGCCTAGCCCTATTCTCAAACACGAATCACAGGTAAGATAAGCATTTTGGGGGAGGAAGAATAATGGAGTAGGAGGAGAGGAAAGACTGACGGTAGTACTAGTAAAGTAGTAGGACAATTGAATTCACTAACTCTGTCAGTGGCACTTTTCTACAAATGTAGTCGATCAGACAATTTGAATCAACCAGCCAGTTAAGTTTCTGGAAAACAAACGTACAGTTGAGTTAACCCCCCCCTGCCTTCCCCACAAAACAGTAAAAATGTGTATGCTATGTTTAACCCTGAAAATAAATAATTATTTACACCCTAACAAAAATAAACTAACCCACAAGACACGTTCCACCCCCCTCCCTAACCCCAACCAATGTTCATGAAATGTCCCGAAGAAAAGTTCCAAAACCCCAACGCCCAATTTCCACTCCCCCAAAAGTTTTTAAAAAAGGGGCAAGGGACAGTCTCTCCTCCTCTACTGCCGCCGGCGGTGTCCTTTGGCCAGGTGGTCCCGATGCTCCCTGCGGAGGTCCTTGAGCAGGGCTTTCAGTCTCTCCACCTCCTGCTCAAGGTTGGACACCTTGAGGGTCAAGCGGTGCAGATGAGCCTTGCACCTGCTGTGGAGAGCAGCTGATTTTTTTGCTGCTTGGCGGTGGCGGGTGGCTGCGGTACCATGGCTCCGTACCGCTGAAGGCTTGCGCTGACTGGAGGACCCAGGGTGAGCGGAGGAGGATGCAGCTGTCGTGGATGTTGTAGATGTCCTCCTCCTCCTGGGCCACCAGCCGCCAATATTCGGCGACAATCGCCTCCAGCTTCCGTTGCCGTGCCCATCTAGCCAACTCCTTCCATGTTAGTTTGGAAGGAGCATCTATATGAAGAAAGAAAAACATACTGTAACCAATGCTCTTTAAGATAACACAAAATAATTCAGCAGAAAGTTGTGTCACAGTAGCACTCGCAACTTGCAAGCACAGTACATAACATTTGTGGCCTGTATCTATCTAACCTTCCACTTCGTCGGCCTCTGCTCTAACATTAGTGGGAGTTTCAGGAATTCTACTAGCACTATATGGACTCACTACATTAGACTCAGACAGTACACCAGTCTTCTTCTTCTTCTCTCTTGTTTAGCGAAATTGGTACGTAAACTTGTGGAAGCCGTCATAATGCCAGCGTAGTCAACTTGCACCCGAGTACCATGATCCAGGCATCCATCCATTCAAAGTAAATGTCAATCATTCTTCTTAATGTCTCAACTGGACAAACCTTACTTTTTCTCATGGAAAAACAACCTTTTTAATTATTTTGGAAACCGCCAGCCATGCATCCATGCTTGACTCGCATTTGAATTTGAACCAAAGGATATATTGCGCACACATACAGTTTCTGTTTCACCCACCCAGGCAGTCCTCTTTCCTTTCTCCTTCCACCCATCCTTGCTTCAGCCTTCAACCGGCCATGCATCTTATTCCCAGCCACCTCGGGCAGCATTCAAAAACACGTATCATTCTTTGCCAGTCATTACTTTCAACTCGCTCGTCCTTCCTTACACCATTCTTTCCCTTTTCGTTCATCCCATCCATCAGGTTCCTCTCTGATCTGACTTAGCTTCTCGATAAAACGTTCACAGCTGAGTTGAAGTCAAATTTAGAGGAGGACATTGGTTACTCGTCAACTCCTGCCGCTAATGCTATTGCTAATGAGAAGTCAAGGGTGAATGTCTTCTACCTGGTTGACAAAAAATTAGTTGTAAATTTGTAAGTCTTCTTAACAGTAAAGTGTACTTGTACTGTACAACATATACACCCCTGCAGAGAGCCCACTCTGCAGTCTGCAATCTCAATAGGTAACGAAATATAATAGCTTTGCTTACCAATGCCCGCCACTACCGTGGCATCCCCCACAGCAGTTCCTGATGGCTTTTGCACCCCATCCGACCCTGGAGTGCCCACCTCCGCACTGGCCCCGGCACTGGTGCTTGGCTGTGCCAATGTTCCGCCTAGAAAATACATTTCATATTTTTAGATGCCATATACACCACTCCCTATTTTGTCTAGGAATGAATTTTTTTTACTAGTACTACATAAACAAATGTACTAATTTGTGACTCTAGTCTAAACTACAAATTTCCCTTTCTTCAGGGAAGGGTATTTTTTATTTATGCTTAGCCATAACATGTGATGCTACACTTTATTGCACAACTGATGAATGCTTGCTTTTTAACACGCATCATTTTTCTCATAACAGACAGAAGCTTCCCTTCTAAGAACAAGAGCAAGATCATCATCATATCATGTTGGACGGAGTCGTCAACGATTCATTCCCATCTAGACTTTAAGTTCCAACCAGGTGAGGGCTCTCCCACAATTAATGTGTGAAATCAGCCACTTTTCAGTTTTGAGTCCTTCACCATTTATCTTATATGAAGTTGATTTGAATGAATGTTTTTACTTATAATAAAGCTTTAAAACTTACATAGACGGAGGAGGAGCTTGGCGGGCATCCGAGATGGCCGCGTGAGCACAGCGCTCTCCGGACCCCCGCCACTCCCGGCATAATATCCTGAACATATCCTGACTTTTCACGAGGATTTGTGTAGAGGACGCTGGGCTGATCGTCCTGGAACTTTCGGAATTTGATTCTGACCCGGGGTGCCGGAGTTACGGTGATTCGAACTTTTGGGATCCGCCCTTGAGGTACGCCCGGGACTGGGTGAGGCTCTGTGGCCGTCTTGGAGTTGAACAACAGCGGCAGGGGGATTGGACTTGTGGGTCCCCCACTTAAGTTTCGGTTTCGATTCTTCCTCAGACTGAGACACCTGGCAGGGGAGTATGGCCTGGGCTGGATCCGGGGCACGAGACGGCTGTCGGGCCTTTGGCTGGCTTTTTCTCCTATCTGATTGGCTCTATCCTGGTGGTACACTTTTGGCGGCTCCTTGATCCCGAAGCCTTATTTCCTGTGCCCATTCCATCGAGCCTGGTGAATCTCTCTGTGACGCAGTTTTCAACATGGCGGGCAGAGGGGACCGAGAGACACGAAAGACCAAGACACCCCTGCGCGGTGGCCCGGTCCAATCTAACGTTATGGACCGTTACACCCACTCGAAGGGGTCCCCCGGAGCCGCCCTGCCCGGTCCAAGTGCTGCTGACCACATCGTGGACGCATCAACGGAGCCGTCCTTGCAGGACATCATGGGCGCCATTTCTGGCATGAGGGAGACGATAGGCCAACAATACGAGGCCTTGGCCCACAAAATCGACACAGTGGCCATTGATGTGAACTTGATTCGAGCTGACCTATCGAAAACCAATGAGAAGGTGAAATCATTGGATCTCAAGTCATCCAGCCTCACGACGGACGTCTCGGAGATACAGACGGAGATTGGTAATCTCCGTAGGGTGAACGATTTCATGACCCGGCGCCTGGAGGACTTTGAGAACAGGGCACGTCGCTGTAATGTGCGAGTGGTTGGCGTTCCGGAGAATCCAGAACCTCACTCTGTTGATCTCCTGGTTGAGGACCTGATCCAAAACCATCTCTCTCCGTCTGGACTGAGTAAACTTTTCGCAGTAGAGCGTGCCCATCGAGTTCCGGGGGGCCAGGGTAAGCCAGGTGCCCCGCCGAGGCCTATTGTTGCGACACTCTTCCATTATAGAGATCGGGACGCTATCCTGCAAGCATCACGTGTGAAGGGTCCGGTGGCCTTTGAGAACGCCACAGTGAACTTTTATCTGGACTTTTCTCAACAGGTCCAGAAACAGCGAATGGGCTTCCGTGGTGTCAAGAAGCGTCTTCGGGACATGGAGTTACGCTACGCTATGCTGTTTCCGACCAGGCTGCGAGTGGAGTACAATGACCGAACCTTTTTCTTTGATCGGCCAGATTCTGTGAACGACTGGCTTGACTCTCTGCCTGGCCGACCTCCTGCGACTGAGTCCGACGCCCACCCGGGTGGTGCTGAGGGTGGTGTGGAGAGCTGAACAATTCGTCTACGTCTGGGCCCTCGTATAGAGTGAACTCTTCCGGGATTCTATGCCTAAGTGCCTCTACTGTTTGTGTGTTTTCCTCGTCATCTGTCTTGATCGGGGTGGCGGGTGGGCCAGAGCCTTTCCTCCTCCGGGGTCTTTTTGTAGAATGGGGGTTCTTGGGCGACAGGCACACTGCATGTTGGGGTGGCTTTTTAGCATTTTGCAGGGGTGCAGGGTGGGGGGTGTTTTCTTGATTGTTGGGGGGTGGGTGGTTGGGAAGTTCGATGTTTGTGTGTTATGTTCTCAAGGCGACTTTATCTTGCTACTGATGGTTTTCTTGTCATGCTCAGGGAGGAGGGGTTTCGGCGTTGCTGTGTGGGATGGGGGTAGCGGGTTGAGGTTTGTTTCGTGGAATGTTAATGGTCTGGGGGATCGTATTAAGCGGAGTGTGGTATTGAAATGTTTACGACGTTTATCTCCAGATATTGTTTTCCTGCAGGAGACTCATTTGGTGGGCAATACTTGTCGTGCGATGAATAGGTGGGGCTATCGCCTTGCCGCACATTCGGGGTTTCCACGGGTTCCAGGGGGGTGGGTATCCTTGTTCGGGCTTCCCTCCCCCTAGCTATTGATGATGTGATCCTTGATGATCGGGGGCGCTATGCTGTCCTCGTGGGTCGTTATGAGGGTCGTACCCTCTCCTTATTTGCTGTTTATGTCCCCCCCGGCCTGCAGACTTCTACCTTTTCCGATTTGGGCCGTGTTTTGTTGGACCTCCCTGATAGTACTCTCTTCATTGCAGGTGACTTTAATTCTGTGTTCTCCGGTCTCCACGACCGCCACCCCCCTAGGGACACTCCTTCGGCCCAACAGTGGCTGGGTGGGTTTCTGGACACGTTTGGTTTGGTGGATTGCTGGAGGCTTATGCATCCTACTCAGCTTCAATACACTTTCCACTCTGGGGCCCATGGGAGTTTGTCTAGACTGGATTATTTCCTGATGCCTGCGGCCCAGTCGTCGGCGGTGCGTGAGATTAGACACCTCCCCCGGGGCATTTCCGATCATTCTCCGCTCTGGCTCTGTTTTGAGATGGGGGTGGAGGCGGCGGGCCGGGTAGCTCCTATCAACCCATGGTAGCTTACCTCCCCCGAGACCCGCCACCTTTTGACTAAGTCTTTGGATGCCTATTTTTTGGACAACGAGGGATCCGTTTCCTCTGCGATATCCCTGTGGGAGGCCTTTAAGACAGTGATTCGGGGACAGGCCCTTTCCCTTATTGTTGAATCCAAGAGGGCGAGGGATCGGGAGGTGGTGGACCTCGAGAGGGAGATTGCTGAAAGGGAGGCTGCCTTAGAGTCGGAAGTCACATCTGATAAACTCCATGCCCTGGGTCTGAAACAATTTGCTTATAAGTCTTTCGTCACGGATGCGGCCAAACAGATGTTCCGGGAGCAACAGGGTCGTCTGTATGATGTGGGGGACAAGGCGGGCAAATTATTGGCGTGGTTGGATAAGAAGGAGAGGGCGAATCGTGTGGTGCCCGTGATTCAATCATCAAATGGTGTGAGAGTGACGGACCCGATTGGAATAGTTGCATGTTTTGCTGAGTATTTTCGTGTGGTTTATACCCCTGTGTCTGGACGGGATGTTGCTGACTCTCGCCTTCTGTTGCGCGATATAGCTTTGCCCAGTGTCTCCGATTTAGACTGTATATCGTTGGAGTCCCCTTTTACTACTGACGAAATAGCTACTGCCATTCGCTCACTCCGTTCGGGCAAAGCCTTGGGCCCGAACGGGTTGCCAATTGAACTGTACAAGCTACGTCCTGACAAGGTGGCGCCCTATCTTCGCGACATGTTTTTGGAGTCCCGGGAACGGGGTGTTCTCCCGTATGATCAGCGTCTGGCTACGATAGTCGTAATTCCCAAGGATGGTAAACCGCGGGACCTTTGTTCGTCTTATAGGCCCATTTCCTTGTTAAACGTTGAGCCCAAGGTCCTGGCTAAGCTCCTGGCGACCCGCCTCTTGACGGTCATTAGTGACTTGGTTCATCCGGATCAATCCGGATTTATCCCACATCGCAACACGGCTCTTAACCTACGTCGTCTCCACGGTGCTGTTGCGAGGGCGGGGCTTCTGACGGAACCGGCCATTTTGGCCTCATTGGATGCCTCGATGGCTTTTGACACAGTGGAGTGGCCCTATCTTTGGGCTGCTCTTGAAAAATTTGGTTTTGGTCCTGAGTTTATCGGTTGGGTGAAGTTGTTATACGCTGAACCCTTAGCGCAGGTAGTGGTGAACGGTAGAGTTTCTGTCCCCTTCTGCCTTGGTAGGGGGACCCGTCAGGGTTGCCCCTTGTCTCCGTTGCTTTTTGCGCTCGCCCTGGAACCGTTAGCTGCGTGGCTTCGTTGGGAGCCTTCACTTAAGGGGATCCGTTGGTCACCGGACTTTGAGGACCGCGTCTCACTTTACGCGGATGACATTCTTTTGTATCTTACTTCCCCGCGTAAATCTCTAAATGTTTTATTTGATGTTCTTACCTCGTTTGGAGCTAACTCGGGCCTAGTTATTAATTGGGCTAAGTCCTGCGTGTATGTTCTTTTGGGTGTTTTGCCCCCATTGCCGGACAGATTTCCTATCCAGGTGGTCCAGTCTGGCTTCCAGTATTTGGGGATCTTTATTACGCGGGACTCCTCACTCCGATTCGAGCGCAATCTCCTCCCCCCGCTTCTTAGACTGCGACTAGATGTGGCCCGTTGGCGTAAGCTGCCCCTGTCTCCTCTGGGCAGGGCGGCCCTTTTTAAAATGATGTCCTTGCCGCGGTTCCTCTACGCACTTCAGAATTCTTATGACGACGTTCCCGCTACCTATTTCCGAGAGATCGAGAGTCTTCAAAGACAACTGATCTGGGACGGGCGTCCACGTATTGCCCTTGCGAAACTCACCATCCCTTGGTATGACGGGAGCATGGCGCTCCCCGACATCAAGAGATATTACTTGGCTGCCCAGCTGTCTGCCATCAACCACGCGATGTATTCACCGGGTCGGGATCCGGCCTTTGAGATGGATAGACTCCAGCTGCCGGGAGGGGACTTTAATAGAGCGCTTTATTCTAGATCGGCCGGGCGCCATCTTGTGGGCCCGTCCAGGATCGCAGTCACCGTGTGGCGCGCCGCGCATGTGAGTTTGGGCTGGGAGAATCGACTGACACTGGCGACGCCGCTTTATGCCTCTGAACGTTTGGGGTGTCTCTGGTCTACTAAGGGATTCGACCGCTGGGATATGATTGGGATATGTAAGGTGGGTGATGTCTGTGCGAAAGGTAGCGTGAAGTCATTCCAGACCCTTAAGGCAGAATACGACTTGAGTGATAGAGAGTTTTTTCGGTATCTGCAGGTCCGGCAAGCCCTGGCCTCAGTTCTAACTCCTGGTGTGGCCCTGCCCGAGTCTTCCCCCCTTGAAGATCGTATACTAGATGGACACCTGCCTGATAGTACTATCTCCCTTATTTATAAAAAATTGATTCATAGTCGCGCCGACCTGTTGGTCCGCCTTAGGGAGCTGTGGGTCGGTGACGGATTGGAATTAGATGACGAGGATTGGCAGTCAGCACTCTCTTCTCCTAAAGAGGTCGCCATTCCCGCCCGTCTTCGTTTGGTGCAACTTAAGATCCTCCACCGCGTGTATGTAACTGGCCCGCGCCTGGTTGTAATGGGTTTTTCCCCGGATGGCTTATGTAAGCGTGGCTGTGGGATGAGTGCTACATTTATGCATATACTTTGGGAATGCCCGTTGGTAGCGGCCTACTGGATTGATGTACTTGATGTGATGACTGTCGTGACTGGTGTTGCCCTGCGGCCTGAGGCCCGACGCTGCCTGTTGAACGTGTGGGAACCCACCGATTATTCTGTGGCCCAGACCAGATGGGCAACCTTGGGGTACATGGTCGCGAAGCGGGACATTGCGCAACTCTGGGGCGCATCCAGACCTCCGGACGTTTCGGTGTGGGAGGATAACATGGACTGGTCCATGTTTCGAGAGAAGACCGTCTATGTGGCTAGGGGCAGACCCAGGGCGTGGACTAAAATTTGGGGTCAGTGGAATGCATATCGTGGAGACATTTGTACCCCTCCCTTGGTTGACATATCCGATGTTACCCTGTCTCCCTAGGCTGACGTTCCCGAAATCTTTCATTCTCTTTTTAAGATTTTCCTGTCCTCCCTGCGGCCCCCCCCCCCCGGCCTTGCCGAGTCTCATTGACTTACCTTTATCTTCCTGATTAGTGTACTTCCCCTCTGTCATCTGGGCTGACGTGATTGCTACATTCGCCTTGTTTTAGTTTGTTATTTTAATGTTTAAGACAAAAACCATTGTGTCCTGTCATATGCTTGGTGCAATATTTACTCTGTGATTTGAGCCTGGCCACGGAGATTAATGTTTACTGTATGATGCGTGCTTTGCGAATTAGCGGACAGCCCGTGTGGTTGTAGGCCCATCTCTGTATTTTTTATCTGATTGCTCAATAAAAGTTTTTAACCCCAAAAAAAAAAAAAAAAAACTTACATAGACTCTGGTTTTTGGTCATGAGTGAGTGAGCGAAAGGGTTTGCAATTTGCAAGCATGAGTCCGTGGCTCTGAGAGGTCGGGACTCTGACTCCGTAGTCTTATGTTCTGGGTTGTATAAACATTGGGGATCATCGCTGCATTCGGGAGCTAAATAATGACTCTGACACACTAGCTAGTCAGTAAGGAGATTGGGGGTTCAACTTCTGTTATTACTGAGGTATGTGGAAAGTCTAACTGTGCCTATTATAATTTATAACCAATGCCCTATTTCTTGTCCATAGTTCTGTTTGTGCAGAATAGTCCCTGCAACAGTAGTAGTATGGATTGTCCTCCTATCCAATCAAAAAGTAAACTAGTATCTTATTCTTGGTGGCCTTTGACATTTTATTGTTGCGAATTGTCAAAGCATAAACATTTAGAAGACTTCAATAGACATTATGGACAACCCAGAGGACTGCACTCAGTGCATAGAGCTATTGCTGAATAGAAGAGGAGTTTTGTTTAACACCTTTTGCCAACTGTGCAAGCTTAGTTAGCTACATAGACAGACTAATAATAATCTAGTAGTACCACAGGGAGTCATAGTAGAGCCAGGATAAGAATTTAGAAACAGTCTACAAGAAGATCAAAGACGATTTAGGAAAAAATAGAATGAGGAACGTTTGGAAAAAATAGGTGCTGTAAAAGATAGGGAAGTATAATTATTAATATTAACAGGAAAACTTACTGGGGCCAGCAGAGGAGCCCTCGGCGGACCTATCCTGGCCTTCCTGCTGTTGTTCCTGCTCCGCCAGCGCCGCTACCTCCTCCTGTGTCCTCTTGCCCCTGGGGGAAGCTGATGTACAACATGAGAGAAAGACACAAACATGGATGATTGTTGTCAACCAAATCAAGCATTTAAAAAAAACAATAACAAATTATTTTGGGGAAATAGACAACAATTGCACTAAATTTATTGACCTATCTAATGTGGTCTACTAGGATATAGTATTGCTGGATTTGCGGACCGTCTACTTGCAAAGTTATGTAACTCACTAAGCCAACTACAAAAAGGTTCTACTAAGCCTGGCAGGCAGCACTCCGCAGCACGCGAAGTGACAAACACAGTCCGTCATGATCACCACCACTATCTCTTCTTAGTGGCAGGAGTACAAAGGAAGGACTGGACTTGAGTCTCTAATGTCTAGCATTATGCAGTTCTGTAAAGTACATTGATACATAATCATCACCCAGGCCAAATGAGCACACAATTGAAAACAAGTAAGCACAGTAGCACCGCCAGTGTTCAGGCGAGCACCTGCAATCACAGAAGCTTTTAAAACATAATTTACCTGCAATTTAATCTCTAGTGTCTAGCATTACGCAGTTCTGTAAAGTACACTCATACATAATCACTCAGGCCAAATGGGCACAAAATTGAAAACAAGTAAGCATAGTAGCACCGCCACTGAGCAGGCGAACACCTGCAATCACAGAAGATTTTGAAACATAATTTACCTGCAATGTAATCGGCAGCATTTTTGATCTTCGGAAAAAACAAACATTTGCAATATGATAACATAGAGCAGGAGAAAACAGAGTAGTGATTAAATAGCTACTACTACTCACCAAGCCCAGGGATCTCAACGCCTAGCAGGTCGAGCAGGTCTGTTCCCGGTCCAGGACGTCGGACCACCGGTGCGTCGCCTGGTTGTAGGTGCGCCGGACCCCAGACTCCCGATACATGGCCCGGCACACCTTCCTCCATAGCTTGCGACGCTCCTGCAGTCCGTACCCGGTACCGGGCCTACCGCCTGCCGCAACGGTCTTGGGGAGGAGGCGCTGAATGAAGAAAACCAGTGCGGCCACCTCCACCGTGCTGAAAATCTCCAGGCTATTACTGCCTCCCCCTTAAGCGCCCGCATGGGAGCCGGGTACGGGGTGCGGGACCCTTCCCCTTCTCTCCCTTTGCCATGGTCCTGGACAGGAAAGATACATAAAAAATAGGAAAGAATAGGAAAAAAGTAAATAAAATAAAAGAGGTAAAAAAAATGTAGTTTTTAAAGTAACGAAAAGTTGAAAAAAACACAAAATATAGATGTAGAAAAATAAAGGGATAGATAATGAGTAAAAAAGATCAAAAAAAAGTTCAAAGTAACAAAGTATTGCAAAGATTAGGAGAGGATTGAAAAAGCATGCCCAGAACCATAGCAATGAATAAAAAACAAGATGGCCGTGCCCATTGCAACCACGTGGGTAAATTTGCGCGATATTTCCCCCGCGAGCACGCAAAAACTCACGCGAACACGTAATTGCGCCCCGCACGTAGGAAATGCCCAACGCGAGCATGCAACAAGCGCCCGAAAACAGAAATATGCAACGCGAACACTGAAAACAAGATGGCTGCGCCCATGTACAACCGCATGGGTAACTTCGCGGTCGACGCGCTGAAAAAAACCCACGCAAACATGCAAAGCGCCCCGCGAACACGCAAAAAAAAAATCTGCAAATTCGTGGATTTTGCGGACCATGGATTCGCTTTCGCGCAAATTCACGTACCGCGAATTCGCAAATTTCGCCCATACTTAGCTTTTACCCTGAGCTCCAGAGCTCTCAAACGTGACCTGTTATAAGCACCCTCCCACAACTTGAACTCACCCAGATACCTGAAGGCAACTCAGTTCTCAGTATCCACTACACAAGAGTAATTATGTTGCATGAAAAAGAGCTAGAGAAAAGACAAATACACAAGAACTACCTCATAGGAATAGGACACTTTACTCTGCACACATTTACAACGTGTGCCATTACCCCACATTTTTTACTCTGAAAAAAACTTTTACAGCACTGGGCTTTACAACGCACTCCATTACATCGCATTTTCCATTACAACGCTATTTACTGTTCTAACTCCACCGGGGCTTTGTAATGGGGAATGCATTGTAATGATTTACGGTGTAAAATCCTGCATTGTAAAAGGTTTTGCGGAGTAAAAAATGCCAGGTAATGACATGCGTTGCAACGCATGCAGAGTAAAGGATGTTTCCCACCTCATAGACACGGGTTACCTTAATAGTTTTCACAGTTGTTGAGAAATGTGTCAGTGGTTTGTATATAAAGCTAAATACATCAAAAGGGGGTCCCATAGGGACTTGCCCCGCTTAAAGAGCTGGAGACAAATCCACTACCAATGGAAGAAAAGTGGCCTGGTGAAGTGAAGTGAAGTGCAGGGGGTAGTAGGATACACAACGGGGCACACGCACACACATGATAAGGCATGGAAGGCTGTGATTTACAAATGGCGAAAGGTATGTGTAGAGATGTAGTTAGCCACTCAGTTTGTAAAGGCCAATCTATTTATAGATGACGGCTGTTCTTTAGTGTTTTTTGTCTTTGGGGAAGTAGTGTGCAATAAATCTGGAAGCCCAGCAGTTAATGGTGGCTAAAATTTGAATTTTATGTCCTTAAAGAAATCCCTGCCTTACATTTATCAGACGTTCAGTGAGCTTAAAATGCAAGAGTCTGGGGCACTCTTGTGCAAGACAAGGCTGGGGTGAAAGGCAGCCTTGTGAGAACATCCACTCTAAGATTTTGCTTTGATAGTTTATTGTAAAGATTGATTCAGGTGTGACTGGTGCAGCTGCTTTTCGCATGTAATGGAGGGGAAACCAGGAACAACGTTGACCCCTATCCTTTGACCATTTGGCACGGGATCCCTTAAAGTGGTTTCCCATTGTTCTTTTGCTGCCCATTGAGCATGGAGCTTCCTGTGCGGGAAGTGCGAGCAATGATTGGTGGCGGCTGCCTGGGAGGCGGTGTTGGTGGGTAGGATTCAGTGGTAGCCTGTCTAACAGTACTGCCAGTGGCCTTTACTTGGCTCGTTTTTTCTTTCAGTTCAACCCCCGCATTAATGGGTTCCTCCTGCTTCACAGATTGTTGTACCTTCCAAGCTCGCGCATCGTATAACACGCGGCCGCCAACCAGGTTCCTTTTGCTCGCCGAAACAGGTAAATGGTGACCAACGAAGATTTCCGTGATGTTAGGCTCGGTGGGAGAGGCAGACTCGGAATCCCCAAGATTGGCACTTCTTTTTGACTCTTGCTCTGGATTATTGTTCCTGTAGGGAGCAGGCATCAGCAGGGGGTTGATCGGCCTGGTAGTGGGTGGACACCTAGAAAATTCAGGTGATGAGCAGGGCTCAGGATAGCACACCCGTGCCGGGGTTGGCGGACGTGGCAGCATTGTCCTGTTGGCCAAAATGGCGTCCTCGCCTGCACCCCTAGTGTTTGTGGAGCTCGGCTGCAGAACACATATCCTAGGCATCATGGGGGTCTCGATCGAGGGACATACACCACTGTTCTGTAGGCCATAGTTTGGACAGGTCATGCGGGGTGTGTCACCTGGCTGACCACGACGCACACGCTCTGACTGTGCTTCTGCATGGCTGGTGTTTGCCATTGTTTTCTCTGCACTTGCCTGAGGCTTCATTTTGGGCTGTCTGCTGTTCGACTGATCTGCTGGTGCAGCATTTTTCCTGGGAAGCCTCCCCGTGCTTACATCCTCCTCATAGGGAAAGCGACTGCTGTTCTGACAACAGCCACTCTCTTCTCGTCCACACGAGTCGTGGCGTCTACTGACCTTCTCGTCATCAGTGTCCCAGAAGTTCATTCTCGGGGTGGCCCGGTGGCAGCAGCACATGTCAGTGTACTGACCCCTCATCGGACTCATGCTGTAGCCTTCTACTGTGAGTCGCACCGGCTCCAGCCTGTACTTGAAGTGGTGGTTGCATGCCTTGGCCACACACTCAAGGCAGTTGCCACTTTTTCTGCTCCTTGAATTACCATGTTCTAAGCAGGAGTCCAGCTCACTGGTAACGTCTGTGTAGAAAGAAGAGAAGGATATTTTTGATTTATATTTTGAATGTTTTTTGTATTTTTTTTTCCAACACATGTATCATCATATAAAGGAGGTACAAGACTTGAGCCAACAGCGAAAGCCACATTTAAGTCACTGTGATCATACACAAACTGCATTCAGATTCAAGGGTTAATAACCATTGATAACTGCATTGTATATCAGTGGCAATGCAAGTGTAATCTCAGCTTGTTTGTGTGCCCTCAATACCACCCATCAGCCAACCGCAACTCACCCCGCAAACTCAATTACGTTGAATATTGTTGTGCTTTTTCTCCTCAGTTCCCTTCCCTAATATGAAGGTTAAAGAATTTGTATTCATATACAATTTGTTATAAACAGTCCCAGTTCTCCCAACTTAGGCAGACAGTCCATCACCAAAAGTAGTGAGGTGAAATAGCATATCAAGGGATCCATACTGGCGCTCATTTGTTGGAAGTCTTTTGCGCATCATGTTTGCGCTTTTTTAGCTCTATGGTTGGCCAGTTCTGCTATCAATAGCAAAACATGGGTTATAGCTCAATTCCAAAATGTTGCAATCAGTCGCTTGCCCGCCCCTAGCATGTGGGTGATTTGACCATTATTAACCAGGTGCAGTGTCAACGAGCAGAAGCATCCGGGTGATTTCTCGATCGGCTTCCCCACCATTTTATTTATGTGACTCAACACTTCTTTCCAGAATATATGGATATTTGCGGAGCCCCCTTGAATGAGCAAGAGTGTTCCTGCCACAGTCCTGCACCTCCTGCATTTGTCTGACATATGTGGGTCTACGTGGTGTAAGGTACCACCTCACCCTGATGTTATATCCTGTCTCCCTTGTGGGGTACACTTTGAAGGTGTTTTGGGATAGTTTGACAACTCCTTCCCCATTGATCATCATTGAGACACCCCCCGCCCAAATTTCAGCTCCCATTGAGATGGGTATCTCCACTTTGAAAATGTCCCCCATTAGGGAGAATTAATATATGTTTGAGATCAACTTTTGATAACATTTTTAGCATTTAAGAAACCTTGCGCTTGTTACCCACCAGTTTATAATACTCCTTTATCTGGTTTGAGAGTAACCACCTTGTGGGTTGTTCCATTGCATTGCATGAATAACTGCACTGCGTGGATGAAGGCTCAGACATTCTGTTCAACATGCTGTCACACTGTACTTTTGGAATCTGAGCGCCTTAACATCAAATACTGTCCAGCTCTGAACCACCCACCTCCCTCTCCGCTGCTACTGCAAGCACTGCCCTATGACCGGCTTTCACCAAAATCCCCATATTTTGGTAAATTCTAACTCACTTATCCAATTCCTGGTTCTCTTTTTTTCTTGTATCTAAAGTATTAATCAAGAAGCTGATCTCTGTCTTAATTCATCAGTTGTCCTCCTTGGTAAGCAGCCTCTTCAGCAGTATTACTCGTTATCCGTTTTTTGCAGTTCCTGCATTCATTGTTACAATATGTTCCTGCTCAAGAAACCATCCACTGACCCAGCCACTCGCTCCCACCACAGACCCTTCCTTACAGGCAAAGTTCTTAGAGAAATTATTCAACCAATGTCTAACCGACAACTTAAGCAACCACAAGCTGCTCGATGCCATGCAGTCCAGATTCAGGCCCAACCACAGTACAGAAACAACACTCATCACCGCCGCAGACGACATCTGCATGATTATTGACAGAAGAGACACAGCAGTCCTCATACTCCTGTACCTCTCTGCAGCATTTGATACTGTCTCCCACCCTATGCTCACCAGGCGCCTTCATGAGATTATCATCCTTGGGCCCACTCTCTTCTAGATCCGCCCCTTAATGGATAGTGCAAAATGAACAATTGATGGACAATGTTATACATTCACCCCAGTATAGAGATGTGGGCCTAAATCCATTTTTTATTTTGCTCATCATGCCATTCCAGTTTGGACCCAGCCATATGCAAATCACTCTGGACCCCAAGCCCAATGGGAACAGTCCAGCCCGAACTGTCAGGCCAGGTCCTCCCTGGGCTGGAAACAAGCATCCTAGGACCGGTTTTGGGCGTTCAGCCTTCATCAGCCAGGATAGCTTGACTCCGATGGCATGGAGAACGCTGGACCCACGTCTGGGCATATGGTCCCAGGATGCTTGTTTCCGGTCCAGGGAGAACCTGGCTTGGCAGTTCGGTCTGGACTGTTGGCATGTGGCACAGGGTCAAGACTGATTTGCATATGGCTGGGTCCAAACTGGGGTGGCATAGTGGACAAAAGAACAATGGATTTAACCTAGATCGCCCGACTGGGGGAGAATGTTTGAATCATTCAGCATTCTGTCCATCATTTGTTGCAGTTACACTTTTCGCCCTAAGTAGGATGGGTATGCCCAGACGTGGGTCCCTTGCTCACTGTACTACTGGATTCAAGCTAGCCTGGCTTATGAAGGGTGACATACCCTGAAACCGGTCCCAGGATGCTTGCTCCGGTCCAGGGAGGACCTGGCTTGGCAGTTCGGTCTGAGATGTTCCCATGTGGCACAGGGTCACGACTGATTTGCATATGGCTGGGACCAAAATGGGGTGGCATAGTGGGCCAAAGAACGATGGATTTAACCCAGATCTCTTGACTGGGGGAGAATGTTTGAATCATTCAGCAGTCCATCCATCATTTGTTGGAGTTACCCTTAGTGGATAGAACACAAGCACCTTACTCCTCAGAACCCTGCAAACTCATGTGCAGAGTGCCTCAAAATTCATAACTCAACCTCACCCTCTTCAAAGCATACATGAACTCTCTGCCCAATGTCATTCGTGTACACACCAGCAACATCCTCTCCTACGTCGGCGGCACACAACTCATACTCCCCCTGTCAGACCAGACCCCAACACTAGAAAAAAGTTCAATGCCTGTATTATGAAAGTCACCAAACTGGATGAAAGCTCAACACCGACAAGACAGAAGTAGTGATCTCAGTTGAGAACACCTCACTATGGGACTTCAACTGGTGGATGGCCAAACTTGAACCCACACCCAGCACCCTCTCCAGGAACCTCGCAATCATCATTGACAGCAAACTGGACATGACGGAAAAAGTCAGTTCTGTCACTGCATCCTGTTTACACACCATGAAGATGCTGAGGAAGAAAATATATCACCATCAAGTTGGACTACTGGGACACCCTCTATGCTGGGATCACCAAGCAACTCACCAGAAAACTTCAAACCACCCAGGGCTTAGCAGCCAGACTCATCTTCAATATCCAACAGAGAACTCACATCACACCACACCTCAGGTTCCTATACTGACTTCCAATGCACACACGCTCTCGTATCAAATTCCTCACTCACATTCAAGGCTCTACACACTTAAGCTCCTCCAACCTCAACAAACACATCTCTTTTCACCAACCACCTAGATACCTCTGCTTCACAGGATTCCTGCTTCCACACATCCCACGCATACACATGGCTAGATCAGGAGGATGAGCGTTCTCTTACATCGCTTCTAAAGTGTTTAACAACCTCCCACTCCACATCAGAGCCTCCTCCTCTCTTCTGCAAGAAACTGGAAATCTGGCTTTTCATTTAACCAACCTACCCTCGGCAGGGCTAGGCACACACACCAGCTCAGCACCAGGATAACCTTGTGGGTGATAGTGTGCTATACAAATACACATAACATAACTTATGTGTGTTTGCTTTCAGTCAAATCCTGGCCAGCTCAAGTCCAACAATTACCAGGCAACTCAATTGCACAATGAAAGAGTTCCGATGTTATTTACTCAGCAATATTTACATCCAGAATGATCAATTTAATAAATGAAAATTGAGTAAACTGTGCACTTTCTTATATGTTATTGAAAATGCCTGTCTAATATTCTTTTATTGTGGAACATAAACCTTTAATTTAGCTAAATGGCCTGATTCTTACTTGCATTTAATACAGGTTAAAATGAAAGCATTTTTCAATTAATTGGCCATGGATGAGATTAGTATATCTTGAAAACTGTCTACAAATGATACATTTTTAAAGTACCTGGCACTAATGACCAGCAAAATGGTATCATTGCTCATTTCAAGGTGAGGGTCTAAGCCCGCGCAGCAAGTAATGAAAACACTGTATCAATAGCATTGCAGAGTTAAAGGCCCTGTTTCAGGGGGCCACATGGCAAGCAGGGGCAATTGGGTCTCAGCCATGGGGGTTGAGGTTGTTTGCCTCCATACTGGGCCAAGCACAAGACTATCCACCATTACTTTAAGGTGTGAGGGCGAGTAGCCACAGGCTTTTCAGAGGCAGTGTGGGTGTGCTTGAGCTCAGCACCAACCAAACACACATCCGTGTAATGGATTGACCAACCCAGTGGTTGACTTTCAAGAAAAAAATAACTTTGAATGCACATTAGAACTTAATACTGCATGCAGTAATATGCACACAATGCAATGTATTGTCCTGGTGTTTACTGCAGTCTTGTGCCTCACCCTGCTATTGACCCCAGATCTCCCCCTCATGTCCCAGGTGGTTCACACCCAAAATCAGGCACTTACCCCCATATTCATCAAGGTAGGCTTTTGGGATTCCTTAATTGCGATTATTAAGGAGTCACAATTATGGAATCGCAAATGCCTATACATGTAGGAATCGATTAAAAAAATGGCAATTTCTTCAAATTCTTTAATTGTGACTCACATATTGTGATTCGCAATTAAGGAATGGCTTCCCATTCATTCCTATTGGCCTACAGGCCCATAGGAATGAATGGGAATTGCATGCACAATTGGCGAGTACCCATTAGGTACTCGCAAATTGCGCATGCAATTTCAAGGCTGCCGAAAGGACACCCTGCTGCACCCCTGAAATTATAATGTGCACCCATATTGCGCACACACATGCCCCAAGGGCAAATTACCATTCCCTTTCATTTGACGGTAATTTGCTATTTTAAATAGCGATTTTAAATTGCATCATGCATTGCATTTAAGGAATCGCAATTTGCAATTCCTCAAATGCAATCGCAACTTAAGTAATCGCAAAGTCTGCGATTCCTTAAATTGCGATTTTTACATTTGGGATGATGCATCCCAAATGCAACAAGCATGTGCAATGTAATAGGTCTCGCAGTTACGAGAATTTGAGCAATTGGCATTATAAATGACGATGCATTTTTATTTACATATTGGCTTTTTACACATGAATAAAAGGCATTGTCATTAACAACTTTCGCTTAAACTCTCGCAAATGCGAGACCTATTGCATTGCAAATGCTTGTTTTGATTTGCAGCACACCCGCACCAATACTTCTAGCGCCTATGCTAATAGGAACCAAGTTTGACTCTTAGAAGAGAAATCAAGAAAAGCAGATGGGACCGATGTTTTTGCCACTTTTGACCTTAAATCTGTTTTTGAGCAGCAAGCATAATTAATTCCTCAATCACGCAATCTCCACCCCTAGGCCAGACAGCGGTCAGTCACCACGTGTGATAGCCATGAGTAATCACCCTACCTACCTACCTATCAAGAAATTGCTAAAAAACCTGCGTTTTTCTTGATACATACCATTTTGTGATTCTAAAAAAAGGGATTTCTTAAAAATCGCTATTACTGAATCGCAAATTGGTTCCTTGATACATATGGTACAGAGTTCTTTAAAGAATTGAGGATTGAGGGGATACTCATAAATTGTATGACAAGTGCGTACGAAGTGGCAAACATGTGCCCTCACCTTTTTTTATCCTCCCTTCAAGTATTTAATGTATAACTGGTTTCACAACATTATAAAAAAAATATTGTAAACGATCAAGTTTCGGCAGTACTGGTAAGTCTAGTCATGGAAATGAATAATATTTTATCTCTCCCCGCATTGTATTGCTTTGTTTAACAACTTGGTGGTGTGGATTGGGCCCTAAAATTAGGACAGGCGAGTAACTTTTTTTCTGTGCCAGTGATGACGAATTCCTGTTGATCTTTTATTTTCTTATTTATTCTTTCCTTAAAAAGCAGTAATTGTTAAAGTTAAAGTGCGGCATCTTACCGGCGTTGAAGAGAAAAAAGGTGATGGATAAAATAAATATTTAAAGTTAAAGCGCGACGTTTCAGCGCTCTTAAAAAATGCATTTGTGAAGGCGCGTGGCGCTCAGTGATAGGTTTCATGACAACGGAGCTCCAGCAAGCTCTTTAAACAAGGAGGGAGGGGGAGAAGGGAGGGGGGTCAGAGCGGGTGGTTCAGGTAACTTGAGATGACCAAGTATATCTAAGCAAAAAAGGTGAGTTGTGATGCGGGGTTGTCACCGTACTTGTTGCTCATAGCAGAACAATGGGCCCGATTCACAGAACTAACTTAAGATAAAATCCTGAACTTACTACCATTCTGGTATTCACAGAAGGCACTTACTCATTTTGGTATTCACAGAAGGCACTTACTCATTTCGGTATTCACAGAAGTTGGTAGTCCTAAATTTAGGACTCCTAAATGCCTTCTGTGAATACCGAAAGTCTTAAAGTTAGGATTTTTCTCAGTTTAGGAGTAGTAAAGTTAGGACTCCTAACTTCTATGAATACCAAAATGAGTAAGTGCATTCTGTGAATACCAAAATGAGTAAGTGCATTCTGTGAATACCAAAATGAGTAAGTGCATTCTGTGAATACCAAAATGAGTAAGTGCCTTCTGTGAATACCAAAATGGTAGTAAGTTGAGGATTTTGTCTTAAGTCAGTTCTGTGAATCGGGCCCAATGTACCCGGACTAGCGGTGGTAGTGAGTGACTTCAAGGAGAACTCAGGTGCCCCCAGGCTCCGCGGTGTGGCACGTCTTGGTGCAGTTACGAGACAAGGAGGCCAGAGAACGGTGCCAAATGGTGATTGTGGCCCCGCTAGACACCGTATCTGGTTCCTTGACCAGAGCTGCTGGAGCACATCTCACACTACTGTGGCCTCTAGTGCTGGGGGCAGACTGGCAACATCTGCCCCCTGGTTGATGGTTGCAGTGGCACCTTAGGGACTCCGGATGCAGCGTAATTTCTTGTTGGTGTACTCCAACATGGGAGGAGGCTTCAGCAATGTCGGTGGTGCCCTCAGAAACAGTGTCACTTGACAAGGGCTAGTGGCTTATGCTGCAAGATCACCCGGGCAACGCCGTGGTGATACCCTCTGGCCTCCTTCGGCATAGCTGCACCTTAGGGCACACGAATCAGGGAAATCTCGAGCTGTGCAAATGGTTGTGGAAACAGGAGTGCTTGGGCCCCACAGTCAGGTGCGTGGCAATCCCAATACAGTGAGTGCAGTGCATGGCTCAGATGAAGCAGCGCACTCAAGCTCTTTAAACAAGGAGGGAGGGGGAGAAGGGAGAGGGGGTGAGAGCGGAGAGCATGGTGGAGGAAACAATGAAACCATTAACAGCGTGGCGCTCGTAAAAGGGCACTGTGCTCATTATGCATGCATGTGTGTGTGAGAGATGCTTGACCTAAAAAGAAGTAGTCCCCAAAATAATATATAAACACTCAAAGTGTAGGGAAACTGTAGTTGATTGGTGCTGCCTCCTACAAAAACGGAAGTGACGTATCCGATCAACAGCCAACAGTAGGCAAGATAAAAAGAGCAGTGCCAGATTCAATCAATGGCAAGCGACAGGAGAAATTACCCTGATTATTGTGTTTACTATGGATGTATGACGTTAAAACGCATACTTTTACAACGCATACCGTTACAACGGGACTTTTACAACGCAAATACTATTACAATGCATGTATTTACAACGCATTTTTTTACAACGCAGGTACCTTTACAACGCATACCATTACAACGTAAGTATTGGTAAGTATATATAATTTTTTTAATTGTATATTATTTAAAATTAATATAATTTAATGTAATTGTATTTATTTTAATTTAATTTAATTTAATTTCATTTAATTAATTTAATTTTAATTTAATTTAATTTTATTTTTACCCTGTACCCCTGTACCCCAAAAACCCAAAACTGACCCTGAACCCAAAAAATACCCCTTTACCCAAAAACTGAAAACTGTCCCTAAACCCTAAAAATACCCCTTTACCCAAAAACTGAAAACTGACCCTGAACCCTAAAAATACCCCTTTACCCAAAAACCCAAAACTGACCCTGAACCCTAAAAATACCCCTTTACCCAAAAACTGAAAACTGACCCTGAACCCTAAAAATACCCCTTTACCCAAAAACCCAAAACTGACCCTGAACCCAAAAAATACCCCTTTACCCAAAAACTGAAAACTGACCCTGAACCCTAAAAATACCCCTTTACCCAAAAACCCAAAACTGACCCTGAACCCAAAAAATACCCCTTTACCCAAAAACTGAAAACTGACCCTAAACCCTAAAAATACCCCTTTACCCAAAAACCCAAAACTGACCCTGAACCCTAAAAATACCCCTTTACCCAAAAACCCAAAACTGACCCTGAACCCTAAAAATACCCCTTTACCCAAAAACTGAAAACTGACCCTGAACCCTAAAAATACCCCTTTACCCAAAAACCCAAAACTGACCCTGAACCCTAAAAATACCCCTTTACCCAAAAACCCAAAACTGACCCTGAACCCTAAAAATACCCCTTTACCCAAAAACCCAAAACTGACCCTGAACCCTAAAAATACCCCTTTACCCAAAAACCCAAAACTGACCCTGAACCCTAAAAATACCCTTTTACCCAAAAACCCAAAACTGACCCTGAACCCTAAAAATACCCCTTTAAAAAAAACCTAACATATAACATTTTAAATATAATTATATACTTACCAATACTTACGTTGTAATGGTATGCGTTGTAAAGGTACCTGCGTTGTAAAAACATGCGTTGTAAATAAATGCGTTGTAATAGTATTTGCGTTGTAAAAGTCCCGTTGTAACGGTAGTGCGTTGTAAAAAATGCGTTGTAATGGGTGTATACCGTTTACTATAGGTCTTTCGACAGCACATGCGCTGTCTACGTGAGACCTAAAAATACTGGGTGCAAAGGGGCAGATTCTGAGCATCTGCCCGTTTGCGACCGGTTTTTCGTTTGATGCATGTGGGGGTAAGTGTGAATAGGTGTAGGTGCAGATTGCCCCCATACTAAATAAGTGCACAGTCTCAACCGTTCCCCACCCACAATTCTATCACAGGCCATAAGAGCTAGTGCTATTGCCCGGCAACTCCGTGGGTGCTTGTACAGTCACCCACTTCTTAGCTGAGTATGGGCTCCTCAGTGGTTACGTCGGTTCATGCTGCTGCGGTTAGGGATTGCTATGCAGGGGCGAGCTAGATCCTCTTCATGGTTGGTCCAGTGAGTGGGTGAGATGTGGTGCAGGGGCCAGAGTGGCTGACTCCAGAGCGTGGGGCTCATGGTTCGATTCCCGGCGACAGCTTAGCATCATGTGACTCTAAGCAATAGCTCACTAAATCTCCCCAATGGCCCCCAGGGCCTGGATACCCTTAGGTGTTATAAGTTTGCGCTTTATACATTTGGAATGATTATTATTATGAGTGCTCAATGCTGCCCACGCAGGCTGTTCGGGTCCAGGTTGATGTGGCCTAGCACATCGAGACTTGATTTGAGGTGGAGGCCTCGCACATGCTCTCAGAACTGCTGTTAGGCCGCGGCTTCAGGCAAATAACAGACACTTTGAGTACGACGAGACAAGACACACTGCACTTTTCACAGTTCAAACACAGCAGCACAGATCACACCACAATCTTTGACAGGTCAGAGCAGTGGTGGCCGCCACTAACAAAGGGTGGAGGGGCGGGTGGGGGGAGTGGTTGGGTGATGGGAGAGTGAGCGCGACGGGGTGGACAAGGGACAGGTTAATAATAATTAAAAAAACGTACCTGATGCCTCCTGCTGCCTTCTGCATTGTGTCGCTCCTGCGGGGCATTTCCTGGGTCCCAGCAGCCCCTGGAACAGTGTTCCGGCCAATCCCTGTGCTGCAGAGCAGTGCAGGGATTGGTCTGAGCAGGTTGAAAAGACGCCTATTCAGACCAGGGATTCTGCAGCCGGGCTAGAGAAACCTAAGTGCACGTGTGTTTTGGTTGGCCTGAGACGCTGGCCAAACACACATGAGCACTTAGGGTGTGCACAAGCACTCCTCCACCCGCTCATGCCCAGCCCCTCCATGCACAAGCTGCCAAACGAAAAATAAAATGATGCTAGAGCATCTTTTTATTTTTCGTTTGCTGGCTCTGCGCCAGGCAGTGGGGCGACGCTCCTCCACCATTGAGGAGGAACCGCCACTGAGTCAGACACAGTGTACAGATAACAACACAATCATCGACAGGTTAGGTAAGCCCCTGAACACTTTTGTGTGAACGTAGGGCCAAAATAAAAAATCAAGATACCAGGCACATGCAGGCAGGAACTCAGCACAGGGGAACATGACTGTACTCCTTGCAGGTGACATTTCCATCCCAAAACGTAATATTGACTTTAATTTAAGAAATATGACTTCAGAAACGATGGATTCATGCTGGAGTCCAGAGGATTGATCAGCCGAACCTGTAGGTATTCCCAGAAAGGGCAATGAGGAACCTTATTTGAAACTGTAGGTCTTCTAAATTCTGAAATCAAATATCCAGTCAAGCCAATGCCTCTGGTGTCCCGTTGTTTGCCAACTGCACAGGTTACGTTTGGAAAAAGATTGAGGTTGTACTAGACGTCGGTGTATATTAAAGAGTTTGGAAGTTTCAAGTTTCTGAAGACATGCATGGAGTGGCCCATTCAAACATGTGTTTGACACATCTGTGGGTGTGATTTGGGATGCGTGTAAAGCAACCATCAGAGGCTCTTCATAGAGGCAATTCACCGATGAAAGAAAAACGTATAGCTGTGTAGAAAGCATTGTTGTTCAAGAATATTCACCAATCAACAATCTCTGATTGTAAGAGTGGTTGTCTGGGGAAGGTTACAGAGTGTTCATAGTGACCTCACAGAGACTCTGAGCAAGGTGGTTTCGAATTCTGCGACTGAGGTAACTATATCAGCCACACCCACGCCAAGTAAGGATCCGTGCAGCTGTATATTTTAGAAGCTTATTGCGGTACCTAATCCAAATGCCAAACTATTCCCTAAAATCCTAGTTGCCAGTCTAGACAATAGTCTCTCCATTTACATCCCGACCAAACGGTAATTGTAGCACCAAGACAAAGGTTTAGTAACATGCAATGGGTTAATTAGCTTCCTGTTAGGATCTGAAAAGGTCCCTGCTTGAATTAGCTGGTCCTGTTTTGGAAGAATTCTTGAAATAAAGTGGCGTTGAACCCAAATTTTACAATTAGATCTTAGCCAATTTATTTTCTCTTTTGTGTTCTATATAGCGCTTGCTTGACCCAAGGGTATCCAAGAGCTTTACAGGTTCTATGATTACATTTACAAGGGGTATATGAGGGGATTCATATGAGTCCAAGTTAAAGAACAATTCAGCTTTAAGTGGTTACCAAGTCATGAAAGTATATCGCAAGGACGCATTGAGGAATCACATTGGAGACAGAATAGAAGACTGAAAGAGTCATGTGACCGTCTTGATGGAACCAGTCAATGAGGGAAAAGTAGAACAGCTGGCACGCGAGTTGGAGTAGTTGTTGAGCAGTAGAGATTTAAGGTCCCGTTTGTAGGAAGGAAAAGAGGGGTTGCAGCAGAGATCCTTGGGGAGTGAGTTCCAGATCTTGGGAGCATTTCCTGAGAAGGAGTGATCCTGGGATGATTTCTTCAGATTGGGAGGAATGAAAAGAAGAGCGTCTGAACTTCTCGGTGCCCAGACTCTTCCAGCTCTTGAAATTTTGTTTTCTAAGTGGTTTTTTTTTGTATGAAGGGTTTTGGGGGTGATACAGCTGTCTTGAAGATGCATCTTCCTTCGATGGGAAGCCAGTTCAGGCTCTCGATGGCAGAAGTGATGTTATCAAATCTTTTAGTTCCTGTGAGGAGTCTGGCAGCCATGTTGCAGACTGCTTGTAGGGACTCAAGGTGACATTTCAGAATTCCTGTAAGGAGGGCATTGCCATAGTCACACTTTGAGATGACTAGAGATTGCACTACCATCTTAAGATCCTCTGCGGTAAATACAGTTTGATTTTCTTCGATGTCTGAGTGTGCAGAGCGATCCTTTGGCTGAGTTGTTGATGTGATCCTTCATCCACATGTTTTTGTCCAGGGTGTCGCAATCCATTGATTAATCTTGATGGGCAGTATTCTGACAAGGCTGCCTGTTACCCCGGATGCTGTTTACTTTGAAATGTTCACAAGATCACAAATGGCAGGAGGGATATTAAGGTCAAGGGATAAGAGGGGGGAAAGACTATACACTTAATATACTGGACGGTGATTCCTTCTTCTGCATAAGAAATAACACAAAGGGAGTTTTACGTTAAGACGAGGGTTAATAAGGAAGCTCTCAGGATATAAGATTTGACCTGGGAGGTCAGAGGTCTTAACGCCCCCCTCCATCCCCCAAGGGTACATAAGGAAACATGACCATGGAAGCTGGCTAATACATCAAAGAATCTGGACATAAGTATCACCAGAGTAGGATAATCTATCCCAAAGAACTTCAGACAAACTGAAATAAAGTGAATAATCATGTACAGACCCTGGCTAGTGTGCATGCATGGCTCTCTAAAAATGTGTGTGCTGCCGAAGCAGTTTTACGTCATCAGGTCATCTGTGGAGTATGCCATTAATACATCTTCTGACCATTCAGACGGGAGTGTTTGTGTGAGGCGGAAAGGTGTAAAGCTCCCCAAACCTGCATGTAGCACCTAAACGCAAGGGATGTTGAGCTGTTCGGATTATCCCACAGCACTATCACTCGTTCCATGTGTTTATATCGGAACCAATAATCGATTCAACGTCAATCTATGGAGATTCATCTCAGAGTCATCCATGTTAGACTCCTGTGCACTACGCGGTCACTCACCTGGGAGTGGTATATTATTAGAGCTACAGGAATGTCGTGAACGTGTTATTTTTCAAACATTTGGTGTCCTCCGTTCTTTACAAATACACCTAATTTAAGAGGTTTGTGAATATATACCCCATTTTACTGTACAAAAAAATAAAATAATATACGGTATCTTTACTTATTAAATTGGTGCTGTGGTCAGTTACCATGGCAAGGGTCCCATGGGCCCTAATGATAGAGCAATGAAAGGTTACCCCGCTCCCAGTTTGGTCGTGAAATAGTTATAAATAGGTTGCATTAGGCTTCGGTGCCACTGCACCTGCTGCCCTATTGGTCGCAGAGGGTCGGATAGAGGGATTTGTTTGTAAGTTTACGGCTGTGTTTGCATTAGGGGTCTCATCTCAAAGCGTTCATCATTGACCTGTCCCTTGAAGGGTACCAGCCTTGAGGGGGGGTGGCACACCTGTGGTTTCGTCCGTGAATGATGCTGTGAAGAGAAATTTACAAGCAGGATCTGCTCAGTGGAGGTGGCACTATACATATTTATTACATGGCAAGCTCGGACAATTATTTCATCTTGTGTTATTTACTGGCAAGTCACGAAACACTACTCTGCCACTACGTGCCAGCCTTTGCCCGCTCTGCTTATTCATTGGCTGTCTCAATGAATCGTAGTCGCAAGTCTCACTTCTTTTTGTCGAGAGGTTTATTATCAAAAGACAGGAACCGCCTAACTGTGTCTCAGCCAGGCGCAGTTGCAATAACGACTGTCAACCACTCAAGCGCGGAATGTTGACCATGTCATCAGAATGTTAATATGTCACACTAGACTCAGCCTATCTAAGACTGATGAATAATAACCCTGGGTGTAGTTTGCGTAGTAGCGCTACTCGTACCTACGCGAAGTGCACTTCGCAAGCTACGCGTAGCTACATGAACTGAATAGTGTGGTAGGGAAAATGCTGTTGGCACTGATTGCACAGTGCCGGATGCTTGTCCACACTGTGCAATCATTGCAAACGACATCTTTCACAGTGCAAGCGGTCATTTTCTGCAGCTCGAGTAGATTTCTACTCGAGCGGCAGCTTTCTCAACGCGGACTGGTAGTTTCTCATTGCGAGTGGTCGCGAGCATACGCGACCACTCGCAATGAGAAACCTGACCTCCTTGTGTTGAAAACCTCGCCGGGAGGTATATTTTCCACGCTCGCGATCGGCAACTTGATGTTGCTGATCGCAAATGAGGAAAACGTCTCGCCGGGATGGTCATTTTACTCGCTCGTGGTTGCCAACTTGACATTGAGGACCACGAGCAAGCAAAAAATGCCCGCTACACTACGCTTTTTTGCACAGTGCTACGTGCAATTTGCGTAGCGTGTAGTAGCGCGTAGTAGCGCAAAATACTCAAGCTCCGTGAGCGTAGCGTAGTCCTACACCCAGGGTTAATAATAATATGACACATCTCCTTTCTTTACATTCTCTGATTAACAATGCTTTGTGGATACACTACAATAATGAAACAGATAATAAGGCTAGTGAAATGAAACTAAAACCCACCCTAGATAGAGTACAGTACCACAAGACTAGACACCAGACAAGGGGAAAGTATGCGTGGGTGGGACTGGGAAACACATGCGGAGGCACAATGCAGCGACAAACACACTCACTATGTACAATACACCCCTTTTTATGCATTTTACAAATAATACAGGAGTGCCCGCTGTCAAGAATAAGATAAACACATCAAAGCTGTATGACCAAAACAAGCTATACAGCTCTTCTCATTTCCTTGAAAAACGCGGTTAGCAATGCATTACTCACACATGTAATCCCTCAAATAGATGGGAATTCTTTTTGGTCTTACTTCCCTTTCTCTTTGCATTGAGACCTGTGATTCACACTCTTACTCCTCCAAAGAAACCGTTGCGTTGCGTTGGGTTTCCTTGAATACATCATCTCTCGTGAATAACCATGGGGGATTTGACACTTCTGCATCCCTGGAATTAGCTTGAACTTCCCCTTGCTTCTGGTACTGTGCCATCCTCCTAAGGGTACAAGTTTGACCACCGTCTAACTTGACCCAATTTCCACCACTCACCTTGACTTTGTACCAACCTCTGAACTTGGATAATCTTTACTCACCCCACCTGGTTTGACTTTCACCCATGCACCCATATGAATAAATCTTGTACCACACCTTAAATCACGGGGCACTTTCTTAGCATGTCTCTCCTGCAACCACGGTGGGACCAGTTTAGTTCCAGTTTTTTCTGCCCGCATGAATTCAAAAGCACTTTTAATCATTCCGGCATGTATGATAGGCCCATAGCATTTCTTTGACAGCCCTCTGCACTGGTATACCCACAGACAAGGCTAACTGCATCCTCCCCTTTCTCGGTTTGTTGACCCTCTAGCACAACCATTTCCTTTTGAATTATACAGTGAAGCCCAGGCGTGTCTCAAACCTAGTTTCTTGAAAAATGGATCCATCTCCTTTGATGTTAGTAGTGTACCATTATCGGTGAAGACCACTGCTAGACTACCTGACCTCCTGAATACCTCACTCAAAGCATTAATTATCGATTCAGTGGTAATGAACCTCATTAAAACTACCACCACGCATCTTGATCTTGCATCCACCAAAACAGCAGCAAATCTTTCTTGGTCTTCAAGACCATTAAATGGGCCTATGAAATCCAGACAAACTTTCTCCCAAGTAATATCAGCTTCCATGTCTTGCTGGAGCTGATCCACTTTGCCTAAGCCTACACGTAACCTTTTTCTGATTTTATGCAGCAATCATATTTTCCACCTATTCCTTTATTTGTCCTTCCATACTTGGCCACCAGACCTTCTCCTTTACTCTCCTACTAGTTAATGTCTGGCCCAGGTTGCCATTGTGTGCATAAACAATTAACCTATCCCTGGTGAACTCTGGTGGCACAAATCTTCCACCCCTCATCACTACCCACACATCCTGTGCGGACATTTCATTTTGGACCTTGAAGAATCGTCTGAGAACTTCAGGTATGGTACTGTCTCTTGCCACCCCTCCTCTCATCATTTTTTCAACACCCATAAACATTTCATCACGTTGCATGCTCATAATCCAATCTTCTCTAGAAATGGAATTACCAAGACCCTCAGTAATGTCATCCGTACTTGCTACAACATCCTCTACTTGCTAGTCAACACACTCTGCGTTTTTGTCTAGTATCCTCGAAAGGCAGTTGGCCACTTTGTTCCTCCATCCAGGTACATACTCTACAAAGCACAAAAAGACCTGTAAGCTCCCAGACAAATGCTTCAATCTCCCAGAGCAATTCTTTGCTCCATCAAGACTCAAAATATTAAGGAGTGGTTTAGGGTCTGTTCTCAGCGTGAAAACCCCACCCTAACAAATACACGGAAATACCTAGTGGCTCAAGCAGCTGCCAGTGCCTCACGCTCTATTACCTAATAGTTCCTCTCGGCATTAGTTAAGGAGTGTGAGGCAAAGGCCACAGTTTTCTCCTCCCTACCATGCATTTGGGTTAAGACACTATCAATGCCCACTGCGCTAGCATCCACTGTAAGTATGGTTCATAAATCTGTTCTGAATGGTCCTAAGATTTCTGCCCATTCTATATATTCCCTATTTGAAGTGAAAGCACTCTGCTGCTTTTCATCCCAATTGAACTTCCTACCCTTACATAGCAATTCCCATAGAGGATCAGACTTATGAGCAAAATCCTGTACCAACTTGGAGTAATACTCCACCAAGCCTATAAAAGATCTTAGCTTGTCCCTATCATCAGGCACTTCGACGTTCAATATAGCACTAACTAAATTCTGTTTAGGTTGTATACCTTCCCTTGTAATTTAGCACCCCAAATAGTCCACTTCTTGTGCTGCAAACACACATTTTTCTCTCCAAAATGTTACAGCGGCCTCTCTCAACCGTGCCAACACTTTCCCCAGCATTCTGTTGTGCTCCTCCTCATCATTCCCCAAAAATGTAAATGTCATCTTGGAAAAATACAACTTTGCTGACCCCTTGTAAAATGTTATTTATGATTCGTTGGAAGGAAAGCACTGGCTGCTGAGCATAACCCAAACAGAAGCCTGTTGAATTGAAATGTCTCCTCAAATGGTATGAAGGATGTGTATTGCTTTTAGTGTGGATGAAGTTTTGTTCGGTGATATACACTTCATAAATCAAGTTTAGAAAAGAATCTCTCCCCCTGACAGCATTAACATAATTTCATTTATGGAAGGTAGTGGGAAGTTCTTTTAAACTTCTTAACTCCACACAGAACCGAAGTGACCCATCGGTGTTCTTGGTAATTACAACTGGGACAAACCATTCTGCCGTCTACACTGTCTCTAGGACCTTATCATCTAGCAGTTGTTTGATTATGTCTTTGACTTGTGCTCCAGCTGCCAACGTGATTCTTCTCACTACATGTTTGACTGGGACAACATTTATCTTTCATTTTATCTCATGCTGAAACCCTGTAGCCTCCTCCAACCTACCTTTGAAAACCTGTGTATTTTGCGTTAGTATATCCTTTAAATTACTTTCCTCAATAATCATAACTTGTTTTTTGTCACTTTCAGATCCACCCTGATGTTTGAGTCATATTGAAGCATCCATCCTAGGATTGGAGGGCCTTCTGGAGCAATATAAACTTTGCCAGTTGTCTGCCTAACCGCAAGTTTTATGGAAGCCTTCATATAGCCCAAGATCTCAAATTTTTGCCCTTTTGTAACCCTTCAAAATAGCATCAGAGTAAATTAATTCCACCCCTTTCCAGACTGTGTCATAGGGTGCCTATGGGATTATATAGGGTACAATAAACCCATGTCCACCATTAAGCAAAACATTTTCCCAATAATGTCAAACTCTGCCTTGGGTCGAATCCTTTTCTTTTCCATGTGTATCAAAGAATCTTCCTCCTTTATTATGTGCACTGTGTTCTATATCCTCTTCTTCAATTATGGCTACTTTCTTAGTATTTGCCTTGCACATGTGTACGTAGTGCCCCTTTTTCCCACACTTATGGCCCTCCTTCCCTTGTGCAAACTTTTTTTGATTCAGCTAGGTAAAAAGTACATTCCCACCTGTGACACATTTGCATGGAAATCTTCCCAGATGTAAATGCACCCTTACTTGTCTTAGGTTTGTTGCCACTAGCCCCAAATCTAATTGCCTTGATTCCTACTACATTAACATTCTCGAGGTCGTCCTGCTTGGTTGCACCGTCTGACTACTTCTCCTGTTGGAGAGTTTTCATTTTCCCCATGCACTTCTCTGATTCTTTCACCACATTTGCTATGACAAGGGCTTCTTTTAGAGTAGGATTTGCTTGTAGCCCACAATACTTCTTGTGTTTTCTTGCTGCTGTATTGTACAATTAACTAGTCCCTTATCATTTTGTCTGTCATGTGTTGTCCAAACTGACACTTTGCAGACAGTTCACATAGTCTGGACACGAACTCAATTATTAGTTCCGTAGTGCGTTGTGGTTGTGTGTAAAACTTATGCCTGCGCATAGCATTAGTCTCTTGTTCTGCAAATCTAGTGCGTAGCTTCAAGACTGCATTCTTGTACTTCCATTTCTTCCACTGTGGCTGGGAGATATTTGAATTTGCCAAGTGCCCCTAGTAACAATGCTTTTTTTTCTCAGAGCTGGGAATCTGGTGCCTTCCAATGACTCTCAAATCAGTCAATGTTAATGTTACTGTTAATGTTAATATTATTCTGAATTTATAGAGCGCGAACTGCCGCTCCGAAAGGAGCATCCTGGCGCTAGAGAGCGAAGGAGTCAACGATGGTGAGAACTAGATGGCAGCCAGTACATAAGCATCTGACAAGTTGAATAGCCAAGTTTTAAGTTGTTTGCGAAAAGGGGCTTCTCGATCTAGTAGTCTTAGCTCCTTTGGCATAGCATTCCATGCCCTGGAAGCCAGAACACTGAGAGTTTTTCCACCTTTTGTTTTATAAAGAAAGGTGGGAGCATTGATTAAATTACAGCCTGCTGATCTCAGAGCTCTGGTGGGATTGTAAAGCGAGTATCTTTTCGAGAGATACTTAGGGCCAATTTTATTTAGTCAATTTAGGCCAACAATCCAGTCTTCCAATTCAATGAGTGGACCCCCGCTGAAGTTAGGATGGGCGGTGGGGCTTTAATTGTATTCGATACATTCCTCTTAGATGTTGTGTAGGCTAGAAGTTATCAGCCCTTCCCTTGAAATATAATAATACAAATGTGAGGGCAAGAGGTTTGGTAGGTATTCACCCTAAGTTAACATATAATAGGTGATTGAGGA